>NC_140961.1:9937840-10070340 GCF_056783735.1 Eptatretus burgeri | reverse complement strand
ATAACTGATGGCAGTGATGACTGGGTACCCAGACATCCACCTTTGATACAACATGAGACTTAAATGAGAATTGCGAAGTTTCCCTTCAATAGGATAAGTGGTTCCAGAGAAAACATTATTTAATAATGATACAAATACAGCCATGCTTCGAGACAGCACGGGACTGACGAGTTACGAACTGGGTAGCACAAAGTGTTCAATCTATTTATTAATGATGCAGTCAGCCCTTTTTCCTGGGGACATTGTCGGCTTCAATTGAATTGCTATTCCTGTACCCTCAAACACATGCAGGTGCAGCCAAGTGAGCCTTCTGGAAAAAACAAAAATCTAAAAGTTCTCAGATTCAAATAATTAAATAATTCTGGCTGTCAAACCGTGTGGCTGATCGGGTTGAAATTTTAAACCGATGTTGCACATGTCAGCTCGATTATAACTGTGAAGTTTCGCATATATTGAGCGGTTGCAGAGTAAATATTACTTAATATTTTTCCTTCAATCCAACATGGCTGCCAAACCATGGGGCCGATTGAGTTGAAATTTCGACTCATCATTCCACATAACTGCTTCATCATAACTGTGAAGTTTCATATTTAGAGATTCAGCAGTTCCAGAGTAAACATTAATTAATATTTTTCCTTCAATCCAATATGGCTGTCAAACGATGTGTCGTACATCAAAAGTGGGGGAGGACTTTTTGTTCGTCATGGAGAGGCGGTCATACTGTAAGGTGGTGGCAGGGGAGAGTGAAGCTCGACAGCATCGATTGGTGGTCTGTAGGATGACTTTAGAGGTGAGGTTGAGGAAGAGAGTGAGGGCTGAACCAAGGACCAGATGGTGGAAGCTGGAGGAGGAAGACTGTTGCGTGAAATTTAGGGAGTAGGTGAGACAGGCGTTGGGTGGTGGTAAAGATGGGTGGGATGATTGGGCAACGACAGCAGAAGTGGTGAGGGAGATAGCTAGGAAGGTACTTGGTGTGACATCTGGCAGAGGAAGGAAGATAAGGAGACTTGGTGGTGGAACGAGGAAGTACAGGAAAGTATAAGGAAGAAGGGATTGGCGAAAAGGAAGTAGAATAGTCAGAGAGATGAAGAAAGTCAGCAGGAGTACAAGGAGTGGGGGCGAAAGGCAAAAAGAGAGGTGGCAAAGGCCAAGGAAAAGGCATATGACGAGCTGTATGAGAAGTTGGATACAAAAGAAGGGGAAAAGGATTTATACCGATTGGCAACCAGAGGGACCGAGCTGGGAATGATGTGCTGCAGGTTCGTGTGATAAAGGACGCAAATGGAAATGTGCTGACGAGTGAGGAGAGTGTGTTGAGAAGGTGGATGGAGTACTTTGAGGAGCTGATGAATGAAGAAAATGAGAGAGAGAGAAGGTTGGAAGAGGTGGAGATAGTGAATCTGGAAGTGGGGTGGATCAGTAAGGATGAAGTGAGGACTGCTATGAACAAGATGAAAAGTGGAAAGGCGGTTGGCCCAGATGGTATCCCAGTGGAGGCATGGAAGTGCTTAGGAGAGATGACAGTGGGGTTGTTATCCAGATTGTTTAATTAAGTCTTGGAAAGTGAGAGGATGCCGGAGGAGTGGAGATTAAGTGTACTGGTTCCGATTTTCAAGAATAAGGGTGATGTGCAGAGCTGTGGAAATTACAGAGGGATAAAGTTGTTAAGCCACACCATGAAGTTGTGGGAAAGAGTAGTGGAAGCTAGGTTGAGAGGAGAGGTGACGATCTGTGAGCAGCAATATGGGTTTATGCCAGGAAAGAGCACCACTGATGCAATGTTTGCTTTGAGAATGTTGATGGAGAAGTATAGGGAAGGCCAGAAGGAGTTACATTGTGTGTTTGTAGATTTAGAGAAAGCTTATGATAGGTGCCAAGAGAGGAGTTGTGGCATTGTATGAGGAAGTCGGGAGTGGTGGAGAAGTATGTGAGGATCGTGCAGGATATGTATGAGGACAGTGTGACAGCGGTGAGGTGTGCGGTAGGAATGACGGACCGGTTTAAGGTAAAAGTGGGATTGCACCAAGGATCGACTCTGAGCCCTTTCCTGTTTGCAATGGTGATGGACAGGTTGACGGACGAGATCAGACTGGAGTCTCCATGGACTATGATGTTCGCGGATGACATCATGATCTGCAGGGAGAGTCGGGAGCAGGCTGAGGCGAGCCTCGAGAGGTGGAGGTATGCAATGGAGAGAAGGGGAATGATAGTCAGTCGGAGTAAGACGGAGTACATGTGCGTAAATGAGAGGGAGGGTGGTGGTATGGTGCGGTTGCAAGGAGTTGAGGTGGGGAAGGTGGATGGGTTTAAATACTTGGGATCAACTGTCCAAAGTAACGGAGAGTGTGGGAGAGAAGTGAAAAAGAGAGTACAGGCAGGATGGAGTGGTTGGAGAAGAGTTTCAGGAGTGATTGTGACAGAAGGGTAGCTGCAAGAATGAAGGGGAAAGTATATAAGACGGTAGTGAGACCAGCTATGTTGTACGGTTTGGAGGCGGTGGCACCAACAAAAAGAGAGGAAGCGGAGCTGGAGGTGGCAGAGTTAAAGATGCTGCGATTCTCGTTGGGAGTGACGAGGATGGATAGGATAAGAAATGAGTATATTAGAGGGACAGCGCAGGTAGGACGGTTTGGAGACAAAGTGAGAGAGGCGAGATTGAGATGGTTTGGACATGTGCACAGGAGGGAAGCGGAGTATATCGGGAGAAGGATGTTGAAGATGGAGCCGCCAGGCAGGAGGAGAAGAGGAAGGCCAAAGAAGAGGTTCATGGATACGGTGAGGGCGGACATGCGGGTGGTTGGAGTGTCAATGGAAGATGTGGAGGATAGAGCGAAATGGAGACGGTTGATCCGCTGTGGCGAGCCTTAACGGGAGCAAGCCGAAAGAAGAAGAAGATAAGATAGAGAGGCGGTCATACATGTGGAGTTTTGCCTCAATCTGTTCAGCCGTTTCAGAGAAGAAGACTTTTAAAGTTATTAATTTTCAATCCAACATGGCTACCATACCATGTGACCAAATACAACATAAATTTAAATTCTCCCTCTAATTGGGTAGTGGATCATGCTTGTAAAGTTTAGTGTTGATCAGCCAAGGTGCGTTTTTCTATCCAATATGGAGGCCAAAGCATGCGACTTGTGACATCATAATTTTTTTTTACCATATATGCAGACATTGTTGTGTATGATAGTTGCCAAGTTTCACTTCGATAGGATATGTGGTTCCAGAGAAAACATCATTTAATATAATTCTTGAATCCAACATGGCTGCCAAACCATGTGACCTATCAATTAGAAATTAACAAACTTATATTCACTGCTCGTGTGCAAAACATATGTGAAGTTTCTCCTTGATCTGACCAGCTGTTCTGGAGGAGTTGTTTGAAGGTTTTAGGGTAATTTCAATATGGCAGCCAAACCATGTGATCCATCAATTAGAAATTAACAAACTTGTAAAATGATGTCATGGGGAATGTGGTTGTAAAGTTTGGCCTCAATTTGTTCAGCCGTTCTGGAGATGTTTTTAATTCTTTTTTTCAAAACAAGATGGCTGCCGAACCAAGTCAGCTGTGACGTCATAATAAATTTTTTCTTCGAATTGTAAATAAAGAATTGTGCAGACGCTGCTCAAGAAATTTCAGATTTTTCCCAAGCAGCATTCTACTTGACGTATTTTCACCGGCATACCGCTTCACCGATGACGTCACGAAAAATCACCCGTGTTCCCCATGGGGAGCTCATTAAAATGTATGAAGCAAAAATTTTTTCCATTGCACGGTTTCAGAGATAGAGGTCCAAAGTTTATAGGTTTTTTTCAAGATGACGCCCGTACCACGTGACCTATGACAGCATACTTAGTTTATAATTGTGACATCAAAAAAGATACATACTATTGTGAAAATTTTGTGTCGATCAGACTTACCATTCCTGAGAAAATGATTTTTAAAGCGAACGAACCCGAAAATTGCCAGTGGAAAAAGAATAAATAAGAAATAAAGAGAAGAAAAACAATAGGTTACCCAGTTCATTTGACTGGGTACCCAAATTATAGTTGTTAAATTTTTATTTGTTTATATTTCTTGAGCTCTCGGTGGAACTTTTCCGGGTTGTTTTCAAACTATTGATTTTGATTTGTTCTGTTGCTGGCCCAATCATAGTTTTTTTATTTTCCCAATCTGTTGTATTTGGAGTATATTATGGGCAGCTAAATGGTTTAAGTCCATTGTTTTCAATGTTGCTCCCAGTGTGTGCCCCGGTTAGAATAGGTACACCGTATCCCGCCGTGTCGTAAGAGGCGACTAAAAGGGTTGGCGTCAGGAAGGGCATCCGGCCATAAAAACATCGCCTCAAAAGGAAACCATGATGAGTAGAACTTATGGGCAGGGTACAGCCCGAAGTACCCCGTGGGGGTCTTCAACCCCTCTCGTTAAAACTCAAGGTGGGGAACCCCATCTAAGCAAGGGAGGAAATTTTTCCATTTATGATGACCAATCGTCTGATGCCCCACGTGAAGATCGGTTGCTGAGATTTGGTACATGGAATGTAGGGACAATGACAGGGAGATCTGGAGAAGTGATTGAAACATTGGTCAAAAGAAGAGTGGACATATGTTTTGTGCAGGAGACACGATGGAAGGGAAGTGGTGCAAGAATGGTGAAGGGGAGGCAGGGGCAGAAGTATAAGTTTATGTGGCAAGGGTGCCCAGAAGGCGGCATGGTGTTGGTGTCATGTTTTCTGAGCAGTTTGTAGAGACAGTGTAGTGAGTGTGACTACAGTGAGTGAAACGTTGATGATGGTGAGAATCGTGATTGGAAAGCTCTTGGTGAACGTCATCTCAGGATATGCCCCACAGGTCGGTCGAAGCGATGAAGAGAAGAACATGTTCTGGTGTGCGATGGAGAAGTTGATGGAAAATGTGAAAGATGATGAAATTGTTGTGGTTGGAGGAGACTTGAATGGTCATGTGGGAAGGAGTCCAGACGGTTTTGAGGGAGTCCATGGGCGTTATGGATATGGTGTGAGAAATAGAGAAGGTGAAAGGATCTTGGAGTTTGCTGATGGAGCTGATTTGTTGATTTGTAAAACTCAATTTCAGAAAGCGGATAATACGCTTATTACATACACGTCAGGTGGGTCGACGACAACAATTGACTACCTGATGGTGCGTCGGCGAGATAGGGGAAACCTCTGGGACACAAAGGTGATCCCAGGGGAGGAGACTGTTTCACAGCACCACCTGGTTGTCTGCGATATAAGGGTGAAAGGTGCGAGGAGAATTCAGCGGGTGAGGTACCAACCGAGGATGAAGGTGTGGAGGTTGAAAGAGGCGACAGTGAAGGAAGCATAAAGAGAGAGGCTGAGTATGGTTGAGGATGATATGGTGGAGCTTGAAAGTGGTTGGATGTCAATGAAAGATAGTGTATTGTGAGCCATTGGTGAGGTATGTGGATGGACAAAAGGACCACCGAGGCACTCAAACATGGTGGTGGGGTGATGAAGTTGGAAAGATGATTGAAGAGAAGAGGAAGAAGTTCAAGGAATGGCAAAAGGCAAAGGGCACAGTGGAAGAAGAGGCAGTGCATGAAAGTTATAAGGTAGCCAAGAAGGCTGCAAAGAAAGAGGTAGCAAAGGTACAGGAGGCCCATAGGAAAATGTTCGGAGAACGCTTGGATTGGGAAGAGGGTAAGAGAGCGGTATTCAGGATTGCAAAGCAGATAGCGAGAGAGAGGTTTGATGTGACGGGGGTGAGTTGCTTGAAGGATGAAGTGGGACAAATCCTTGTGGGCTCAGATGGAATTAAAGGAAGATGGAAGAGATGTGGAAAGGCTGTTGAATGTAGAAAATGAATGGGGTAGTAACAGAGAGTAACCCGGTTTTAGGACCAGCAGAGAAGATAATTGAGAAGGAAGTTGAGGAAACTATAAGAGCAATGAAGAGTCGAAAAGCAGGAGGGAGTTGTGCGAGATATGTTGAAGGCAGCAGGAAGTTGGGGTTTGAAGAGAATGACAGAGATCTGTAATCTGGTGGTGAAAGAAGGCCACATTCCAGTGGATTGGGAACTGAGTACCCTCGTCCCTCTGTACAAGGGGAAATGTGACCCTCTGGACTGTGGCTCCTATAGAGCAATAAAGTTATTGGAGCATGGAATGAAGGTATTGGAAAGGGTGTTGGAGAAGAGGATAAGGAAGAAGGTAAAGATTGACGAAATGCAATTTGGATTAATGCCAGGAAGAGGAACGACGGATGCAATTTTTATTGTAAGGCTGTTGCAGGAGAAGTACATGAAGAAGAGGAAGAAGTCGTTTTTTGGGTTTCTTGATCTGGAGAAAGCATTTGATAGGGTTCCACGCAAAGTAATGACATTGGCATTGAGGAAGTTAGGAGTGGAGGAATGGTTGATCAGAGTCGTGATGGCAATGTACGAGAGAACGCGCACAGCTGTAAGGACGAAGGATGGGAACAGTGGTGAGTTTGAAGTGAAGGTGGGAGGGCACCAGTGGTCGGTACTAAGTACACTTCTATTTGTAGTTGTAGTGGAGGTGCTGGCTCGGAGGGTCAAGGAGGGTTTACCGTGGGAGCTGCTGCATGCAGATGATCTGGTGTTGATTGCAGAGAGTATGGATGGACTGAAGGAGAAGATGAACAAGTGGAAGAAATGTATGGAGGCAAAAGGTTTGAAGGTGAATATCGGAAAGACGAAGGTGATGGCAAGTGGTAAAGCATGTGGTGAGGTGGAAAGGACTGGGAAGTGGCCGTGTGCTGTGTGCAGGAAGGGTGTCGGAGTGAACTCCATTCAGTGTACAATGTGTGCTGAATGGGTTCATTGAAAATGTAGTGGGGTGAGAGGGTCATTAACCAGTGTGGCAGCTACATTCAAGTGTAAGGTGTGCATCGAGGGAGCAGCAGATTAAGGAATTGTTGAGTTGGATCTTGGAGATGGTGTGAAGCTGGAAGGTGTGAAAACATTTTGCTATCTTGGAGACATGCTGAATGGAGAAGGGGGCTCAGACTCTTCGACGGTTGCTTGAGTGAGATGTGCATGGATAAAGTTTCGGGACCTGAGTGGCGTGCTGACGAAGAGGGGAGTGTCGTTGAAGCTGAAGGGAAAGGTGTATGCTACATGTGTGAGGAGTACTGTGATTTATGGGTGTGAGACATGGGTACTGAACATGGAGCAGCAACAAAGGCTGGAAAGGGTGGAAATGCGAATGGTTCGGTGGATGTGTGGAGTATCGTTGAGAGAGAGGAAGACAAATGATGACTTGCGGAAGATGATGGGAATAAAGTCTGTGATGGATGTTGTGAAGAGAAACAGGTTGAGATGGTTGGGTCAGGTGTTGAGAAAGGATGAAAGTGACTGGGTGAGAGGAGTGTTGGAAATGAGTGCAGTCGGAAGTGGAGGACGGGGAAGACCGAGAAAAACTTGGCTAAAGGTGGTCGAAGAAGAAATGTGGGCAAGGGGATTAAGAAGGGGAGATGCAGAAAGCAGGAGTGATTTGTGACAGAAGGGTAGCTGCAAGAGTGAAGGGGAAAGTATATAAGACGGTAGTGAGACCAGCTATGTTGTATGGTTTGCAGGCGGTGGTACTAACAAAAAGACAGGAAGCGGAGCTGGAGGTGGCAGAGTTAAAGATGCTGCGATTCTCGTTGGGAGTGACGAGGATGGATAGGATAAGAAATGAGTATATTAGAGGGACAGCGCAGGTAGGACGGTTTGGAGACAAAGTGAGAGAGGCGAGATTGAGATGGTTTGGACATGTGCACAGGAGGGAAGCGGAGTATATCGGGAGAAGGATGTTGAAGATGGAGCCGCCAGGCAGGAGGAGAAGAGGAAGGCCAAAGAAGAGGTTCATGGATACGGTGAGAGCGGACATACGGGTGGTTGGAGTGTCAATGGAAGATGTGGAGGACAGAGCGAAATGGAGACGGTTGATCCGCTGTGGCGACCCCTAACGGGAAAGAAGAAGAACAAGAAGAACAAGAAGAACAAGAAGAACAAGAAGAACAAGAAGAACAAGAAGAACAAGAAGAACAAGAAGAACAAGAAGAAGAACAACAAGAAGAAGAACAACAAGAAGAAGAACAAGAAGAAGAAGAACAAGAAGAACAAGAAGAACAAGAAGAAGAAGAACAAGAAGAACAAGAAGAACAAGAAGAAGAACAAGAAGAACAAGAAGAAGAAGAAGAACAAGAACAATAAGAAGAACAAGAACAAGAAGAAGAACAAGAAGAAGAAGAAGAAGAAGAAGAAGAAGATGAAGAAGAAGAAGCAAAAAAACAGGGTAAAGTGGAGAAGATTGTCATGGGGCCCGCAAGGCTAACCCCCGCTTTAGCAGGGAAAATGGCCTTTAGATGCGTGTGTGTGTGTGTGTGTGTGTGTGTGTGTGTGTGTGTGTGTGTGTGTGTGTGTGTGTGTGTGTGTGTGTGTGTGTGTGTGTGTGTGTGTGTGTGTGTGTGTGTGTGTGTGTGTGTGTGTGTGTGTTTTCAATGTTGTATTTCATTTTTATTTGTCTGATTCTCATTCGTTTTGACTTTGGACTTCCGTTTCCCATATTGAATTGTTCTGTTCGTCCCGTTTCCTACCTCAGTCAATCTTCTGCTTCTTTCTGCTTCTCAAGCCTCTGTTTCCATGGTGGTATTTTGTTTCTGGTCAGATTATCAATTTTGAGATTATCTGATCAGTAACTATGAGCAGATATTTCTCTATGGGTGTTACTGAAGCATTTCCTTTTGTTATCCTCTGGTCCTGTTGTGGAGTTTTCAGTTTTGGTTCTCGATTCAATTCTCCAATCTGTTTCCCAATTTCTGTTTATCTCTATATTACGAAAACTTTCATCATGTATGATGTATGTATGTATGTATGTATGTATGTATGTATGTATGTATGTATGTATGTGTGTATGTTCCCGAAATACAGCCAAAACGGTACACGATAGCGCAAAAATTTTCGGCCCACCTTACGCACCATTTTGCTGCAGTGTGCAGTATCAACATTCGTTAAAAATCGGGCAAGGAAAAAATTATTTCAAAAATCAATTCCCGATTCAGTCAAGCACTCTTGGGGATTATTTGATCAATGCAAACAACTTGTCAGGTTCGATCTGTGATTCTTCTCTTGTCAGGTCAGGTTCGATCTGTGACCTGCTACAGGTACCATGTAAACCTGTACTAACCTGTTCCATGGTCGGGTTGTCGGCGACTAAACCGTCTCCCCCACCAGGTTTTCTGGTGAGGAGGGTGTTTGGATATGGACACCCAGCAGGATTAAAAACAAAACCTGTCAAAGGGCGGAGGAGCTCCTTGTGAGCCAACGGCCATCCAGATCTAGTGCCCAACTGTGTCTGCGGACGTCCTCCTGCAGTTGGGTTACTTCTTATTAGGAGGTTGGTGGCAGGATTTGCACTCCAGCCACCGTAAAACGCTTCATTCCGCAAAACGCAAAAACGCAAAAAAATCTGAAAACCCACTCCGTGGGAGTACCTCCTGTGCAGCTTCCCTTCGCAGGGCAGCTCACGGATGATGGGATTGGGGCAAAGCCTTCGGGACCCCAATCTTTGATAGGAGGAAACCACGGGTAACATCCCTGGGTCAGATTGCGGGAGAGTGTGTCGGAGTGGTGCTGAGTGTCGTCCACCAGACGGCGGTCTCCTTGGGTTAACCTGAGGCGGTCCCTTCGGGTGGGTGCCTGGAATGTCCTATCCTAAGAGAGGATGATCACCTGTCTCTGTTATCATCTGAGCTCAAGCGTTTGGACATCGGGATTGCAGCTCTCTCTGAGGTTCGGAGACCGGATTGCGGCGAGATAATGGTGGGTGGTTACACCTACTATTGGTCTGGTCGCTCTGATGGGTACCCACCATACCCAAGGAGTTGCTGTAGCTGTGTCAATAAGCTGACCCCAATGATAATTGAGGTAACACCGGTCAACGGCGTATTATGAGATTAAGGATTCGTCACTCCTTAGGTGTCATTTCCCTGGTCTCTATTTATGCTCCGACTGAGGCGAGTGATCTTACCGTGAAGGATGCATTCTACGCCACACTCGAGTCTGTGGTTGATCAGTGCCCCAGACGAGATACACTTCTAGTCTTGGGGGATTTCAATGCATCGACTGGAACTGATAGGGATGGTTATGAGGTGTGTGTTGGTCCCCATGGGTCAGGAACTATGAACCAGAATAGCACTAAGTTCCTTGACTTTGCAAGAAGTCATGGACTTAGGAGTGGCTGGTTCATGGTTTCAGCACCCATAAGCTCATCGCTGGACTTGGTATTCCAACGCTGGCGGTGTGGCAAAGGAGATTGCCCATGTCCTCATTGACGGTCGTTGGAGGATGATCCAGAACTGCAGGGTCTACCGGAGTGCTCAGTTCCTCAATACTGACCACAGGCTTGTTGTAGCAACTCTAAAGCTGCACCTTAAATCCTGGAGAATGGTACCATCCCAGCCTAGGCTGGATGTTGCCAAGCTCAGGGATGAGAGTAGCTGAGGAGTTTGCGAACAGGCTGAGTGGACACTTGGGGGGTCTGGGTGCTTTGGGGGGTCCTGAAGAGTTGTGGAGCACCTTCAAGACCACCGTCCTTGATGTTGCCGGTGGATGCCTTGGAGGTTCACCGCAGGGCAAGAAGAATTTTGTCTCAAGGGACACTGGATACCATTGACCAGAGTCGCAGGGCCAGGCTGAATGGCAGAGCTGAGCTGTTCAGGGAGCTGAGGCGTAAAACTGTACGTGCACTGAGGGTGGACAAGGAGGCCTATGTGCGAGGAATCTGTGAGGGGTAGAGCATCACCTGTGGACAGGTGATTCTCGTCCGCTTACAGGGGGTCGCGCATTACGTTCATCAAAGCCCATCCTCGGAGCACTGCAGTTCGAGGCAGAGAGTGGTAGGCTCTTGACAGAGGAGTCTGAAGTGAGGCCCGCTGGGCCGGTTACTTTGAGCGGTTGTACCAGGCTGATCCCCCAGCTGTCGAGTTGGACGTCAAAGGGTGTTACAATCCCTGTTGCTGACCCTCGAATCAACTGTGGTCCACCATCGCTTGTGGAAACACGGGCTGCGGTGAACCAGTTGAAACGGGGCCCAAAGCTCCAGGGATCTGTGGCATCCATGCTGAACTTCTCAAGGCTGGTGGAAATGCTGCACTCGCGTCGTTGCATGCAGTTTTGTGCTCTGCCTGGAACACAGGCATCATCCCAACTGACTGGAAGAGGGGCCTTGTTGTCCCTCTCTGGAAAGGGAAGGGTGATCGCCAAGACTGCAACAACTACCGAGGGTGACGCTGCTCTCAGTGCCGGGCAAGGTCTTTGCTCGGATAATTCTTGATAGGGTTCGCCACCATCTGCTTGAGCACCAGCGTCCAGAGCAGTCAGGCTTTACACCAAAGAGGTCAACGATTGACCGTATCCTTGCTCTTCGTGTCCTCACTGAACGCAGGCGAGAGTTTCGGCAGGGACTGCTTGCAGCCTATGTTGATCTCTGTAAAGCGTTCGATTCAGTGAATCGGGATGTCCTCTGGAGGATTCTTGGTCTTCGTGGGGTGCCACCGAAACTGATCGATCTGATGTCTGAACTCTACTCTGGTACTGAGAGTGCTGTGAAGTGTGGTGGTACCGCCTCAGGCTTATTTCCAGTTGTTACTGGAGTTCGTCAGGGATGTGTACTTGCCCCCACACTTTTCAGCACTTGTATGGACTGGATTTTGGGAGGATGTCGGAGAGATCAAGTTGCGGTGCATCGTTTGGCAATGTCAAGATCTCGGACCTTGATTTTGCAGATGATGCAGTCATCTTTGCGGAGACTTTAGACATCCTCTTGAGGGGCCCTCGAGGTGCTGAATGAGGAGTCGGAGCCGTTGGGATTACGGATTTCTTGGGTCAAAACAAAGATCCAGGCTTTCGGTGACATCTTGGATGCTGCTGTCTCTGTCTGTGTCTGTTTGTGGTGAGGATGTTGAGGTCGTGGATAGATTCACTTACCTTGGCAGTGATATTCATGTCTCCGCAGGTTGTGAGCCGGAGGTCAATAGACGTCTGGGTCGGGCCTGGGGAGTCATGGATTCACTGGATCATGGGGTGTGGCGCTGCCGGTACCTGTGCGGGAGGACGAAAGTCCGAGTCTTCAGGTCCTTGGTACTTCCAGTCTTGCTCTATGGGTGCGAGACTTGGACTTTGACCAAGGATCTGAGACGGAGCAATTCCCTTTGGTACCAGGTCTCTTCGGAGAATCCTTGGCTATCGCTGGTCGGATTTTGTGTCCAACGAGCGGTTGCTGAGAGAGACTCGGATGAGATTTGTTACCTGCATAGTCCGTGAGCGTCAGCTGCGGCTGTATGGACATGTGGCTCGTTTTCCTGACGCTGATCCTGCTCACCAGATTCTCTCAGCGAGGGAGTCTCATGAGTGGAGGAGGCCAGTGGGCCGACCACGTGCCTCATGGTTGCAGCAGGTTGACCATCATCTCAAGGAGATGGGGATGGGCCTGGCATCTGCCTGGGGGATGGCCAGACGGAGGCCCCCGGAGTACCGGCGGAAAGTGGACGCAGCGACGCGCTGTTCTGGCACATGCTCCCATACCTGACCTGACCTGCAAACAACCTCAGTGGTATAGTTTGCTGGAGCTATCGTTTTTTTTTTTAAACGATTTTTTTCATCAACCGCTGTCACAACAGGAATCCAACGGGTTCACGGGTCGTCTCGTTGTGATTAAATTTGAAATCCCATCTGTTTGTTTTCCTCTCGTTCTATTTTCTGTGTTGCATCAGTAAGTTCTGTTGGTCGCTCCTTTTCTTTGAGAGTTTGCACTGTGGGAATCTCATCCCAAACATACACTACATGGCCAAAAGTATGCGGACACCCCTTATAATTAGTGGATTCGGCTATTTCAACCACAGCCATTGCTGACAGGTGTATAAAAATCCAGCACACAGCCATGCAATCTCCAAAGACAAACATTGACAGTAGAATGGGCCACACTGAAAAGCTCAGTGACTTTCAACGTGGCACCGTCATTAGGATGCCAGCTTTCCAACAAGTCATTTCATCAAATTTCTGCCCTGCGAGAGCTGCCCGGGTCAACTGTAAGTGCTGTTATTGTGAAGTGGAAACATCTCGGAGCAACAACAGCTCAACCGTGAAGTGGTTGGCCACACAAGCTCCTAGAACAGGACCGCCGCATAAAAATCGTCCGTTGTCGGTTGCAACACTCACTACCAAATTCCAAACATACTCTGAAAGCAACATCAGCACAAGCACTGTTCGTCGAGAGCCTCATGAAATGGGTTTCCATGGCCGAGCAGCCGCACACAAGGCGAAGATCACCATGCGCAATGCCGAGCGTCAGCTGGAGTGATGTAAAGCTCACAGTCATTGGACTCTGGCACAGTGGAAACGCATTCCCTGGAGTGAGGAATCACGCTTCACCATCTGGTAGTCCGACAAATTAATCTGGGTTTGGCAGATGCCAGGAGAACGCTACCTGCCCGAATGCATGGTGCTAACTGTAAAGTTTGGTGGGGGAGGAATAATGGTCTGGGGCTGTTTTTCATGGTTTGGGCTAGGCCCCTTAATTCCA
The DNA here is from genome assembly GCF_056783735.1 of Eptatretus burgeri. NCBI lineage: Eukaryota > Metazoa > Chordata > Myxini > Myxiniformes > Myxinidae > Eptatretus > Eptatretus burgeri. The sequence continues at coordinate 10,056,776 of NC_140961.1, read as the reverse complement.
GTGAAAGGAAACCTTAAACAAGACAGCACAAATGACATTCTAGACAATTCTGTGCTTCCAAATTTGTGGCAACGGTTTATGGAAGGCCCTTTCCTGTTTCAGCATGACAATGCCCCCGTGCACAAAGCGAGGTCTATACAGAAATGGTTTGTCGAGATCGGTGTGGAAGAACTTGACTGGCCGACACAGAGCCCTGACCTCAACCCATCGAACACCTTTGGAATGAATTGGAACACCGACTGCGAGCCAGACCAAATCACCCAACATCAGTGCCCGACCTCACTAATTCTCTTGTGGCTGAATGGCAGCAAATCCCTGCAGCAATGTTCCAACATCTTAGAGAAAGCCTTCCCAGAAGAGCAGAGGTTGTTATAGCAGCAAAGGGGGGGGGGGGACCAACTCCATATTAATGCCCCTGATTTTGGAATGAGATATTGGATGAGCAGGTGTCCACATATTTTTGGCCATGTAGCGTATGCCTCGTCATTCCATTGTGGCATTGGTGGTTGGTCATTTATATGTGACCAATCATTTCTTATTGCCTCGTCAGTTTGTTCATCTCATATTCTTAGTTCCTTCTCTGTGAATGCTTTCCCTTGAAGGATCTTGTTTTTTAAGTTTCGTGTTGTCCTATTAAAATTAACTTCAATCAGAGCAAAATTTTCGGAAGAGCTGTTTCCAAGTGTTTGCAAATTTTTTTTAAACTCACCTTTTCGTCTGGAACATTCAATTGCCAATAATAGACGATAGGGCATATGGTCCTTAGAGCTTGTCTTGTGGTCTCCATCTCCCGACTAAATCAAACTTATTTTATAATTAAGTTAAATATTTTTTATGAATTATTGTTCATATTCCCACGTCATTGGTTGAAGCATTTTGTTGAATTTTAGGTTAGAATAAGTAATATTTCGTCGGTAAAATAATTATCACGATCTCGATATTTATCCAATAAAATTGTACGTTTCATTTATCAACGTTGCTGCGATTTTTCATTTTTGAAAAGGAGCCAATCAGCAACATCACACGAGAGTGCTGCGGTACAGCGAATAGCGGGTCACGTGTGTAAACAGATGCTGTTTGGTGAAAATGGCATCAGTTGGTGTCAAATTTGGTGTAAAAAATAGGTGTTATGCACATGTTCCAGGTGCTGGTGGTGATATTGTGCCATTAACCGAAAAAAGGTGGAGAACATTCTTGAGTGCTGTCGATATTTGGAGCGATTTGGTGGGAAACCAGGCCGATTTAGCGAGGTCTTTCGTCCGCGATCATGGTCTACACTGCAGCGCATGTGAAAGTGCATTGCCGTTCCCTGAAACTGGGGGTTGCCACGCAGTGTGTTACCGGTATTTCACTGATTCTACCAAGCAAAAACGTGCCCAAACTGCTAAACAGAAGCATCAGAATGTCACGCAATCATCCGGTAACTTTAAAAGTAGCCTACAAATACATCACGAATGAGAATATTGCATGTATAATCACGTAGGGAGGCCTATGATATTGGGTCAGGTCAGTCCCAAATGTTGTGATTTGTGTAGTCTATATGAATCGTAAAATGTGGAACTTTTGTTTTTACATGTAGTAGATCGATTCCATATATCTTTGGGCTTTTTCAATATTCTGACATAACCCTGCCCTACAAAAGGTAGATGCCTACCAAAGATATCCCTGTTGGAGGATTTATAACACAGGAGTCTAGGGTCTCGGTCGGGAGCCAACCTGCACCCTTGCAAGATCCTGCAAAATGTTTGCTACATGACTTGATAGAAGACCTTTCCAAATATATTCTCCCAACTTAATCATTTTTTCCTCCCTTGTGAACGATTGTTTAAAATTCATCAGTTTTGATGTAATTTAGAATGTGCAATTTCTAACAGAAAAAAAAAATGTGTGCAGTTTTGAATGTTGAAATTTAGGTTGGTATTCCTTTACATAAAAATAAGAGTCAGTTGGGGGAGGGCAAGCAAATGTTTTGAATTTTTTTTTGTTTTTGTTTCTGCCTAACATGTGCACTGTATTTATCTGGTAGTCCATGTTAGTGCAGTAATTATAACTGCAGCAAAACTTGACAATTAAAAAAAATCTCAACAGTAGAGATACTAATACCAAAGACAAAGTTCTATTTAGATAAAAAATATATTTCAGTAGGTTGCCACATACACTTTTTGATTAGTTTTTAAAGGAAAGTACAGCATTTTGGGGTTTGAAAATCTAGTTATTTCATATTAAAAATAGAGGAAAATTCTTCCAAGGAGCCATTTGCTTTAGAAAATTAGTTTCTTTTTAAATCCTTTATAGTGCTGCACAAACTTATATTTTTCCTAATTTAACCTAATTTATAATTGAATTGACCATTAATGTGTAATTTTAGCAAATTTTTAGATTAAGAAATCCTTACCCAAAATATTCATTTTTTAAAATGGCGCATTTTTGTTGTTTTTGGAAACTTTTTTTTTCAAGCCAAGCAGATCTGCTGAACATGTGTGCAAATTGATTGTTGCATCAGTTACATGTATGAATGATTAGGCCTAAAAATTGTTGTGTTGACCTCCACTGACAAGAATCACGAGAGCATTTGATTATTTTTAATGTTCAATTGAACAAACTTCTGTTTTACTTTATAATTAAAAAAAAAAAAACAACAAAAAAACATGCATGCCAATGTACCGACCCACCTGTAAATTCCACGAGAGCAAAATAACATTATTTTCTTAAGCCTCTGTTTTTGATTGTGCATGTGTTTGTTGTGTTTTTTTTTCTGATTTCATAACAGTACATGTATACACTTATGAGTTTAATATTTTGTGTTTGTTGTATACAGAACTGGATCCCTCTGCATTTTCTTCAAGCAGAGACAGAGACAAACATACATCTGCTACATCTGATGCAAGACACTTGCGTTCCACTTCTAACATTGCAAAACAGCCGACTAAATCTTCTCACATCTTGCCAACAGTTTGTATCGTATGCAGGAGTGGTAAGACATTTCAGGATTCAAGAGGCAGAAAGCAGAAAGAACCATTGACGCTTTGTGAACAGATTGATGGAGGCAAGCTTCGACTAGCTGCAGAGGAAAAAGATGACAAAAATATTCTTGCTCATATCAGAGATCGTGACTGTGAAGCTAATAGAAGTCAGATATCACCGGAGCTGCTACAAGGGATACACAGACTATTTGAGATCTAACCCTCAACATGTTCATGCAGCTACAGAACAGATATTTTCTCAAGCATTTGACAGTTTTTGGAACTATACAATTGACCAGAAAATTATGAAGAACAAAGAGATCTACCGGCTTACGTCATTGAAACGTATATTTGACTAGTAGCAATTCCTGGCGTTGCTCGGGCGAACAATAAAGCCCGGTGTTGCCTGGGCTTTCTTGCAAATTTCCTGAATAGCTGTTAGCAGTTAGGGGTTAGGGTTGCAGTTAGGGGTTAGGGTTGCAGTTAGGGGTTAGGGTTGCAGTTAGGGGTTAGGGTAGCAGTTAGGGGTTAGGGTAGCAGTTAGGGGTTAGGGTAGCAGTTAGGGGTTAGGGTTGCAGTTAGGGGTTAGGGTTGCAGTTAGGGGTTAGGGTTGCAGTTAGGGGTTAGGGTTGCAGTTAGGGGTTAGGGTTGCAGTTAGGGGTTAGGGTTGCAGTTAGGGGTTAGGGTTGCAGTTAGGGGTTAGGGTTGCAGTTAGGGGTTAGGGTTGCAGTTAGGGGTTAGGGTTGCAGTTAAGGGTTAGGGTTGCAGTTAGGGGTTAGGGTTGCAATTAGGGTTAGGGTTGCAATTAGGGGTTAGGGTTGCAATTAGGGGTTAAAATTGCAATTAAAAATTAAAATTTACAATTAAAGAAATTAAAATTTACAATTAAAGAAATTAAAATTTACAATTAAAGAAATTAAAAATTACAATTAAAAATTAAAATTACAATTAAATTAAAATTTACAATTAAATTAAAATTGCAATTAAAATTAAAATTTACAATTAAAATTTACAATTAAAATTGAAACAATTAAAATTAAAATTTACAATTAAAGAATTAAAAATTGCAATTAAAGTTAAAATTGCAATTAAAGAAATTAAAATTGCAATTAAAATTAAAATTTACAATTAAAAATTAAAATTACAATTAAAAATTAAAATTTACAATTAAAATTAAAATTACAATTAAAGAATTAAAAAATTTACAATTAAAAATTAAAATTGCAATTAAAATTAAAATTTACAATTAAAAATTAAAATTTACAATTAAAAATTGAAAATTTACAATTAAAAATTAAAATTGCAATTAAAAATTAAAATTGCAATTAAAAATTAAAATTTACAATTAAAAATTAAAATTGCAATTAAAAATTAAAATTTACAATTAAAAATTAAAATTGCAATTAAAAATTAAAATTTACAATTAAAAATTAAAATTTACAATTAAAATTAGGAAATTACAATTAAAAATTAAAATTGCAATTAAAAATTAAAATTTACAATTAAAAATTAAAATTGCAATTAAAAATTAGGGTTGCAGTTAAGGGTTAGGGTTGCAGTTAAGGGTTAGGGTTGCAGTTAAGGGTTCGGGTTGCAGTTAAGGGTTCGGGTTGCAGTTCGGATTAGGGTTGCAGTTAGGGTTAGGGTTGCAGTTAGGGTTAGGGTTGCAGTTAGGGTTAGCGGTTAGGGTTAGGGTTAGTGTTAGGGTAGCTAACCCTAACCCAAACCCTAACAGCTTGGCGTAGTGGAGGTAAACAGCGCCCAGGGCAAAGTGGAAATTTGCGTCCCCCCTCGGCCTTAAACTTAAGTGGATTTGAATGGAAAATCCCATAAGGGATATCGATTTATCGATTTTTTCGAATATCGGAAGTGTTATGGAAAAAAATTTATAGCCAATGACCTAAGTTGGACCAAAAGCCATAATCGTACCGAATTTGAATGGAATCCGTTTGAGTTTGTGAAAATGCATCAAAACAAATTTTGAGGGGCCTCTTAAGGAAGACAATAATATCATTAGTATATGTGCCAAATCTTGTTTCATTTCGTGCAGGAACAAAAATCTGATGGTGGAACAAAGAAAGGGGCGTGCCGAAATATTAATATAGATAAGGCAGTAAAAGACATTGAAGGGAAGGACTCGTCCAACTACAAAACCCATAGCCTGAAACAAAGAATCAGAAGGAGATATCCCCAGCTTTGCTTCATTCAGCCCAAAAAAAATACCAGAGTGAACTGGTATACATTGACACCCTATCAGCTGAAGAGCTTGTAAGGGATACCGTCACCTCAGAAACACACAAATACAACCGACACAGATACAACTGATGCTGAGGAGTCTCCACCTCCAGTGAAACGGCCAAACCAGTGCAACAGAAGACAGGTCGTACCTCAAATATCATCATTTAGAGAGCGTTATTCAACAGCCCTAGATCTGAAGAATGCTGTGATGGATAAAACAAACTCTACAACTCTTCCCTGGACTCCAACCTCAGGTGATTTAACCATGGATTCTGCCCGCCAGATAGTTCCAACCATGCTATACAACTTTCTTGCATGGGTTGTTGGAGCATCTGATGATCCAGAGGGTGTAAACCGTGTAAAGGTTGGTGATGTGCAAGACCATCGAATATTAACCATTGCCCAGGACATCATCTACCTAGCTACTAAAGGCAAGACAATGATACCGACGCAGTCATCTCTAGCAATGGTGGTACTGCATCTTAGTGGATCGGCACAGCTAATAGGCTTACTTAATGGTTTTGGCTATAGCATTTCGCACACCAGTGTTCTCGAGTATGATACTGCCTTGGCACAGCAAGAAGTCCAACGAGGTTCTAGAGCTCTTCCATCGTGCTTGCAGAAGTCTGTCTTCACAACTCTCATCTGGGACAACAATGATTTTGGGGAGCAGACACTTTCGGGAAAAGACACAACCCATAATACCAACGGCAAAGCTGTGCAGCATGCAGAGATTCATTAGGATGCAGATGCACATTCTACACTTCCACCAGTACAAGGAATGAGAAAGACAAGAAAGTGCTCATTACCAGCACCACATACAGAGGTGGTTACATTCAGTGGTGAGAAGAAGTCGTCCCCAAAGGCATTTGCTGGCAATATGAAGCTGGAAATGACACACTACGAGCCAACTTTATATCCTCACAAGAAGAAAGATGCCGCCTTCTACATTACAAAATGGCCACAGAAACGTCTTCTTCCTGCTTGGACTGGATTCAATCAGTTACTGACATCCAGCATCCCACCAAAAGCAACCATTGCATACCTTCCTGTTGTAAATGATAGTCCAACTGATCTGAATACTGTGAATACCATCCTCCATCGAAGCATTGAAATAGCAGACCAACTGGAGCTCCCGTCAGTTGTAGTAGTGATGGATCAGGCTATTTATGCCAAGGCCCAGACAATCAGATGGCAAACACCGATTTTCATGGACAGAATTGTGATAAGAATTGGGGCATTTCATACAACCATGACAGCTTTGGCGTGTGTGGGAAAAAGATTTCAGGATGCGGGATTGCAAGATATTGAATCCAGTGCAGTGGCACCAGGTTCTGTGAGCGGTGTGATGAATGGCCACAACTACAACAGAAGCATCCACTGCCACAAACTTATTACATTACAAATCAGAGGCATTACATCGGCTTTGCTGGCAAAGCTTGATGGAGAGTGTTCCTTTGGAAATGCAAGAGCAGTATCGAGATGTGATTTCATCATTACAATCATCATTCCCAGGCCAGTATGTGCAGCATGTGGAAGGCGCATCCTTTCAGGCCATGATGAATGAATATGACAGTTTCATCACAGAGGGTAACAAGAATGCTACCTTTGCTTTTTGGAACTCCTACCTGGAAATGATAGAGGACATCCTCCTTTTCATCAGGGCTACACGGGAAGGAAACTGGCACCTTTATCTTGCTGCAGTTAGGGCACTCCTACTGTGGATATTTGCCTATAACCGAACCAACTACTCACGTTACCTCCCAGTCTATTGGTTTGAGATGAGCCAGCTACCTACTTCACATCAGTACATCTACAAAGAATTGGTCAGTGGACACTTTGCCATTCAGCGACAAGATACTCACGGGTTTATACAGGTAGCTTGTGATATGACGATCGAGCAAACGGCGAAGAGACTCCAAAACAAGAGGTGGGATCAAGTGTTCTCAACCAACCAAGGAGCGACCAATCATTGGATACGAGCGCACCATCAACGAGCAGCGATAACCAGACAATGTGAAGAGATGGCTGGCAAAGGGCAGAAATCTTCAAAAAGGGCAGACCTTACCAACAGTCGAATGACTAGGGATGAAGACGTAAACAACATAATGAGTACCATCACGAGCATGACGAATCCTTTCGAAAATGACCCGGAAATGGATGCTAATGATCTGGTTCACTTGTCATCTGGAGTCATTGCACCAGATGATGTGTATTCTGACCTCATGACCGCAAAAGTAAAGGGCGATGAAGCTTTCGTCTATTTTTCTAAAAGCCGCTTGCAAGGTAATGATGTAGATCTGAACAAAACGCTGAAGAAGATGAAACTGAAAACATTTTAAGATTCAGGCAAGCAAACCATCAAGGTTAAAGGGAAAGATGTTACTTTGAAAAGTGATCGTGGGTTGTTGGCAAGGCTGGTCATCATTGGCAAAGTACGAAAAGTAAATCTCAAAAGCATGATGACATACTCGTTGAGCCCGTATCCACCAGCCCTTGCGACTTATGAGGGATGCTTAGCTAAAACTAACAAGGCGAGGCTGCTACACTACCTAGAAAGTGTACCTGAGAGTTCCCCTGTCGTGGACCCACCAAAGGGAGGCGTATGGGTAGTTGATGGCATGGCCATGCTTCAGCAAATGAGTTCAAAAGGAATGCCCGCAAGCATGGGTCAACTGGCAGAAAAAATTCTGAGACAGTTAGTGTACCTGGCACTAAGTAGTACCTCCAACTCTGTACACTTTGTAACAGACACGTATCCATCGATCAGTATTAAGGGTGCTGAGAGGAAAAACGACGGGCAGCGAGTGGTTCCCAGAGGATTAAAATATCCAAGGCAGACCAACCTGTACCTTAACAATGGAAGAAATATCTGGCAAACAGCTTCAATAAGGAACAGCTTGTTCACTTCTTGTTCAACCATTGGAGTACGTGGAGAGGACAACTTTAAGGGCATCACACTGTATGTTGCACATGGCAAGATGTGTCATTCCATCACACCAAGAAATGGTACCATCAGCTTTGAAGAAATACCGCAGCTCCATTCCACCCAAGAGGAGGCTGACACCAGCATGCTCCTACATGCACATTACATCAGCACCCAAGGCATCAGAAGCATCATCATCAAAAGCCCAGACACTGACGTGTTTGTTATTGGTGCGGCACTTGTATCGCACCTTGTGGGTTCCCAGTTGTATTTCCACACTGACAGAGACGACAATGTACGTACCATTGACTTACAGGCCATACAGCATGAGCTTGGAGATGACATCGCAAAAGCCATCATAGGTCTCCACTGTTTCACAGGATGCGATTCTGTAAGCTCCTTTTACGGCAAAGGGAAAACAAAAGCAATCAAACTTCTCACCCAAAATAAATCCTTTTCCCATGCGTGTCAAATGCTTGGCGAGTCTTTCTCCGTAACAGACGAGCTTGTTTCTTTACTGGAGGATTTCGTTTGCAAGCTTTACAGCCAGCAGGAGTACAGTCATGTCAACAATGCACGGTATTCTATGTTTTTGATGGCTACAAGAAACGAAAGTATCATGCCACCAAACCGAGATGCCTCATCAAACACGTACAACGAGCCAACTTCCAGGCAGCTGTTTGAAAGCGCAGCTTTAACAATCACCTAGATATCCAATCACCAGCTGGACATGGTTGGAAATTGATCGATGGCAGCCTCTCAATAAACTGGATGGAAATGCAACCTGCTCAACAGAGCATTCTTGAACTCTCACGCTGCACCTGCAAGAAGTCCAAGTGCAAAGCATCAGATGCAGATGACCAGTGTTGTGTGTCTTTGGGGCTATGTTGTACCGAACTGTGCGAGTGCAAGAACTGTGACAACATGCATGTACGCGATGACGATGCTGAAGAAAGTGAAGAAGAAATGGATGAAGTTGGAGATATCTGCTTTGATGAAGAAAACTTTGAAGAGGAAGAATCTTTTTAATGGTAAGGTAAACTTTCATGGGATTACTCCGGAATACTGTGTAAAGAAACCATTTTAAACAGCATATCTGTTGCTCTCACTTGCAACACCCGCATTCCCTTTTTATGGGGGACTATGGGAGGTGGATATTTTTTGTTTTTTGTACCCACACAATATTAATCTTGTTGGGGCCATACATTTTTCCTCTAAAAAATTACAAAACATTACTTTTTAAGTGCAATTTAACCCTTGTCTCATTTTTTACAAACCGGAAGTGCTAAAAATCCACTTCCGGTTGTAATTTTTGTCTAAAAATAACCCCTTTTCTCCTATTTTCAAGCAAGTTTTGCAATTCTAAATAGAGTCTAAGTGTTTCTATATGTTCACAGCATGTCCTGCTACCTATTGAATAAAAAATACTGCCATCTGTTGATCTAAATATTGTCTAAATGCATTCACCCACTGAGCTGCATGTGCTGACATGTAAACAGACATTCGTTACTTCGATCTGCAAAATGTAACGTCGGCCATTTTGATGCGAATCTTTATCGGCTTCTATCGTTTTTCAGCTTTTCGTGATTTGATCGTAATTTTTTTCGGTTGTGAGTGGGCTACATCCTTGAAAATTGGCACAATTGTTGATTGTTTTATGTACTGTGATCTAATGAGAGCATTTTTGGAAAATGTCTTAAGTTCAGAATTTATGGTAGTCCGAATAGTTCATCAGCAAGAAAAAAAAATCACAAAATCTGGCAAACCGTTGCCATGGCAACATGCAAAATATTTTTTTCCAAAAAAAACTCCATTGGATCACAGCTTGCTAACCTATAAACAACTTGGTGATGTTACAGCATGATCTGATATTTGTAAATGTGTACAAAATTATGAGCAAATTTTTAATGCTACCTTCGCCCAAATTTAAGGTCATTGACATTTGACCTCGGGTCACCAACAAGATTGACCTTGACTTGCGCTAATTAATGTATTTCTTAAAACTAGACACTTATATGATTATGTTGATACCAAACATGGCATCATTTGTCAAAACATTGGCAAGATAATACCTCTTGAATGTAGTCAGGTCTTTTTGACCCATAGTACCCCGTTAAAAAACATTACTTGTTTGACGCATTATTTTTAGGTGGGAATTACTAATTAATGCTCCACTTTTGAGCGTGGGAACAAAGGGGATATTGATAAGACATGCAATACTTATATTTTAAGACATAATATATGTAGTTCCAATGTGGAGACCACAAAAAGCACTTTCTGAAGGGATTTTGACTACATGCCCTATAGTCTATAATAACTTCCATTTTTCCTTCTTTGTCCAGTATATCATTTTTATGCTGATTCTCTTTCGCTGGGTCATCCGATTTGTCTTCAACTGCTTGTCTTGCTTTGTCAGTTATTTCCTTTATTCTTTCTTGGGTGAAGTATCTTTGCTTCATTGATGCTATTGAATTGAATTTCAGTAATGGAACACCTTCAGCCTTGGCTGTCAGCTTTGTTCATTTCAATTGGTTCGTGAATCTCTCCTCCACCGCGAGTCCCCACGCTTCATCCTCCACTGCAAAGCGTATTCTACGCATGACTTCTTTCTCCTCCAAGCTCTAGCTCTTCATTTTGTTCTTCTCTGATTCGTATGGAACCAAGTAGTTGTTAGTTGTGGAAAAGGCAACACCTTTTTAGGTTTAAGCTTTGGTGTAGAGCTCTGTCCTCTCAGGAGGCAGGGATCCCTTCCTCACTGGAGAAGGTGCAGTCATTATCATTTTCAGCACACATTCCGGGTGCTCGGTGTGGCCGCACAGACTTGGGCCTCAGCCTACGAGGGGTCCATGTCGCTTTCGTCATTTTCTGTGACTGACTGTCATTGGTTGGCATATTTTTGTTACAGCCAGCCATTTTGCTTTCCCCAAGAGGCCGTTGGACCTCAGCTGCTTGACAGGGTTTACCGATGGTACTCAGTCATCGAGCCAAGAAGGTATGCGTCGGTGTTGCACTTCTGCCTGCTCACATTCTCCTCCTGGTGTGCTTAATAGCTTGCCGTCGCTCAGAATCGTTCACAGGTGAGGTTTCCACAACCAAACCCCCCATCCCTCCTCCACCATTATGTATGTTCTCATATCAAAGCTACTAACATTCATACACCTTAATCCTCTCAATTGTTTCCCAGTTGTGATGTCTAAATGTGTTCTTTGGAAAAAGGTGAGCAGCTACTGTGCACATGCAGCGAATCCCCCCTACCCCTCCCCCCAAAGGAAGTGAGAAGAGGGTGAAAGGAGTATGTTCAAGATATCGAGAACTAGGTGGGGGGGGGTGGAACAGCAGCCCCAATGACTGCGCCAGAGGAATGTGAACATCCTCGACGGTTCAGAACGTCGAGAAGGTCGGGTTACAGCCAATCAGTCTGCAGAGCTTGGTATGGTCACAACAGGCTATAAGATTTGTGCTGGGAGAGCTGTGTGGAGGGCAGTGTGTTAGTGGAGTGAGTCAAATAGGTCACCGAGTCAAACGAGCAAGTCCGTGAGTGGACACCATTCTGTGTTCACCCTCGTAGCACTGACGCTTTGTTTTTGATTGGAGCGAGGCGCAACCCAACAAAAAAGCCCCTCAGGAGTCCAGACCAGGATGTGGTGCATCTCCTCATCTGCAAGTGAGCCCATCACCACTCTCATCGTAACCACAACATAAGCGACACTTCAGATTCCTCCTCCTGAGAGTGGTCTTGCTAACGAGTGACAAATTTTTTTTTGTTCTTTCTGGGCAACTAAAATTTTGCAAAGGTTTCCCTGGAGGGACTTCTCCCCATCCCCCTCCCCCCCAAAAAAGTAAGTCAAACATGTAATTGTGAAGGTGGTAAAAGTAAACAGAGAAACAGTGCGAGTTACTGTGGATAAAAAGTACAGAATCAGAGGTGCAGGAAATCCCTCCCGCCAGGAAAGCCAACAGATCTCCGAGACAGCTGTTCATCACCACCTCAGATCATCCCAAATCCAACACTATGATCTTTTCTACCCTCGTTAACCCCACCCAAATATTTACCCCTTCCAAATTTCCAGTTTTCCCGCCTTGGAGTTTCCTTCTGTATACACCTTGTCCACCCCCATGCTTCCTCTTTTGCCTCCCATTCCTCCCCACTACCCAATGTTTGTCCAAGTCTTCTTCCATCTTGGCCTTCAACTCCACTGTTGGTGTTTCCCCCTTCTCTCTACCGCTCCTTTTGCATACGTCTCCACTGTTCCTTTGCGTTCTGGTTTTGTGTGTTTTGCTTCCTGTTTTTGTCTGTTACGTCCTGATCCGTTCAATGTACTTGCCCTTCCACGAGTCTCGACTATCAAAACAAACAAAAAAACAGTGCTGTGCTTGGGGTACTCACACGCACTATATTCACAGCAGAAACACACAATCATGCTTTCATTTATGTATTTTAAATCCCAACAACCTCACCTGCAAGGCATCACCGGTGAACCACTTTCACCTCCAGAATGCAGTGATGAACCATCACTCCGTTGACCAGGATCTGAAAAACTAACAGGCTTACCATCCTTTCTGAATGGATAGCCAGGAAATCTGTGAGAAAATGAAAACAGGAAATTATTGAGCAAAAGGCACACTGTACGAGCGAGAGAGCGCACTCCATGTGGAGCCTCACTGGGATATTTGTCCAGGCAGACATTCTCATATATATAGCCCTCACCCATCAGGGTGACCACCCCTTACAGATTAAAAACATTTTTATAACTTGGTATTTGTGTTTTAAATGTAGGCTTACAAGCTTATTTCATGGCAGTGCAAAGCTGCATGTGTGTGATGTTATTTTTTAAATGCTTGAGTCCAAAATGATGTGCAACTTTAAATTTCATGCCAATATTTGGTATCAACACAAGGAAATTAGACACGTGGAGGCCATTCAGCCTTTCCTGCCTGCACCACATCAACACCACACCAAATCAGAATAAGAAAATGCAAAATGTTTGGTTTTTTTTAAATCAAGTGTTTGGGTTTTTTCTTGTTGCAGTTTTTGGATTTTTTCCCCAGGGAAGGGAGCATGGGCTTGGGTTGAAAAAAAATTAAAAAACAACATCAATCACACAACAACCCTTGACGAGACCCCCACCAACAGGACTCCATACACCATACACATGACCGCAATCACCCATCAATGCTCAAGCTACCTAAAAGTCCGGTCAACATCCCTTACCCCTCGATCAGCATAACTTCCAGGTACCTATCTAATTTTAATTTAAACATATCTACTGTTTCTACTGCCATGACTTTTCCAGGGAGACCATTCCATGCATTAACTACTCACTGAGTAAAAGACCTCTGCCTTACTACCGTCTTAACACCCCTCTTCTTTACTCTCAGGCTATGGCCCCTGATCCTATCACTGTCTACTCTGCTGAATAATTCATCTGCACATGTTTTATCGATATCTTTCATTATCTTAAACATCTCTATCATATCTCCTCGTAACCATCTCCTTTCTGGTGTATAAAGCCTAGTCTCCTTCAGCCGCTCATCGCTGAGTCTAGCGAGGCTCGGAATCAATCAAGTAGCCCTACGCTGAACCTTCTCGATGGCATGCATGCCCTTCCTGAAACCTAAAACTCTTTGCTTTTCCTCCAGCTGCCTGCTTACCTCCCATATCTATTACCACCCCCAGATCCTTCTCCTGTGTTACCCCCCCTTGCATCCTATAATCTCTATTTTTATTGTTCTTTCCCATCCCCAACACCTTACACTTGCTCAGGTTAAATTCCATCTGCCAATCTTTTGCCAATTCCATGCAAGTATCAATACTTTCCTGAATCTGATCATCACCCCCTCTGCTGTCCACCTTTCCTCCAAGCTGTGGGTCAATTGAAAATTTGGAAAGCTTACTCTTTACCCCACTATCCAAATTGTTGATGTAAATAATGAATAGTAATGGGCCAAGTACTGATCCCTGAGATATCCCATTACTTACATCTTCTCAGCAAGACATGCTCTCACTCGCAGCCACTCTTTGCATTGCAAACTGGCTTTGTGATAGGAAGAAATTGGTGACCTGACCAACCACTCCACAAGCCCTCTCTTTGGCTAATAACCTCTGATGTGGTACCTTATCAAATGCCTTCTTAAAGTCGAGATATACTATGTCCACTGCCTTTCCCTCATCCACCCAATCAGCCACTGCTTCACAGAACTCTGAAAGATTTGTTAGACAGGAACTACCTTTGGTAAACCCATGCTCACCCCCTTTAATTAGTTTGTATTTATTTAAAATGGTTCCTCATCTGGTCCACAATTCATGTCTCCAACACCTTCCATACAACTGAAGTCAAACTAACAGGCCTATAGTTTCCCAATTCTTCTCTGGATCCCTTCTTAAATAATGGTGTTACGTTTGCTACTCTCCAATCCTCTGGTACCTGTTCTGACTCCAGTGAGCTGTTGAAAATATCTGTTAACATCTCGCTTACCTGCTCAGCCAACTCCATCAACACTCTCGGGTGCATATTATCTGGACCTGGAGCCTGATCATGCAATTTCATGACTGTTCCTTTACTTCCTCCACTGCAACCTGAATCTTCAATAAAAGCCCTTCTTCACCACCTTGATGGATACTCTCAGCTATTGGCAATTCTCTTGACTGTTCTTGTGTAAAAATTGAAGCAAAATACCTGTTTAATAAACCTGCCATCTCACTTTCATCACCAACCACTCTCCTCGTGCTATTCCTCAATGGGCCCACACTGGTCCTAACCTGTTCTTTTCCCCTGATATACTTAAAGAAAGCCTTGCTGTTGTGTTTAATATTCTTTGCCATGTCCTTCTCATAGTCTCTTTTGGCTTGCCGAGTTATTTTCTTAACTTGCCTCTGTTTACTCCGATAGTGATATGAATGCAACTCCAGCCCTGTTATTTTAAACCTTATAAATGCCTTCTGCCTCTCCTTTATAGCATTCCTTTTCTCACTGCTCAACCACCCTGGTCTCGTTCTGCTTCTGCTTTACACCTCATTGGAATGTACTTGCTCTGCACTCTACACATTTTCTCATTGAAGGTTTCCCATTTCTGTGATGCTGATTGTCCTGTTGTTGGAGTCTCCCAATCTACATCACCCAATTCTCTCCTCATACCCTCAAGGTTTGCCTTCTTGAAATCTAATAACCATACCCCACTGTCCTGAACTCATCTGCTCTGCCCTTTCCCTGTTCCTGGACCCAATCTTTCCTTGGCAAGTTAAAATCCCCCATAATCAATACTCTTCCCTTACCACATTCCCTTCTTCTTCCTCTCCCTTCACACCGGGAGCCCTATAAAAGTATCTTACTGTTTTTAGAATCTCTACGCAGCCGTACCAAAATGTTACCATCACTACAGAAACTGGTTATTCCATGTGTCTGTGTGGTTGGTGTTCTACCCAAAACCGCATGTTATGTTTGTTGACATAGCTGCTGAGATGAAAGAGGGAGGGCCTCATCACTTTAGATATGGAAGATGTTGTTTCGAAAATCCTCATCTTCTTTTGATCAGCTGGGAAATAAGAGTACAAATTTTGAACCTCCCCTTCTTATTGGTCACCTGTCACTTTCACCGAAGGGCACTATAGGTTTGCTCTCCATTTGGCCGCCCTCCCTGTGGTTTTTTCCAACTTTGTCCCCATACCCTTTAACATATTCGACTGAAACTTGGTACATAGCTTTAAGATAAGTTACAGAACTAGTGTGAATTTCAGGGCGTTTCAATTTTTCAGTTATGCCATTTTTAGACATAAAAAATAACACATATTATACATGGGTCAGTGTTCAGCTGCCCTGACTCCAGCCCACTGCTTTACCCACATTGGCTAGACAGCAAACCTGACTCCACCCCGATTAAATCATGCACCACTATTCCATGAAGCAGCACAGATCAGCAGACCTCAAACCTCAGGCCTGGGTGCTTATCCATGGCCCAGTGAAATTTGAATGATCCCAAGTATATAACCACGATGTATTATATATGCACACAAGCCGTACGCATGTTTTTTTCTTCATGTACTTACATGGGGTTATTATTCTCGCCGAAGGAGAGAGTAGTTAGTACTGCAGCAGAGCAAACCAATTGTTCGAATTTTCATAAAAGTACCAAAATTGGTACATATGTTGACTCATGTATTCTGAACAATTCTGGATGTGGAGCCACTCGAGATTTTGCCTTGGTCAGCTTAGGCGGCCATTTTCCAAAATGGCCACCATTCTACTTTAAGCCTAAGTCACATTTGCCACGGCGGCCGTGGGGTCTCCAAAATCTACGGCCACTCGCAATTATACGGCGGCCGCAGTATTTCCACGGTCACACAATGTAGCAGTCACATATGTTTTTATTTTTCAGGGAGCCGCACGGCGTATTTAGAAATTGTGGAGACCGAAAACGTGGGGTTGCCGTACAGTCTTTGATTTGATGTCGCACGGTGACCTTAAGGGGGCGGCCATAGAATTTTAAAGGCAGACGCAAGGTAGCCTCAAGGTGCCCGAAGGTGAACGTGCGGCCAGACGGACGGTAACGAATGGGTTAATTTTTTATTTTATTTTTTACCAGTTTTTTTTTTTTTTTTTTTGGCATGTCGAATTGCTACGACGAGCGTAGAAATGAAAAAAAGTTATAACTCCGCGTTATTATAATTCCACGGCGGCCCCTACGGCCTGTAAAAGATAGCCAAACGGCGTAGGGCCACCGCAGAAACTCTGCGGCCGCCGCACGTTTGTCAATTCAGAGGGCGTACGGCCGCCATATCCTCGCCGTAGAGCAAATGTGACTTAGGCCTTAACAACATGGGATATCTGTCATTGTTATTATCTTTGTAGGTTTATCAGAGGTGATAAATACTCCATGTGATGTGCATTTACAAAGGAAAACAATACAAATGTCATTTGTGTTGATTTAATATATTTCCAACCATTGTATTGGGGAAAAATGGTCATTTTTATGGGTACATCCATTTTGGCACACAGCATCAGTGACAGGTTCAGAAGTATTTTGTTGTGGTGGTGCCAATCCAAATGCCAATGAGGAGACACGTCACCATGAAGAAACACCACGGGCACAGGAAGCATTTGCCAAATATGTACAATCACTTGTGGCTGTCATTGAAGAGCTGGGGAATCCCTTCGAGGAGGATAGTCCAGATTTGCTGGTCCAAGACACCAAGGAGATTGCCGATCCTGCAGTGATTGAAACAGTTCGCACTGCCAAGCAGATTGGACAAGAACAGTTTCAGGCATACTCAAAGGATTGTCTCATCGACCGAACCAAGACTATTGACGAACCTATAAAGAGGAACAAACTCCCCCTCTTCAGAACAGACAGAAGACCAAAAAGCACCCATAGGAAAGGAAGCATCTGTGAAGAATGACATGGCCTTATTTGCAAGGCTCTACATAGGCTGCCAGAACCGCGATGGGAAGCTGGACGAGTTCTTCAGTCATGAAAATCAAGCATGCCCTCCCGCGTTATCTGATGCAGGTAAGCTACACCTGGATAGCAAAAGCAACTTGCTGGTGTGCCTTGAAGGCGTTGCTGAAGCTCAGTCTGATGCACCTGCTGTCACTTCTGTTGTCCTTGACGGCGCCGTCATCGTGCAGATGTTGAAGCCTGGCACTGCCAAGACATTTGAAGAATATGCCCACCAAGTCTTCATCCCATACGTCAAGGGGCAGCTGCGTCGTGCTTCACGTCTTGACCTCGTTTGGGATAGCTACAAAGATGGCTCCTGGAAGATGGCGACAAGGGAGAAACGAGGAAAAGGGATGTGACGGCATGTGGTGAGCACCGCAGCCATACCAGGAAACTGGCAGAGTTTCCTACGTGTCGACGCAAACAAGGTGGAGCTCTTCACCTTCCTGTCCGATGTGCTGGTGCAGTCCTTCCATGACGAGGCAAAGGAGCTGGTAGTCACTGATGGTGAAGCAGTCATCTGCCTTCCAAGGCAGGAAGATGAAAGCTCTCTGGCTCCATGCGGTCAAGAAGAGGCGGACACTCCCATCATGCTACATGGGGCCCATGTTGCAGAACATGACCACCGTCGGATTCAAGTTCGAACCGTAGACACCGACGTCGTCGTCTTGGCGGTGATGGTAGCCCAGGCACTAATATGCATGGATGAACTCTGGATTGCCTTTGGGAGGGCAAGAACTACTGCTACATCCATGCCCATGAAATAGCTGCTTCCCTCCGTCCACATAAGGCACGTGCCCTCCCTGTCTTCCACGCCATGACCGGATGTGACACGGTATCAGCATTCGTGGGGCATCGGAAGAAATCTGCCTGGGCCACATGGAACTCGTTTCCAGAACTGACAGATTCTCTTGTGACCCTGACCACCACGCCAGTCAACATCCAGGATGACACAATGCACTGCATTGAAAGGTTTGTGGTGCTCCTCTATGACTGCACCAGTCCAGATACGGATGTCAACGAGGCCAGAAAGAAACTTCGCAAAGAGGAACTCCGTCCAGCGCATCCCACCTACCTACGATGCTTTGGAACAGCATGTGAAGAGATCAGTCTTCCAGGGTGGCTATGTCTGCGGGCAGGTCTTGGTCCCTCAATCCGTGCTTCCATCACCAACAAGCTGGGGCTGGTGGAAAACAGAGGATGGGTCCTACGAACCGCTCTGGACCACACTCCCTGAGGCTTCAAAAAGCTGCTTCGAGCTGGTGTTGTGCAGCTGCAAAATTGGCTGTAGAAACCGCTGCAAATGCAAGAAGGCTAATCTGCAATGCACTGGACTGTGTGCTTGTGAAGGAGAATGCCAGTAGACAGACGCAGTAAACACAGACCAAGATATCGGCCAAGCTTAGAATGTGCAAATGCAAAGTCGTATTGCTTGTAAAAGTGTTGACTTCTTGATCCAAAGCCAGTACACTTGAGCTCAGAAACTCATATTGTACTAGACTGATGTATGTGTGTACCATGTGTCCTGGTAGAATGGTAGAAGACAGTTAACCGTAGCCGCTTCAAAGTGAAGTGTGCAATAATTTGACTACATTTTCTGAGTTTGTCATTATCACGATTATCAGTTCCTTTTTCAAAATAGAGTAAAGTATGTAATCTATAATGCAATTTTTGATGATTCCAAACCCATTGAATGTGATGAATATCATTTGACTCTTGTTCTCCAGGCAATAATGGGTACTTTTCAGCGAAAAGTTTCAGGAGAGCAGCAATTTACAAATCAAATAATGCCTTTTTTACCGAAAATACTGGCTCATAATATTTGAATACGCCTTTTCATGGTCAATTTGCTGAATTTTACACTTTCCTTATATCTACCACCAATACAATAAGAAAATAAGAGCATATAGCCAATTTCACAAAAGTAGAATGGCGGCCATTTTGGAAAATGGTCGCCGAAGCTGACCAAGGCACAATCTCGGGTGGCTCCATATCTAGAATTGTTCGGAATACATTATTCTACATGTGTACCAATTTTGGTGCTTTTGTGCAAATTTGAACATAATTGAATTCTTCATAATTAACAGATAGGGCCAAAAAAAAGATCTCAAACATGTTTCGAAAGGTTGTGGACGAATTATGAAAAAATAAAAAATAAAAAAATAAAAAAAAAAACTTGGTGGATGAGTTGGTTTGGGGACAAGAACAAGCCGATTCGATTTCAGTTGAGGTCCAGATGCACATCTGGACTTTCAGTGGGATACAAGATGTGAACTGCTCAGTCTGGTGGAGGTAAACGCTCGACCGAGTGAAGTTGTAGTTTTTAACTATTCATCTAATCTTGTAAGGCACAAATGTGAACGCCTCCAAATAAGCACAGATTATAAACTCTTCACTCGAGATGTTGCTTCGTTTTGTGATGAACTCGGAAAATATTCTGTTCAAACTACGGATGGGGTTAATTTCTCAAAGAGGTTAACCCATAGTAGGAGGGTAGTGGGGGTGGGGGGGGCATGCTCCCTGGGAACTACTTGGAAATTTAAACGACATTTCCTTCATCCTGCTGGGTTTTGACATTAAACATTTGCAATTAAAAATGCCATTTTGAACACTTTTCTGAAAGATCATGGAAAAGCAATTTGGTTGCAATGCTGACCTTATAAATTAAATTGGATTGAAGTTAATGAAAGGACAACAGTTGATCAGCTTAAATAAATGCATTCTGTGCTCAAAGTAAAAAATGTCACCCGTGAATATAATCCTTGTAGAGGACACAAAATGTCAGGAAAAACATAAATTCCCATCCAACAGCACAAATATACTTGTACTGGTGAGAATAAAATCATTCAACAGTTACAATCAAATGGTACAGGGAAAACAAAATAATTAAATTAGAAAAAAAAAAACACGCAACTGTCCTTAATACTGTTGAGGTTTTGGAAGACCCCAGGGAGTTGCATTCAACACATATAGGAGTTTAGATATCTCAGTTGTATTTTGTTTCGATAGATTACCTTTTCCCTCGTATCAGTGGACAGGCAAATGTGTTGTGTTTGGGTAGCAGGTTTGAATTCCCTTTGTAACTCCTCTCAAAATCCCCTCTTCTTGTATCCCTTCGAATCTCTTCACCCTCTTCTCCCAATCCTTTTTAAGCATTCATTCTTCACACCTCGATTCAGCGCATTCACACACTTTGCAACACAGAAACCGGCATTTCATTACAAAACCACAATACAAAGCCAAACCATCCAGAAGCACGAGAACATCCAGCGCTCGCTGTAGCAGGAAGAACCGAATTTGGGTGAGGTTATCAGAGAACAGTGGCCCTGAGCCTGGAGCTCAAGCAATGAGCGTGGCTTGACAACAGCGGTGCACCAATGAAAGGCAGCAACGTGAGGAACTAGCTGTACCGGGACGCTGACCACACCACAGCCAAGGGCTTTATCAAAGTTTGGGTCACCCAGAACCCCGTCGTGTATGTCCAGGGAGCATACAGAGCCAGGAGGAGTTCTCCAGGAATGAGCAGTGTGACTGCGAGCCGCTACGCAGACAGGCTCTGTTCAGAAAGAGCAAGCCAGCCACGGAGCTCTTTCCCTGGACGTGTTGGCAATGACACACTGATTCACAGGATGTTTCTCTTGCTTTCCATATTTGTAATCGTTCACGAGGAACACACAAAAGCAATCAACAATTTCCCCCTCGACTCGCTCAGAGCAGGGGTACCGATATGCATTCACAATTTCCTCGATGCATTACTTAGAAAGCATTTGCCACATTTCTCTCAACACGACACATCACACCATCACACTATCTCTTCGTCCTCCTCCCCTCCCCTTTTCACGTTGGGACCACGTATGCCCGCAGGCTTGTGTCGGGTGAGTGAGGGGTCGCCAACGAGCCACGCCTTCATCTCTCAGTCTGTCAACCTCACTTGTCTAATTTCCTGGAGCGAATGAGGCACCCATGTCTGTAGTTCCCATGATAAGGTGATTGTCTAAGGGGCTAATGTGTATAAGGGTAAGACTTTCTTTTGTGACACTGCATTGCTTGTAAGTACATGCGATTTGTTTAACAAGACCTTTTATTTCCAACCTGCTCAATTGTCTCTCTCTATTGGTGAAACACGAGTATGTAAATGGTAGATGGGAGTTTTACCCCGCTGATTCACTACGGTCAGACTAGCCGATGCCCCACTTAAGGTTACGCTCGGCCGTACTGCATTCAACTGCGTTGAGAGCACGGCTCCCTATCTAGGGGGGGGATTAACTTGCCGGGAAGGCAACACGAGAAT
This sequence comes from Eptatretus burgeri, assembly GCF_056783735.1. Taxonomy (NCBI): domain Eukaryota; kingdom Metazoa; phylum Chordata; class Myxini; order Myxiniformes; family Myxinidae; genus Eptatretus; species Eptatretus burgeri. The sequence continues at coordinate 10,034,923 of NC_140961.1, read as the reverse complement.
TGGACACGAGGACCCTTCCTCGGTTTCAGGGTCAAATAAGCCACTCTTGACCTGCCCAGCAAATCCCTCACAATACTGTCATGCAACGCCCTTCGCTGCAGCACAAATAGTTGCTTTGCTCATTCCAAAACTATATTTATGCAATGATGGTTTCCGGTGAAAATTCCACCTTTAATGATGCATCGCCGGATCCTCACAAGCGCCTAACATTTTGCTGCAATCACATAGTCTTCAGGCAGGACATCACCACTTCCAGTAGTTAATTTCTTTGGACCAAACATTGCAATAAGTGAAACCAGGTTTGCAAAGTTTGTTGATCACAGCACCAAGTGATATCTTATCTATTAACTTGTCAAGCCAATTCCACTGCCAGGGATTCTCAATTCACATATCAACTTTGGCAATGTCGTCTTCATCAACCATGTTAACTCGCCTGCAAATGCTGTCAAATCCCACAGCCAGTACGGTCACAGTTTTGGTCTTGCCAACCAATGAATCAAATTGTGAAAGCAGTCTGGGAAGCTGATTAATTCTATCGTTCCAGGTCATATTACGGGCCTGTTCACCACAATACCGTACATATTGGAATGACCAAGCCCATCAATATATCGCGCTGATCAGTATCATAACCCGTTTTCCAACAGCAACTGAGCGGAGTCGCCAGGTGTAGAAACGGCCTCGTTCGAGTTTCTAATTGCCCGAACCCGATCTGTCCTCTGAAGGACATATAATTCTTATCGTGACTCAGACCACTCAAATGCATCCTGAGACCAAGTGGTTTCTAAGGTGTATTTGAGAGAACATGGGGCAGGAATACAAACAGAAGCAATTCAATCAGTAAAGATTACCCCCCCCCCCCACCCCCCACACATAATACAAGCCCATGAGCCAACAAACCATGGAAAATGCTTTTTGACCTCAGCCTTAACAGGCCCATTCACACCTCAGGATATAGACGATAGACATGGACGGGACAGAAAATACCATTGCTGAACCAGCAGGACACGGAGGTCCCAACATTAACACGGCTCGGCAGTCCCAGTCTGTGCAGCAAGTAGGCATGAGTGGAGGGAGTGGTCGTGGTTTCCTGGTTGGGGCTTGGCTGCCATTTGTGTGGGAGGAGTCCATTCCATGGGTAACCCCAGTTGACTCACTCACACAGTCTGCATTGTAGAGTCTTTCTCAGTGGAGACGGGTCACGCATTTTATAGAATCCACCCTCCACCCGTTTTGTGATGCACTTAGACCCTCCTCGCTCGGCCACTGTTTGGGGCCCAGTCTGCGGGTGGGGCGAACCCTTCCAAAACCTGGTCACTCAACGCCTTTTGTCGTGCTATCCATCACGGTGGCTTTCCTGCCCAAACGTTTGCCTGAAGACCTATCGGACTCTTGTAAGGAACATTTAAGACAGAATGCAAAGGTGAGAACATAAAAAGGGGCATCAAGGGATGGCAGTTTTAGAGGGACATTAAGAAAGGAGAAACAGCACCTTTCTACACATAAAATGACACATCTTGTATCACAATTGTTACCTCATGCTTCCACAAAAACGTTATATGGGAGATAACTATCCCATACTATGTAAAGTTACCCCCTGAAGTCATTACCACAACAATGTCAGTGTTCCAATTGACGAAGCAAACAAGATTGCATTTATGTGCAAAACATTCTACATTCAAACACTTTTCGAAGAATTGGGCTTGCAGACTGGACTTTTAAAGACCGACAAAAATAAGTAATGATAACACTGGCCAACAAGTCTTTTTCATTTGGGCTATGTGCATGTAAGTGGTTCCCACTCCCTTTCAAAAATGTCAAGAAATGAAGTTTGTTCCATTGCCTTCTCACTACATTTTCCTGAAAGTGTAAGTCTAACCGAGTTCAGAACAAAAAACCGTATAGCTTAATTACACACATATATATATATATATATATATATATATATATATATATATATATATATATATATATATATATATATATATATATATATATGGAAATATGACTTTGAAGAAGGGGTACCTATTCTGATGGTTTTGCAAGTTTTCAATGAAATTGCCTAATTTTTCTTTTTTGGCAAAATAAATGAAGGTCATAGTCTGTAACTTATTCAAGCAACTAATATAAGAATCAAAATACCAATTTCTGGGATTATTAAGAAATAATACATCCCTATTTTTTTATTACTGCTCTATTCAGTGACTGTCAGATGCTGAAAAGCACTAAAAGAGAGAAGATTTATTGAACAAATTCTTGGACGTAAATTTTCAATTCAATCAATTGTAGGAGTAACAAAAAGCTCTCTAAATTCTCCAAAACTGTTTTAACTGCCTTCTAAATTAATAAAATATTTGTTTTTAATACCTGGAAAAATATTTTAAAATGTTTTTAAGAAAATTAATTTTTTAATCAAATTCAAAAAAGTGTGACGTGCAGTCAGACAAAAATGCAAAATTACTCTAAATCAAAGCCATGCATGTTTTCAATATTTTTTTATACTATAATATCTATATCACTGTGCCCCATTTGTAAATAAATTTTAGTGGAAATAACCTGATGCACAGAAGAATAAAAGCATTTTTTTTTTAAAGCGTGACGTGCAGTCGGACGTTTGGGTTGGAAAGTTCGGTCAAGCCGCTGTAATTAAGTATCCACCCGGATCATCTCAATTTTTTTTACATTGATTATTGGTAATAAGTTGAATAATGTAAGACACGTAAATACGAGTTATTGATAAACTAGTCATTTTGTTAGGGGATTTCATAGTCCCAGGCTCTAAAAGGGCAATAAAACAAGAAAAAATAAAAATGTGCCAGAATGTTCATATATCATGCGAATCCACCACTGACCGACACAATGCTGATTTTCTCAGATGGTGGGTGACAACCTTTTGATTAGATGAGAAATTTCATATAGAATGTTTTATATGTTGTATTTTTGCATGGTCTAATATATGTCATATTTTAAGGTGAAACAAGAAAAAGGCCAATACTGGGCATGTATATTCAATAAAAATCCTGTAGATTCAGCAATATACATCATAGACCCATGAACCTATATATTTTAAGGTCCTATGGAACACTGTTTGTGCAATGAACCAAATTTCATGACCAGTAGTAGTCTTTGTGACTTTCAAAAATGCCACTTACGTCAGGGTATGCCCTAAAATAGGGGTGGTAACCACTTACATGCGCTTAGCCTTAGATAGAACTATAGGTGAGATAGCTCTTGGGACGCTGATTCTAAATCTATTTTTGGTTTTCCTCCAGTATGTCTAATTTTCGTGATGAGAACCAATCAAATTTGAAAGGTTATTGCCTGAGTAATAATTAATGGAGGAGGTTCATGCAATACCGGCGTTTCCTATGCCGATGGGACAGCCGTGCTACAACAGATCATTACATCAGACGTGACTGGCATCAAAAAAGCACAAATGAGCCAGGAACGAGCAGTGTCCAGTGTTTTCCTCAAGTTGATCCAAAGAAGATTTTGCTGCCACCTCTCCACATTAAGCTCAGATAAATGAAGAATTTTGTGAAAGCGATGGGCAAGACAAATTTGCGAGTGTTTCAATACCTTGTTGAGAAATTTCCAAACATCAGTGCCACAAAATTGAAGGAGGGAATCTTTGTGGGGCCTCAAATCAGGGAGGTTCTGCAGGATGAAGGCCTTGAAAAAAGCCTCCATGGATTAAAACTAAAAGCATGGCTTTCAAACGACTTGTGGAAATGTCTCGGTGAACCACAAGTCTCCTGCATACAAAAATGGTGTCCAGATGCTGCTTCATGGATAATTGAAAGAGCACAGCAATCTTCGACGTCACAACATCGACAGATTATGCCTCCGCACAGATGATTACATCATGATACATACTTGTACCAAAGTTTGATTTAAATCCCTTCAGTTGTTCTCAAATGTCACATTTTTACCAGACATGACCTTTGACCTCTTGACCCCATAATCTAATCAGTTTATGTACACATCATCATACATATGCATTTCAATAAAAACGACATTATCAAAGCTTTTCGACTTGCACTCAAGATAAAACCGCAAGCAGATGAAGAAGAAGCACCAAACTCTCACTGATGAAGTTACAATGTAATGTCCTCAACGTTGAGTGGTTGAGAGAAAGAAACGACGAGATTACCTGATTGGTGGAACCACAGAGCAGGTTCATATATACCTGGTGAGACTCACACAGTTACTCTAGCTACAAGATTGGATTGATTGGTATCTTGGTCAATCGAGCAAGAAAGATCTGCTCCACAGATAAACTCCATGCTGAAATTGAGACCATCAAACCATTCTTCTTGATAATGGGTATCCTGAACAGGTTATCCATAGATAGATGTATGTATGTATATATACACACACAATTCCTGAACCCACCAAAAAAAAAATCCTATAATCGAACCTGGTAAATGCTCTGTATACCTTCGTCTCCCTTAAAGAAGGTAAAGTTTCTCAATGGTTTGTAAACCAGATCAAACAGACAGTGTCCCATTCTTACAATGCTGTTCAATCAAGAGTGATTTTCACGACCCGCCGGTTGCTTCCGTCAGTCCAAAAAGATGTTCTGCCCAACTCTCATACAAGTAAGATTATTTACGAATTTCAGTGCCAGTGTGATGCTTGGTTGGTGGGCTGCACATCTGAGATTGAAGGATCGCATTGAACACCATATCCCTTTGGGGATCAGAAGGGGTCAGTCAACCAACTCGGGCTTGTAAGAATGAACACAGTACGACAACTATTCCCTGTGCTTCTGCAATTGGTCAGCATTGACTGAATAATCCTCAGTGTGCAGAGCAATATTGTATCGGTTGGTTTAAAATCATGAGTAGAGGACGCAGTTTATCTCTCCTTCGTGCAATGGAGGCCGCATTCTTCAGGTCAACCAACCCTATTCTTTGCCGACAGAAAGATTTTGTCCAAACTTGATATCTCTTTACTATGATGGCTTGACTGTATGACGACTGTACAACAGTCAACTTCGAGTCATCATGAAAATACATCCCGTAATGTGTTAACACCCCCAAACACGTAATGCTAATTAGCCCTCAGCTAATTAGCATCACGTTTCCGCAAGTTCTTGGTGATTAATCTCTGCCGATTCATTATTCATGGAGGTTCATTTCCATTTCATTTCTGCAGGTTAATTTCCACCTAATCATTCTTCATGATCTTTTGTGGTTCCACCAATTAGGTAATCCCGTCCTTTCTTTCCCACAACCAATCAATGTTTAGGACAATACATTGTAACTTTATAAATGAGAGTTTGGTGCGACTTCTTCATCTGATTGTGGTTTTATCCTGAGGAGTGCAAGTCGAAAAGCTTTGATCGTCTTTTTTATTGAAATGAATATTTAAATGTTGTACATAATGATACATACTTGCACCAAGTTTGACTTCGATCCCTTCAGGCGTTCTTGCAGTAACGAAAACCTATCATAGACACATGGACGAACAGCCAGACGGACAACCTGAAAACATTCCTCCGGTGACTTCGACGGTGGAGGAATAAAAACCAGTTGGTGTCAAAGCCACCCAATGCTCGCCTGTTTATACATTTATCGTTTTCAAAAGACGAGTCTAATAATATTTTTTATAAAGCATTGCAGTGAAGTCTGATCCAAATAATTTTAAAGCAATATATGTATATTGTAATCAGTAAAAAATAGTGGCAGATAAAAACATTAGAAAGGAAATAACTTGCACCAAAAAACTTTAACATTTTCACGCTGACGCTGATGCTCACGGCGGGGGTATCGCGATAGCTCTCTGTTCTTCGAACAGGCGAGCAAAAAATGGGATGTCACATTGTTGTGGGCCGGGTATTGGCGGCGAGCACAGAGCAGTAGAGTCGGCTCCACCGAACACCCGGAATCTAGATCGTACCTTTCCGATAACTCCAAAGGTACGGGTCCCTTACAGGACCATGAATCGTCAATAATTCAGCCACGTGGTACAAGGTTATTTACCAAACTTCAAAATACCTCGAAGCCCACATGGCAAGCTACCGAGGAATTCACACCCTCGACGGAGCTCGAACGGGACGAGCCGTAACTGTGCTCGACCCGTGCGTAACCCGAGTGGATGGTTACCGAGGTCCCGTTGGTCCAAATGCACGACTACGGCGGCAACGGCCTTTTTAATTCCCCCAACACTCACCGTGCTAAGCCAATGCAGGAAAGGACAGAAACGAGCTGAAACATTCAACAATAGGAATATTTATTTACAATAGTGTGGGAGGGGAACACAGAAGAGCAGAGTTAAACCGACTAAAGGCCCGGTCACACCTTGACGTTTTAGCCAGCGATGGCAACGTATTAAAATGTATGTAAAACGCTGGCTTACGTTGAACTTTTGATGTTTTTTTTTAAAGATTCGGACGTATTCATAGCGACTTGGTCTTATGTATAACGCATTGGTAACGGACACAGAACGTTTCGTTGTGTTATAGATAACTTATACCAACGAATGCTGAACCTGTTGTTGGCCTACACAACCTATGCCCAACGGTAGTCTAACTTAGGCATAGCGTGTTGCACGCATCGCCGACGATGTCGTGACGTAGCCTATTAAAAGGCTGACGCACAACGATTCGAATCATAACTGCCATAGAAATGGAAGTGACAACATCGCGGTCACACCTTGGCGATCTTGCCAGCGTATGCCGACCAAAGAAAAATGTGTCTAAAATGTTGGGGGCACGTCAAATACGGTATGAGTAAGTTTGGTATACGTGAGTAGAACGCTAAAGTAGGCTATCATACGTCGTAGTAAGTAGAGTACGTCAAGAAATTTTAAACATGTTCAAAATTTTACGACGTACTCGGCGTATGACACACGTTCCGCATGCGATGGGGATAAGTTTTACACACGATATGTGGACGCTTACACACGTCCACAAAGGCTACTTATAAGCTACTCATAAGTCGAAACACGTCGCGGTAATGTCTTTTTTACGCGAAACTTATTTCTAACTTGTGTTTGACGTGCTTTGAACCAATTCTTTACGTAGTCCCAACACACATCGACGTATGTAGACGTATTCCAATGACGTCTTCCGGTCGACAAAAAAATAAATGAACGTGTTTCTAGCTTACAACTGCCATATAAAGATGTGTTCCCAGCGGTTTTGGGAATTGGTATATAAAAATGCTGCTCATGAAAGGGGAACCCAACAGTGTTTGAGTCCTTTTTGAGTCGATGTCCATGTCAGCAGTAACAGTATCAGTATCAGTAGTAGTTTGTTCATGTTGGCAGTAGTAGGTGAGTGTGAGGGGGAGGGTGTGGGTTATGATGGATCATCCTTGCGTTTAACGATTTAATGATTTAATGATTTAAATGATAAACTCAACGATTTAAATGGCTGCAACTCCACTATTGAAAGTAGACGCTTGCGCTCAACAATTTGATTTTTTTTTTTACACTCAACGACTTTTAAACGGTACCACTCTGCTATTTTCATTGTTTACAATGAACGATTTAAATTGCTGTCACTCGCCTTTGTTTTTTGACGCTGGCGCTCGGAAATTTTAATCGTTTCTATTGAACGTGCTAAATCGCTCAAACCCCACTATTGAAAGTAGACGCTTGCGCTCAACAATTGGATTTTTTTTACACTCAACGACTTTTAAACGGTACCACTCAGCCATTTTCATTGTTTACAATGAACGATTTAAATTGCTGTCACTCGCCTTTGTTTTTTGATGCTGGGGTTTTGAAATTTGAAGCGTTTCTTCTGAACGTGTTAAAACGCTCAAACTCGACTATTTTAAAGAGACGCTGCCGATGGACAATTGGAATCATAGCCAAGCTAGACATCGAAGTGTGAACATCCTCGTCATGCCGAAGAAAAGTTTGAAGAATGCTGCAAATAAGTGTCCTGGCCGTGGCCGTGGACGCTGACGCAAGGACGATCCATTATACCAACGTCTTTCAGCCTATGAGTAACTTAAAAGTAACGTCTGTCGATGTGTGGCAACGATCGCGTAACGTGCCAACAACACGTTAATCATAGGTTAGAAATAAGTTTCGGGTACGCTAAACATTACCTCGGCGTGTCTCAACTTATGATTAACTTAAAAGTAGCATGTGTTGACGTCTGTCAACGATCGCAGACCATGCATACAACCTGTGGCCAGCGTAGCGGAACGTGCGAGTCATACGCCGGCATACGTCGTGAAATTTCAAGCATGAAAAAATTTGAGGACAACCAAAAAGTACAACGTTTAAAGCCAACGTACAACGACGTATGGCAGTGTTTTTCAGCGTGCTCTCAATGTTATCAAAATTTACCCATAACGTATTCAACGTGTGCCAGCGTTTTAGAAAAAAAATTCAAAAATCGGCATACGTTGGCTAAAACGTCAAGGTGTGACCGGGCCTTAAGCAATGCAATCATGTACAGCAAAAAGCACTTAACAATTCCTACTTAAAGACGGGCCCACACACAGACGCACACCCAAAAGAAACAGACCCCAATTGTCTTTATTCGGCTCTCCAGCCGAGGAGGATAGTTTGGCGGGAGTCAGGACGGTTGGCTACCTGGCCGCGAGCGCACGGCTGGACGTCCACAACCTCACGGAGCTCCAGTCACCAAAAGCACGGACCAGGGCAGATGTATCCAGCAGAGGTGAGACGAGGCGATCTCCCTCGATGGAAAATGGTCACTCGCTGTCAAGCACCAGACGAGACACCTCGGAAGCGTGCGATGCAGTCGGACATGGACCAGACCGAGACGCGCACTCGACCCAACTCAGGACGTAAAACTCCAGCAGACTGGACGCAAAATCTCATCATGATCGTCCCGACAACCACTCCTTCTCCTCAGGAGGGAGGGGCCTCTTCCCTGGCCACTCGCCTCCTGATCGGACGGTTGCGTCGTGCGATTCGCTTGCCGCCCCCGTGATTGGCCGAAAGGGTGCCAAGGCCGCTAATTGGACCGGGGGGGGGGGCATGACGGCCATCGCGGCGGACCGCTCCTCAAACAAGGAGAGTAACATGGCCCTGCGTGGGCTGCCCTCATTGGCCGACTCACGGCAACTTTGCTCGCATCGCCCTGAATGGTCGAGAGCTGCCGAAAGGTTCCTCCTTGAACTCCGCCCACCGCGGGCGCCATGACGTCGGGTTTAGGAAGCATTCTCCAAACAGACAAACATCCAAACATCAACACCATGCACATGTTCTCCAAACATCCAAGCGTTCTCCAAACTTTTTCCTTGAGGCCTCCTGCACCTTTGCTACCTCTTTCTTTGCAGCCTTCTTGGCTACCTGATAACTTTCATGCGGTGCCTCTTCTACCACGGTACCCTTCGCCTTTTGCCATTCCTTGAACTTATTCCGCTTTCTTCTCTTCAATCGTCTTTCCAACTTAATCACCCCACGACCATGTTTCTGAGTGCCTCGGTGGTCCTTTTGTCCATCCACATACCTCACACCAACAGCTCCCAATAGACTTTCATTGACATCCAACCACTTTCAAGCTCAACCACATCATCCTTAACCATATTCAACCTCTCTCTTAATGCTTCCTTCACAGTCGCCTCTTTCAACCTCCAAACCTTCATCCTCGGTTGATACTTCACCAGCTGAATTCTCCTCACACCTTTCACCCTGATATCGCAGACAACCAGGTGGTGCTGTGAAACAGTCTCCTCCTTTGGGATCACCTTTGTGTCCCGGAGGTTGCCCCTATCTCGCCGACGCACCATCAGGTAGTCAATGGTTGTCGTCGACCCATCTGACGTGCATGTAATAAGCTTTTTATCAGTTTTCTGGAATTGAGTGTTACAAATCAACAAATCAGCTTAATCAGCAAACTCCAAGATCCTTTCACCTTCTCCATTTCTCACACCATATCCATAACCCCCATGGACTCCCTCAAAACCGTCTATACTCCTTCCCACATGTCCATTCAAGTCTCCTCGAACAACACCAACTTCCTCATCTTTCACATTCTCCATCAACTTCTTTATCACACACCAGAACATGTTCTTCTCTTCATCTCTTTGACCGATCTGCGTGGCATATCCCGAGATGACGTTAACCTAGAGCTTTCCGATCTCGATTCTCACAATCATCAACCTTTCACTCACTCGAGTCACACTCACTACACTGTCTACAAACTCCTCAGAAAACATGACACCAACACCATATGCACGCCTTCCAGGCACCCTTGCCACATAAACTTCAACTTCTGTCCTGCCTTCCCTTCACCATTCTCGCACCACTTCCCTTCCATCGTGTCCCCTGCACACAACATATGTCCACTCTTCTTCTGACCAATGTTTCAATCACTTCTCCTGATCTCCCTGTCATTGTCCCTGCATTCCATGTACACATGTACACATGTACATTCCATGAAACCGATCTCCACGTGGGGCATCAAAAGATTGGTCATCATAAATGGAAAAAATTTCCTCCATTGCTTCCATCAGGTTCCCCAACTTGAGTTTTAACGAGAGGGGGTGAGGACCCCCAACAGGGTACTTTGGGCTGTACCCTGCCCATAAGCTGCACTCATCATGATTGCCTTTTGAGGCGATGTTTTTATGGCCGGATGCCCTTCCTGACAACAACCCTTTTTGTTGTTTTTGACAACAACCCTACGACACGCAGGGATACGGTGTACCTATTCCAACCGGGGCACACACCGGGGAATAACGAACATATAACGGCCCCAAATACATCTGGGCTTCGTGAAAGGCAAGCCAACACTCAAGCAGCACAACAAGGCTCAACAATTAAAATTTGGTCCGCTTGGACCAATGGGCTAACAAGTGGTTCGAAAAATAGCGTTGTATAACTCTGTAAAGGATCAATTTGCTTTGAGAAATGGAGCTTTACAATGCTCGCACTGCCTCCCTAACGGCTTCCATCCGTCCAACAGTTTTTACAGAAAGTTCATTATTGATTGTAACTGGACATTTGATATCATTTTTCACATCCTCCGACATAGCTTAAAGGGGAACCCAAACGCTTCGACCACCTCGACGCTATATCTAGTCCTTGTGTCTTTTTTCCGATTTATGAAGCCAGTAATTTTGCGATTAAAAGTCAAAATATTCTTCTTCTTCTTAAAACTTTGCTGTGACACCACACTCGGAATCGACCGCCATATTCAAATTGTAATTACGGGTTACGTCGTGGTACAATTTAACTCAACAGGTGAATCATTTTCGATTTTCCACAAATATGCCAAGTCGATCCACCCTTGGCGGTTGCAATAGTGCAGTAAGGTTATCCACCACGACTGAAAGAGAATACCGTGCTGTGTCCGTGCTGCTGTCCTGTCGTGTCCCCCACGATAAAGTGGAACAAACAACCGTCGCTTTAACTGTTGCACAATCTCTGAGAGCTACTCGCACATATGCATGGGCGATTTGAATTAAGCCACAGCACAAATGGCACCCCGGGAAAGTATTAAATGGGATGATCCCAAAACACACAGGACACCCGGTCAGCCTGTGACGGTGAGACAAAGCATTCGTCACCCATTTTGTCTGTGGTGTCTGAGGGCTCTTCTGCTTCGCATACTTCTCAGTGAACTCCGCCCCCTCCACCTGGCCAATGCCGGGTAACCCTGCCAGAAAATAAATACTGAAGCAGTAAAAAAAACAAAAACAAAAAAAACAGCCGCCTCATGCTGATGGGCGGAGGACGAGCTGATGAGGGCGATTTTTACTCACTGTGACTTTGCCCTTGATGTGTTGGCCCAATTATTAATTGGTTTTCTCCATATGGTCTAAGACTCAAAGTGGTAAAATGTGGCGAACGTACAGGGTCGTGGACGTGTTATCTTCACGGTAAGCTGTGCATGATTTAATGTATAATCATATATTGGAATGTGTGATGAGAGTTGTAAACACATGACAACACATTCAATCCTCCAGCAGGTAAAGTTTGAATGGTGATGGTGGGAAAAGGGAAAAGAAAACGGGGAAAAGAAAGCAAAAGTACCAGTCCCGAGTGATGGGAAAAGTTCAAGTTAATCCATCAATTTAAATTATTTCATTGACTTGAAGGTGAATTGCGTTGCATTCTTGGTTTAAATCAGAGCCAAAGCTCTGAGCTACTTATAATGCCTACAGGGAAATGATGGTACAACATCAGGCTGCAAAGGTTGGATTTGTCTCAGAAGAGAGCAAAATATTGTTACGGTTGTGGGGGTAGATGGAGGAATTTAATCAGAAAGTTGGGATTGAATAGAGTTGTTTGGTCCGTGGACGTGTTGGAGACATCTCGATATAATGAAGTAGGGAGACTGAGCATAAGTGTTTCCACACCGGGAAAGGGGGGGGGGGTGCGGTGTTAATTAGATAGGGATTAAGGATAAGTTCCCCCAGTATGTGATTGCGCCCCTGTGACCTATTCCTACGTTTTTTGCATTTACAAGCCAACTCTGAAGAAGTGCGTATTTTAATTACCACAACGCGAACAGCAAGCAAGCAAGCAAGCAAGGCATGCCGAGCAGCCAAAGGCCCCGCCTTCCTGGGTTTCGTGCGAGCAAGCCATACACAGGAGGTGGAACAGTTGTTCGGTGTGACGTGAGGAGAGAGAGAGATGAGGAGGAACGCACGAGTGCTGAGTGAGGGAAGCACATGGTCGAGAGAGAACGTAGCGAGGAGATGGCCTGTAAGAACAGGGTTTTACAGCTGGCTTTCCTTTGACGCATGAAGACGACACGATTCTCATATTCGCGCTGAGGCTAATTGGCTCGTGTATGGAGCAAGATGCTGGCTTTTGACGCTTGGCTGGATCCTGTGAGATCAGCCTCAAAGCCTCGTGTTGTGCCATTGGGGAAAGAGACAGCACGATTCTGAAAAGCAGCGGGTCGGTGAGGATGATCGACGCACGAAGAAGCTGCATGAGATCTCTGAGCCCTGCTGTTGAACACCGCTCATGAATTGCCCGACGCACCTTTTTCCCCACTGTGAGAGCGGCTTGGCACCATTTTTTAGGGTGCATCTACACATGCAGGACGAAGTGCCTCGATTCCAAGTTCCACAAAGACCATCTCTGGACCAAGCTAAGTGCCAGAATAAAGGAGGGATTTTTTTTATTTTGTTTCCCCTTGTCTGTATTTAAATCTGTGTGTTGAGACACCTTGACTTCAGGTTTAATTTATCTCACGATTATTATTATTATAGCTGAATTATTGTTCCTTGTAAATATTTGTCGATTTTCGTGAAACCCCACGTTTATTTCAAGTTGATGTGTGTGTATTTGCCATGGGGTTAGAGTATAAACCCCAGTGCACTCCACCCCTCCCACGTGCATAATAATCTCCGAGGATGAACGTGTCGGCCTCTGAAGGAAAACCGCTTGGCGATCTGGGCTGGTGGTGTTAACCGCCCGTCCACCACAATTCGGGTCAGGGGATTAACATTAACCACCACGCCCGTGACAACATACCACTACTAATAATTCACATACCCAATTAAGGGACACAGCAATTCTGACACCCGTCAGTCTTGCGCCTTCTGCAAACATTCACGTGGGCTCAGGTCAATCTCATTGGCGTAACCAAGAGTCTTGGGCGTCCTCGAGGACGGCACCAGGTTTGATACGGTCTGTGACCATGGTAAAGGTTCATGGCAAATTCCAGGGAGATATGGGTTGGTACATATTCACTTAAGCGGCGGATATGTCCAAACAGTGAGCGGAATCTCCTCGCAAGATTGAGTTTGGTCGGCCAAAGTCTCGTGATCACAGAAATGTTCATGTTTGAGACTCGGTCAAACCATCGAACCCCAAGGATGCAGCATTGACATCACATATGAATAGCTTGGAGGGCATCTTGGTCTATTTTCAAGTGTCCAGGTCTCAACCATCGAGGAGAACAGTTAGGACATTCTTTAAATGGAAAACAAAGACCGTGCCATTGATAGACACTGTCAAGTTTCCCCATGATAGAACCAGCCATGGCGATTCATCTATGCACATCAGGGCCAGAGTATCCTGATGACAATGTTGGAGCCCATGGAAGTGAAGTAGCCCACTGAATCCAAGACCACGCTGGAGGAAGGTACTGGGTGCTGGTTGGAGAGTTGGGAGGGGGGAGGGGAGGACCAATGGCAACATTCTGTACCTTGTGTTTTTTCCATGAAGACTTGAGGTCTAGATTTTTTAGCAACTAACTCAAAACAGTTAAACACTGATGGCCATTTACATTCACAGTGGTTGAACACTGACGGCCAGAATACCGAGACAGCCGTTTATCGAGTAATGACAAGGAGGTTCTCATAAGACGACTTCAAACTCAGTGATTGTGGTGCACAATATTAAATATGTAATAACTGTGATTATATGAGGCCCTTAATCAAGTTAATCGTGTATTCAGAGTGTACGAACACATACCTTGCTCGACACTTAAGTAGTCGACGCTTGCAAAACCAAAACAAGTTATGATTGCCGAACAGAATGGTAGTTGTGCTATTGATTGAAAGAAATTGATTTTATTTATTTTTTTAGGCACCCAAATTTTGAAATGGTGATTGCCCAACAAAGCAACCTCCAAAAAGTTAGTGTTGAGCAGTATCTAATGATTGTGAAGGTGGTTAAAAAAGAAAGATGGAGAAACAGTGCGAGTTACTGCGGTAATCATAAAATATCAGAGGTGCCATAAATCATTACTGTGCTGAAGGTACGTAACAAGCACATGCAAGAGCACTTCATTTCCAGCAGAAACACAAACTCGCACTTTCAATTTTATATTTTTAAGCCAACAACCTCACCTGCTGCAAGATGGACTGGGTGAACCACTTTCACTTCCAGAATGCAGAGATGAACCATCACGCCTATGACCAGGATCTGAAAAACTGCTAAGAGGCTTACCATCCTTTCTGAATGGATAGCCAGGAAATCTGTGAGAAAATGAAAACAGGAAATTATTGAGCAAAAGGCACACTGTACGAGCAAGAAAGCACACTCCATGTGGAGCTTCACTGGGGTAATTGTTCAGTAGCCATTCTCATACATACAGCCCATCATTGTGGACCACCCCCCCCCTTTTGCAGATTAAATACATTTTTATTACTTGGTATTTGTAAATTCCAAATGTAGGTTTACAAGCTTATTTCATGGCTCTGTAAAGCCGTGCATGTGATGCCATTTAAAAAAAAAATGCTTTTGAGCCCAAAATGACAATTTTTTTTTATTCAACTGATATTTATTATTTGTCAATTTTGTTCGTTTTTATCCAATAATAGAGGATTAGTTACATTTTTGTTTATTTCAAATAAAATAAAAGAAAATGCTTCAACAAGCAATAAGGAAAGATATCACGAGTCGTTGAAGTGCTCAGTTCAAGCACCATCTCTCTGGATTACAACTACCACGGACAATTAAGTTGTTGATGACTCGGCTGAGAACTGAAACTGGTATGCATCCTCCTATTCCCCATGTGATATTTATCAACTCCTGCAGTGTGTGTGGGTCGTTTTCACAGACTTTACCTTTGAGGGACCCATTAAGGTAGTAATCATGAGGAGAAAGACCTGGGGAGAGCAAGGAGAACATGGGTTGTCTGTTCGTCGAGAAATTAGTCAATCAACTGGGAAATATGGTCTCAAAAACACCAAAACACCATTAGATGATGACCGAATATATAATGAGGTCATGCTTCCTTCTCAGTGTCTGATGGAATCGTCTCTGTAGCATGGTCACATATCTATCTGTCGACTGTCACTGTTTGCCCGGCTTCGTTCGCAAGAATTTTTTTTTTTTTAATAAGAACAATAAAGGTCTTATTATACCACCACATCTGATAGCACACCAAACTGTAGTTATCACTACAGAAACTAGTTGTTCCATATGTCTGTGCAGTTGGTATCCAACCCAAAATCACATGTTCTGTTTGCTCACATGGCCACTGAGATGGGAGTAGACCTCATCATTTAAGATGTCTGGAAAATCTTGATCTTCTTCAATCAGCTGATAAATGACAGTGCAAATTTTGAACGTCTCCCGACTATTCCTTTCACTCTGGTAATGCAGTAACTCTGTCTTGAACGGATATAATCTCAGATCATCGTGTATGATTTGGCCAACGGTCGTGTGAAAGTTTCCAACCAGCTGTGAAAGTTGGCATGTTGATTATTTTCGGAGAATCCTGCAAAGCTTCTCTTGCAGCCTCTATCTGTTGGGTGTTATCAATGAAGGTTTACGACCACTGTGTCCCTTCAATTTGGTTTTTACAATTCCAATGTCTCAAACCTTTTCAACAATATGTTTGGTTTTCTTTCCTGCAATTCTTGCATTTGGATAAACCTATGAATGTTTTCATGGTGCAATGAAGCTTGTGGTGAAGCAGTTGTCCTGAAACAGCTCGACTTCACCGAATGGAAGGCAAAGCCAACTGAAGGAAATCTCACTTCCTTCCACAGGTGTGTGTCTCCTCTCAGGAGAGCGAGGAAACAACATCTTTCTCATCTCAAAACTGAACTCTCAAATCTGTCTCCTTCCTCCAAATCCTGGTGGCATCTGGTTAAGTGTTTTTGGTGTATGTTCCCTCCAACCCTTCCTTTACCACAAATGGATGCACAGCTGATGCTGCCCGTGAAAAGGCTGAATGCCTAAACTGTGTTTGCTTCAAAATATTGTGTCCCAACCCCATCGCTTTCTGTACTAACATTACCCAATCACACCCAACTGTTCCTGGACTATGTCCTTTTCTCCTGACAAACTGCTGAGCTTGCTGTCAAAGCTCAAATGATTCTGCAACTGGTCCAGATGGCATCAGCCCTCATGTTCTAAAAACCTGCTCTGCTGCTCTTGCACACCCACTCTCTGTTCTATTCCCCCTTTCATTTGTTCAAGGTCATCTGCCATCTGCTTGGAAATCAGCACTATTACTGCTTTACATAAAAAAGGTGCAAAAACAGATCCCTGCGGTGACAGACCAATCAGCCTGCTCTTAATCATCAGCAAGGTCATGGAATCCATCATTGCTTCCAACATTAAATCCTTCATCTTCCACAATGGCTTGATTTCTGATCATCAATTTGGATTCAGATCAGGCGACCCTTCCTGGACATGCTGCTCCTGCAATCGCAACAATGGATGGAGGTCCTCAATGCCAAACATGACATCAGAGCCATCACCCAAGACATATCGCAAGTTTTCGATACGGACTGGCATCTTGCACTACTCACCAAACCCTCTTCTTAAGGTATCCAAGGTAATCTCCAGTCTTGACTTGCAGACTTCCTCTCCTGTCAGTCAATGCATCGCTCTTAATGAAATTCTCTCCTCCTCCTCCTCTTCCTGTCCAGGCTGGAGTTACACAAGGCAGTGTTCTGGATCCTGTGCTTTATTAATATTCATCAATAATATCTCCAACTCTGGAAAAATCCTCTATCTTGTTGCTGACGACTCCACCATCTGCCGTACCATCTCTCATCCCTCAGATCAGCAGACAGCAGCCTCTTCACTCTCTGCAGACATGGATAAAATCACAAGCTCCTCAAGCACTTGGAATATGTCCTTCAAAGCTAACAAATCTCACTCACTGCCTCCCTGAAAGGACCGTCTGGAAACATCCTCTCATCGCCCCACACCCCCCCCCTCCCGACCAATCTACTTTCTCAACAACCTCTTAAAGTTCTGTCTCTCAAGTGTTTGGGTCTCACTATCTGCCATGACCTTTCCTGGGAAAGCCACATTTCCAAGTTGGCCTCCAAAGCTAGTCGGCAACTAGGAATGCTCAGTCGTGCAAAGTCCTTCAGTAGCACACCTGAGCTCAGACCCACAAAGCTTTCATCCACACCTTGATTGAGTACTGCTCTCCACTTTGGGCTGGTGCTCCTACCTCACACCGAGCTTGGCGTCAAGCTGTGGAAAACAAAGTCTTTTGGGATCATTGGTATCTCCCACGATGAAGCTGTGTCTTTGGGTCTTTCAATCTCACCACAGGCAGGTCCGGTGGCTTTCTATCTTCTACCGACACTTCTCCGTCCTTGCACCCCACCCCATGCTCTGGCTGTACTTTGCTCCCCCCCCCAACCCCCCTAATATTTCCACAGGGCACTAAAGGTCTGCCAGAAAACCCTTCGAGTGAAGCTGCCAAGGTTAAGAATCACTGCTCACCTTCTCTTTGATTCCTCTTTTTCCCTCACCTCTGGAACAAACTCCCACACTCTCTTCAATGCCACTCTTCCCTCCAGGTCTTCGAAACAGCTGTTCACCACCATCTTGCATCTTCCCCCATCTCGACCTTATCTCGGCAGGAGGTTAAAAATCTCACGACGTACCGAATTGTTTCAACTCTTGTGGAGACTTTCTAAATTTTGACGGACAACATGCACGCGGGTCGTGAGGAGAGACACAAGAACCTTAACTCCTGTAAAACAAACGGGTTTATTACAGAACCAAATAGCAGGGGAAGATTGACACAACGAAAGGAATGTAACGGCTGGTTGGGAGGGAATGCAATTGATAAATAAATAATGACAAACAGGTCAGGTGTGGGAACATGAGTCGGAGTTGCATGAGGCTGCATCCACTTTCTGACGGTACTCCAGGGGCTTCCAGCTGGCCGTCCCCCAGGCAGATGCCGGCCCATCCCCCATCTCCTTGACATGCTGATCAACCAGCTGCAACCACGAGGAAGTGGTTGGCCCATTGGCCTCTCCGACTCACGAGGCTCTCTCGCTCAGAGAATCTGGTGAGCAGGATCAGCGTCAGGAAAACGAGCCACATGCCCATACAGCCACAGCTGACGATCACGGACCACGGAGGTAACAAATCTAATTAGATATTCCCCGAATCCGGTCACCCGGTAAGCTCCAAGAGGATCGCCCCAAGGGGTCTCAGAGGGGTCCCGAAGGCTTTGCCCAAGTCCCGTTATCCAGTGAGCTGCCCTCTGGAGGGCGGCAGCACAGGAGGTACTCCCACGGAGTGGGTTTTCCGATTCCATTATATTTGTGGGTTTTGCAGAACGAAGTGTTTTATGGTGGGCGGAGTGCAAATCCTGCCACTAATTTCCTTTAAAAAAAAAGTAACCCAAATGCAGGGCGACATCCGCAGACACAATTGGGCACGAGAAATGTATGTCCATCGGCTCACAAGGAGCTCCTCAGCCCTTTGACTGGGTGTCCATATCATACACCCTCCTCACCAGAAAACCGGGTAATTTTTTAAGTGATTCTTCACCATCGAGAGATAAGGCTAAAATATTATACAGCATGATATCTCAAAAAGTTGTGGATGGATTTAGACGAAACTTGGTGAACAGGACAGGTGTGTGGCAAGGATGAATAGATTTGATTTTGGTGAAGATCCGAATCCAGACACAACAATTATTTAATTTATAAGGTGATTCTTCACCATTGAGAGATAGGGCGAAAAAACGATATACAGCATGATATTTCAAAAATGTATTGGGCCCAATATGTTCTGGTGGATCATGCATTGCGTGGCTGTGGTATGAGCTCTACTGAGTGCCTTTCCAGTTGGAGAATGTTTTCAGTGGCTACAAAGCAATGCTTGCTGAAAAAAATAAGAAAGCAGTGCTAAAGTCTCACTTTAGCTTCTTCCAGAAGCTTGAAAGGCCTCAAAGCTGATGAACCGCGTCAGGAGATGGCCGAGAGGTACACACACATTCGAAGCTGTCTAACCTGGGGTTGAATCTCAACCAAGCTGTAAACTGTCATCCAGGTGTTTCACGGGCAAGGCAATTAATCAATGTGCGTGCCGTCCCTCAGATGGACATTAAACTGGGCGTCACATCTGCCGGAATTAGTTGGTGGGCATTAAAGATCACTTTGCAGTGTACTTCGCAAAGAGCAGGGGAACTATAACCGGCATTCTGGCCAAATTCCAAATACAGCTCAAACAGCACTGCCACACCCTCAGTCAATGATGCTACTTGCAGCCTTGTGTTGCACAGTAACAAAACAAGAAGACAACCAGACCATGATCTATAGTCTTTTATTGAAATAATATTTTAATTAATTCATTTTGAAAATTTTCGACTCAATTGTTTTTTTTTTGTTAGGAACACATTCCCCATTTACTACATCAAGTCAATGGGATTTTGAAGTTTGATTTACATTATTTCGATTTAAAGGATATTCCCCAGGAACGCATCGATGACATAAATAGGGAAGTGCCTGTATGTACGTGTGTGTGTGTGTGTGTGTGTGTGTGTGTGTGTGTGTGTGTGTGTGTGTGTGTGTGTGTGTGTGTGTGTGTGTGTGTGTGTGTGTGTGTGTGTGTGTGTGTGTGTGTGTGTGTGTGTGTGTAAAGCACAACATAACATTCTCTTTGCTGACTCCCCCGCTCCCAGTCAACTTTCCTCACTGCCACCCCCCCCCCCGCCAACTCTGTGGCTTACACCCCCTACCTCCCAAAGTGTATAGCGACATGTGGTGAGGAGTCACTCTCACCACCTCTTACTCACTCCTCCAACCTCCTCTCCCCCACTCATCCCCCCCTCCCCCTCCTCCCATCCCTTTATTAATATTCCCATCAGAAAAGCAATGGGGGATATTTGCTGATATAAAATAAACAAACAAGTACCTACTTTTTTGCCTCAGAGCTTGGCAAAGATCTGTTTGCAAAATGCAGCGTCTCTTCCTCAACGCCCAGAGTTTTCATGGGTGCTCCCTAAAGCACGCAAAGGGGATCAGGGGTGGGGGCAGGGTAAGAAGTGCACAACATTTCATTAATAACAGCATTATCAGGGGCTGGTAATGATGCAAAACCAATGGTAACAACCTCATGAATCTTACCACAAGTGAATGCAATAATAGAGCGCTTCCATAAATGTTGGTCATGGCACAGGTGAATGCGTGTGGACACAGGAGGTTGGTTACATTTGTGGAATGATGAAAAGAGTAATCATAAATTGTACAACATGCATGACTTCTGAACATTCTCCAAACACACAGGTAAAAACTGGTATCAATACTGTGGGGAAGCTCAAGTGTTTTGAAACTACATGGCAATATCATGAAAAAAAAAAAAATAGGACGATGGATGCTGAAGCTCACATGGATCAGGAGCAAGTCTCTCAAACCACCTGCAGACCCCCTTTGACCCCGATATATATATATATATATATATATATATATATATATATATATATATATATATATATATATATATATATTTTTTTATTTTTACGTTTTTACAGCCATTTTTCCCTGCTGTGCAGGGGTTTGGCTTTTTCTTGAGGTAATGGTTTATGGCCGGATGCCCTTCCTGACGCCAACCCTGGTCGCCTCTTACGACACACAGGGATATGGTACACCTATTCTAACCGGGGCATACACCGGGACCAGTACACTGGCACTCATTTCGCCGACCTCGGAAGGATGACAGGCTGAGTCAACCCCCTGGTGTTAATTCAGCAGCCAACGGGGCTTGAACTCAGGACCCTGGGATCCCAAGCCGACACCAGGCTATATATATATATATATATATATATATATATATATATATATATATATATATATATATATATATATATATATATATATATATATATATATATATATATATATATATATATATATATATATATATATATATATATATATATATATATATATATATATATATATATCAGGGTCATATATATTGTCGCGAATTTGCGCCTGATCGGCCGCTCGACTCGAATGGCGGCCGCCTCGCCCACCGGATGGACAATTCAGTCGTGACCCTCTCGGACCAATGCCGGGAGCCAGTCACGGGTGGGGGTTTAACCTCACCACGATTGTGCCAATTGCCCACCCGCGCGATCGCACCACGCCACAGGCCGACTCCGGACACGAACCGCTTAAGCGGTCCGTTCCGTGCTACAGTGTTAACCGAGCGGTGTTATCGTCGGCCTCAATGGTTCCGATTAATTATCGGGCGTATTAAGCCCACCACGAACCCTTTACGTGAAGCAGGATGGAGGGTCAATAAAGAAAAGACGAAGCGAAACGGGAAAACAGTTCACACAATGCACATTTATTACGTGACACACGGAAAGCACACATATACAGCCAAACAGTCAAAATGCACCTATAGCAGTAAAACAAAAGAAACAATGACGCAGAGTTACTACCGACTATGTGCACACACGGCAACGCTTATACAGTTCTACTTTACAAGACACGGCGCCAACACACATTTACTCAAAAGCAAAGGAAAGAAGCCACCCTCATAGACAAGGGGGCAGACGGGCCTGTAGGCCAATATGTGCGTGGGACCTGAAGGAGCGGCCAGGTCCGCGAAACCGGGTGGGTCCTACCCGCGTCCTCGTGACGCAGATGTGGCCGCGTGGCTGTGCCCCGACTCCGTGCTCCTTCGCGGGTTTCGTTGGCACGACGTTTAAAGTGGGGTGGGAATGGGGCCCCCTTTTGCACTATCTCAGCGCGGGGAAAAGGGGGAATTGTTGATGCCCTGGGGGAGGGAGAATGGCTGGCTGGCTTGGGTCCCGCGACGAGCGATCTCCCGCCGCGACCTCGTCGCCGACAGCCATCCTTCTCGCCTCGGACCTGAGCTCCTTGGCCTCTTCCCACAACTCTCCTCAGCCGACTGCAGAACCCAACTCTATGCCTTCGCCACCCGACTCCACTCTCTGCCACACTCTGCTGCTGCCACACTCTACCCTTCCAACCAAAAACTGACTTCCACCAAAACTGACTCTTCCACCAAAACTGACTCTTCCACCAAAACTGACTCTGCCAAGATTCGCCTTGCGCTCGCCGTTTTATAGGCCGGCAGGAGAAAACAATATGCAAATTTCCGGATCAGAATGACCTCGGGGGCGGAGCCACGCTCGCCCATTGGACGGAGGGAAAGTGGGCGTGAACCGCCCCTGATCCTAGAATTTGCATATATGGATTTCACACAGATGCGCCTGGAGGCGGGGCCAGGCCGCTCCGCGGTTGCTAATTGGACGGATCAGAAGTGGGCGTGTAGCGTTCTTGATCCGAATTCTCCCTCGGAAAGGCTGCTATTTGCACTTGCAGCTCGGTGCGAATCTTGAACGAGCCCAAGACAGCCCGACGCTCAGTGTTCACAGGTGGTGCGGGAATGGCCGTGGAAGGAGAGAGGTGATGGTGGTGGAGGGTTTATCGGTGGTGGTTTGATGGTTATGGCGGTTGAGACGTGGTTGGTTCAAAATAAAGATAGAACAGAAAAACAGCTATCTCAAAGCGTCGCAGCCCAAATGAATCACATAAATTCCTTCTAAACAACGGGTTTGGGGCGAACTACACATGTACTTAGAATTCTCACCTATGGGCCCTGAATGGTGGTTTGCGAATTTCCACAGCCGTAACAATATACATATTGCTACGGATTTCAGAATCCGGTCTGATGAATGCATCCACACATCCAGGTCCTCAGACAGTAATTTCCTTAAATGCATGTTCAGATTAGACCCATCCCCATGTCTAATGGGATTTTCAATGTGATGCGTTGAGAAGGGTGAAGAATAGATCCCCTCTCTTATGGGAAGCATTTTTTCTTTACGACAGACACGTTGACACATTTCTTTCGCGAGCGCTGGCGCCCGCCTTATTTTTCCTCAGCATTTATGTACATATTTTTCGCGAGCGCCAATGCCCACCTTTTTTTTCGAGGCACGGGTCGTCATGATAATGGTGCGTAAGTGGGGCGGGGTGAGCTTTGGGGGAATCTGAGCCCGCTGAGACGGGCCGCATATATAATTTATTGTTAATAAATTATTTATTGTCTTCCAACCTGTCCGTGTTTGGCCTTTCCTTCTATTGATCGAGCATTGTCCGAACCTCGATAGACTGGGAGGTAATTACCACAGATTTGACCAAAAATCGTCGGCATGCACCAGCGGTTAAAACGCTCGGCCGCCCTAATTAAAATCTAATCGAGATAACATTGGTGGTTTGCCGAGGGTACGCTCCCCGCTCAGGTAACCATGTGACCTCTCGTTAAACGGCATAATTAGACGGTGGACACTGGAACTCGTGGTTAACTGGGTGGTGTTCGTGGTTTTAAAACAACCCACCGTGCCACAACGTTAATTGTGAGCGGTGGCCCCAGGTCCGGCTCTTCCGAGGACAACCAGGGATTAATCCCCCGAGTGACAAACTAGTGTCTCGGTATCTGTGGCCGCAACAATATAATTATATATGTTTTTACATTTTTTTATGCCATGAACAAACTCTGGAACAGAGATATGACAGAAGGAAATAGACACCTTAAATTTATTCATTTCATCTGTATAACAGTTTTACTCAGTGATTTGCACTAATATTCGACAATTTCTTTGCAGAAACGAGTTCCTGGGTCTTGTACGACATTTAACTATGCCTCGAACCCAAGGAGCACACAAACTTTCCGATTTTCAGAGGACGAATTGTTGGCCATTTAGAAGGTTGAGTCAGCCAGCGTCAGATAGCTGAGAACCTTGGCATTCCGCTTTCTTTGGTCAATCGGGTGATTGTGCAATTCATCAGCGAAGGCAAGGAATACACAGCTTCCCGTTCTGGTCAATCTGGGCACTCAGACGTTTGAGTTGTCAAGTGGTCTATTGAGAAAACTCCCCGTCGCAAGGCAACAGATGTTGCCAAGGAGGTGCAAGTTATCTCAAAAACTGCCGTGCGGTACCTTCATCGACTGGGATACTATGGGAGAGTAGCTCGGAGAAAACCTCTTCTTCGATCAGCCAACATTCAAAGGAGAAAAGTGGGCTGACGAGATGGCCAACAGACCCTTGGAGTTTTGGCAAACTGTCATTTTCTCCACATCAGTCCCAATTTACTCAATTTTCGACAGTAGACGCGTATGGCTCTGGAGACTTCCCAGTCAAGAGTTTTCTTTGAACCAATTGCAGCCAACTGTCAAACACAGTGGTTTTTCAGTGGGGAGCAATCTGGAGCACTGGTCGGTCAGAGCTTGTGGAGAGGATGGACTTCTCCCTGTCTTCTCCACTGGTCAGATGATCAAAAAACAACACTGTTCATGGAACTCCATGGCACACTGCAAAAAAGACCAAAGAATGGCAGGACAGAAATGGGATCAATTGACTTCCATGTCTAAGTCAGTTTCTTGAGATGAATCCCATTGAACACCTCTGGGCCATATTGGATCGAGCTGTGCAGAAAAAGTCCAGGAAACCAACATCACATGCAGTGTTGCTCAACCTTTTGCGTGAAGCCTGGGCAGAAATCCCACAAAAGAAAATTTTGGAACTCAATAGTTCTATGCCTGAAAGAGTAAAAGCATTGAAATCTGCAAATGGCAAGTCTACAAAATACTAGTATATCGTTACCCTCATAATAAAAGTGCCCGTCATTTTTTTCCAGTTTTTGAGATTTTCTGCCTAAATCACTTCTCATGTCAATTGCCACACGAGTCAAAATGCCTAAATCATTGGAATAATTTCTTCCATTAACAACTCTGTGCACAAGAAATAGTGAATAAATATTCGTTGATGAAGAATTGCTGCAGTTTTTTGTTTTTCTCAAAACTGGGAAAAAAATGACTTCGGCACTTTTGTTCTGAGGGTAACGATATTGTGATGTCCACGGGACTTGAACAGTCCCGCCAACGTAGAATGAGCCGAAACGATGGAGGCGGTTTATTTTTTATAACCCAAAGATGGCGGTTTTAATCGCTCTACAGCAAACGGGACGAGGAAGGTGGCACGACTCGCTTTTCACTGAGTTAATAGCGTTTATTTCTCTAACCAGAAATAATAAGACTCGGCAAGAGGAGGGATCCGGGTCGATTCGACGGGATGGTAGTGTGGGTTCGGGCGAGGGGAAAACACAAACAATTCCAATGGATATACAAATCTCAAACCCTCAAAGGCGCCAGGTACACACACACACACACACACACACACACACACCCACACACACACACACACACACACACACACACACACACACACACACACACACACACACACACACACACACACACACACACACACACACACACACACACACACACACACACACACACACACACACAAAACGTAGCTGGTCCTGGTGGTCAGGCTGGCCCGTGGTATAGACGCAACAGTCCCTGGATTGGCGTCGGACGAGCTGGCGTTGCGCTCGTCAGGGGCAGGAGAAACCGTGGTGCTGTCGACCTCCTGGTCTTGGCTCAAGTCCGCTCACAGCCGCCAGGGAACCAGTTCTGGCGCCAAGTTGCGAGCAGGAGAGGGAGGCAGGTCCGCCCGCCGTTCGACCCCGTACTCCGAGCCAGCAGAAACCCAGAGCCAACCGAGGTGAGGCACGAGGCACAGCAAGGCCACGAGACACGATCAATCCAGGAACGAACCAGCGCAACAATCGAGCACGCTCCGAGCACAACAGCCTCCACCAAAACGAGGTTTTTCATTATCGATCTTCTTCTTCCTCTCCTTTTCCCCGAACAGAACCTTTTTATCCTCGAGTCCTCGTCACTTTCAATCGAGCCGTTTTATTGGCCCTCCGCCGTCGCCTTCCGCCAATCGTGATCACGGGGCGGAGCCATCCGCAGCAGTGTCCTGTGACGTCACAGCAAGCCTCCAGGGAATACTAAAAGGGGTTTACGCAGACACACTTACCCTAACCCGTCTCCCTATCTAATTACACGACAATTATCATTTCCCCCTTGAAGAAATGGACATTTACTAGACAACTTATCACCACTGAATTGCTACTTATTACATCGAGATCCTGGTACAACTCGAACAGCATGGCATACCTAATTAAACATCCTAATTACCCTTTGAATGCATACCCCCCCCCCTCAGACGTAACACTATGTATTAAAATGGATCAAATCTTCTTCAAATGTTCAATAAAAAAAAGTTTTAAGAGCATGGTGTCTATTTACTTCTGTCATGTCTCTGTACATTATGGGTGATGAAGGTTGTGGTCAAGTTTCATCAAAATTGTGTGTCGTTTCGGAGAAGAGAGCAAATACCTATTTTAGGGGAGTCAAAACCCCCGTCTCCAGCGTAGATCCCCCTAACGAGCGCAGATTTTGATGCGGTCAATACACCTTCATTAGGCATCAGATATGAAGCTTGTGGTCACGTTTCATCAGAATGCGTTTGGTTCAAGTGAGAATGACTGAAGTGTTCACAGACTGACTGACTGAATGACACACCTACGGACTGTTCGATCACATCAGCTCACCGGATTAAAGTTCAGTTGAGTAAAATTACAAATGATACAAAAACTAGAAAGAACAATCAGATTGCAAATCCTCACCAGGACTGATTTTTGATGGCATTTTGAGTGGTGTGTGGACACAATCGCATTCTAATAGTACGTACTTTATGGAATATAGAGGGACTCGGTTGTAAAGGATCACATGTAATCCTAGCTCCCACCATATGACACTTGTGGCCGAAGTTATCACATTACGTGCAGACAGACAGACAAATGTAATACCCTTTGGGCGAGGGATTACAATTGTTAAAGTGTCTTTACAAACTAGTTTTGAGTTTGAATCACAGAAACTATAAATTGTCGGACTGGTGCCTCACAGGCTGGACGTTGAATGACAAGATGTGCCATGTCTCAGTTGAACATTAAACTGGGTGTCCAATATGCCAGCATTAGCTGGTGGACATTAACAATCCCAGAATCTCCTTTTCTCGCAAAGATGAGGTGAGGTATTGCTGACACCATGAACAAATTACAAATACCCTCCGAAAGTGTGGATATCAAGTGGTCTGGTCTTCTTATATATCCCTTCATTTCAAGATTGTGGTTGCTGTGAGGGCAGCGGCTTCTACATGGTTAAACAAAACTTGATGAACCCAGATGTTTGAGAGTCATGTGGAAGTGTTCATCTTTGACTACGAAGGGCAACCACAACATAACTGCAGAAAGCTAACAATGCGGTTTCGTATCTCACTGATAGACCGGATCTGGATCTGGACCTTAACCAAAATATAATCAGCTTGATCTCATTACCTACCCAACTCATGCACCAAGTTTTGTTATAACCCGTCGACAACTTTTTGAAATATCGTTCTATATACATCGTTTTTGGCCCCATCTCTTAATGGTGAAGAATCAATTTTAAAATAGTGTCCGGACCCAGATTTTCACAAAAATTTATTCGATTCGTTCTCGTCGCACACCCAACCTATCCACCAAGTTTTGGCTGAACAAGTCAACTTTTTGATATATCACGCTCTATATCGTTTTTGGCTCCACTTCTCAATGGTGAATAATTAATTCAAAAAAAAATTTGTAGAATTCACATCTGATCTTCACCAAAATCAAATCAATTTGTCCTTGTCACACACTCAACCTCTCCAGCAAGTTCCATCTGAATCAATCCATAATTTGAGACATCCTGCTCATAGAGAGATACAGACAGACAGACAAACAAACAAACAGGAATGAAAACATAACCCCTATTCATCTGAAGTGGTGGAGGTAAAAACATGCTTTACATTGTAGGTCCAAATATTTTATGATGCAACCACAAATGGGATTCACATGCTCACTCCCATAACTATGCCTGCCCAATACAAGTAGTTGTTAGGGAATGGTGAAACAAAACTAAGGTGACTTCACAAGGTTGGCCTGCATTTTAATAAAATATTGTTGTGGGTTCAGGAATGGGGCGGGGGGGAGTCATAACCACCCACGGGTCACAGTCGGGTGACCACAAGATCCCAAGGCACACAGTGGGTATGGCCTGGATTCGAAGTGGTTGGAGTAAGCAGGCCGTTTCATCAAATACTACGGGAACAGAACTTGCACCATGACGGTGAGCAAAAAAAACAAAACACTGTATTTACCGTTTTGTAAAAATGGGTCAGCACCTCCTCTGAATTCTGAAACCAGGGCAGTATTCACAGCACATGGGCATGTTGAAACATTATACCAAACAGGTGATGATAGGATGGATGGTAAAGGGAGTTTCATCTCGATTAATGAAGCATTTTATACACGACACGATGGCATCCTGAACAGTGGAGGCAACAACAACCATTTTACCACAAAAGCAATTGCGAAGCAGAGGACAAAGCAGTCACAGAAGTAGGTATTAAGAGTTATAGGAAGCGAATTAATATTAGGAAATGGTATTTTGTTTAATAAGTGGACTAAGTGCAAAGTGGACCGGCTTAGATAGGGATCAACCTCCCTAGACTACCAGCGTGACTTATAACTGGCATGTACCAGCTGGCTAGACATGTACAAACAACACGCTCCAACCTTGGATACTCCAAATAGCTGAGTTTGTCCCCAACAAAGCCGAGGTTCTGATGAACATCAAGTCACCGAGTGTGTCCTTGTTCCAAAGGAAGACTGCGTCCCAGCATGACGTTGAAGCCGCTTCGCTGGGATCGCATCAACGCCTTTCTCCTTGCTCCAGTTACTCTATTCGTCCATCGGGTTCGCAAACCTTTATAGCTGCGTGCCGGGTCTTTCAAAGGAAATCTTACAGCTGACGACATCACTAAAGCTGAAACTTGTCTGTGCATGTCTCCATCTGGGTGGGCAAATCCGATGGCCAACCACTCAACCGTGCTATTGTCAAACGACGACTGCTTCCGACCCATGGCGAGTTGCTAGTTTTTTTTGTATACATAGTCAAGGCTCGTGGAAGAGCGAGTACACAGAACAGATCAAGACGTAACAGGCCAAAAAAGAGAGGAGAGAGAGAGAGAGAGAGAGAGAGAGAGAGAGAGAGAGAGAGAGAGAGAGAGAGAGAGAGAGAGAGAGAGAGAGAGAGAGAGAGAGAGAGAGAGAGAGAGAGAGAGAGAGAGAGAGAGAGAGAGAGAGAGAGAGAGAGAGAGAGAGAGAGAGAGAGAGAGAGAGAGAGAGAGAGAAAGAGAGAGAGAGAGAGAGAGAGAGAGAGAGAGAGAGAGAGTCGGTGGACATCAACAGCAGGGATGAAGGACAAAATTGGGGAAGTGGGGAAGACGAGGACACATGGGGTAGACAAGATGGATACAGAAGGAAATTTCCACGAAGGACAAAAAAAAAATGAAACTTTGGAAGGAAGTCGGGGATCTTGGGGTGGGGATCATGGTTTTTGGATTGGGGACGACCTGAGAGGGACTATGTGCGCCATTCACAAACCTTGCGTGGTCGATTCATCCCATCCTGCGGTCTTAGTGACACGTCATTTTTACGAACATCATCGACACAGTTCACACTTCATCGCCTCTTTGCTTTTACATTGCAAATACTAAATGAGAATTATGTGTGTACAAATGTCAAATTTCAATTAAAAAAAAAAAGAAGAGTTAACATCAATCATTCCAACCCACCAAAGCAAAATACTGATATTCTCATTTGTCAACAAAACAATACAATTACTTTCAGTATCAGAAATGGAGATAAGTTCCATTCCAAAGAGGTTCGGTAATGAAGCTTATTCAGGCAATGCATTTTCAGGTCAAACTGGCAAACTGCTTACAAGGCGTTGACAGACAGTACCTTGTTCTTTGGTTCATTGTCAAACTTTGCAAAATTCACAAAGAGGCGTTTTGAACCGATTTCATAGCCGTTGAAGCGACGGATGGCCTCTTCTGCTTCACGCAATGTCATAAAAGACACGAACCTGCAGTCAGATGGGGACAACGCAAACAAACTGTTATGTCACGAGTCAGTGACGTCAATCAAGTTCGGTTATTCAGAGACTGCGATGTATGCAATGAAATGAAGAAGAAGAAATATTACCCGTAACTCAAATTCCTTCATGTTGAGGGCCAAATTCATTCTCATCGCCTCCTATCTCATCTTTCATGAAACTTGACCTTTTATATTTTAAGCTATTATATTAATACCTTTAAAAGTCAGAAATATTTGTCCCTAAGGTAAATGAAAATCTGGTGTGAGAATGTTGTGTGTATTGTGTGTCGAGTTGATACATTCTAGAGTTTATTATTCAAATAGGACAATAATTTTTTTTTTGCATTTGCAGCCTGCAGCAGTCACGAATTGGTGCGAACATGGTGGAGGCAGACAACAAATCTGCTTGATACCAAGTGAAAGCTGAAAATACACTATTGCACACAAAAACACAAAAATATTGAAAATTCACAAAAAAAAAAAAAAAAGATGTCAGCCTCCTTTGGCCTTTTTCATCAACGAGCCGGTTTCGACCGCTGGCTTGCCGTTGACTGGATGTCCTTTGGGTGGTGGCCCATTCTTAAAGCACATGGGAAACTATTGAGTGTGAAAAACTCAACAGCATTGCAGTTCTTGACACGCTCAAACAGGTGCACCTGGCACCTACAACCTTAACCCATTGAAAGGCGAATAAATCTTTTGTCTTGCCCATTCACCCTCTGAAAGGCACACATACACAATCCATGTCTCAACAATCTATAAACCTGTCTCCTCCCCTTCATCGACACCGATTGAAGTGGATTTAACAGGTGCAATCAGTAAGAGATCACAGCTTTCACCTGGATTCAACTGATCATCTTTTCAGGGAAAGAGCACGTGTTCCTAATGTTTGCTACACTGGGTGTATAACAGGACATCTCTAATAATTGTGGACGGATTGGGACGAAACTTCGTGAACAGGTTGGGTATGTAGCAAGGAAGAATCGATTCACCATTGAGTGAATGCGCAAAAACGATATACAGCACGATATCTCAAAAAAGTTGTGCACGGATTGGGATGAAAGTTGGTGGACAGGATGGGTGGGTATGGAACAAGGAAGAAATCTATTCAATTTTGGTGAATATCTGAGTCTGGATCTGGATCTCGCCCATCAGTGGAATACAAAACGTAAAAAAAAAAAACATCAGCTTGGCGGAGGTATGCCCTCTTCCGTCGTTCACCGAGAACGAGATTATTATTAGGGTACCCAGTCAATGGACTGGGTAACCCATTGTTTTTCTTCTGTTTATTTATTATTTTTCTTTTTCCACTGGCGATTTTTGGGTTTTTTTCGCTTTAAAAATCATTTTCTCAGGAACAGTAAGTCCGATTGATACAGAATTTTCACCATAGTATGTATCTTTTTTGATAGCTCATACTTAATTGTAATGACGTCATAGGTCACATGGTACGGGTGCCATCTTGAAAAAACCGATATACTTTGGACCTCTATCTCTGAAACGGTGTAATGGAAAAAATTCGCTTCATACATTTTAAAAAGCTCCTGTGGGGGAAAAATTTATATTAATGTATTTTAAATTGTAACAAATGGAGTTTCAGAAATGTAACTTTTATGCTGCAAATTGAATTGGCTGTCATTTCTGGCCAAAAGACTTTTGCCCTAAATGATAAGAAATGTGTTGTTCTGGAGCAGAGTGACCGAGCTGATAAATGAACCTTTGCTTAGAAAATGTACGAAGTGGCTTTTGTCTAAAGGACACGTCTACAGTCTGGGTGAATATCCCCCAACCTCTCTCTCATGGAAGTATAAAATGTTTTGAAAGACACATTTTCTTAGTACGAGCACGTGAGGAAGTATAGTTTCTCAGTGGCTCGTACTCCTTGGAACTGACCAAGTACCAAGTTAGAATAAAACTCTCTGATGTAATGTAGAAGTGAATTGAATCGGGTTGGTCTAACTGTTAACTAAAGTAAGAATAAATGAAATAGAACCAAATAATATTGCAATCAATGGGGATTCTTAAGTTCATTGTACAAGGGTGAGAAGTGTATGGTGTATAATTAGGAAATAAATTGTTTCACAAGGAAGGACTTGTGTGGACATCAGTTTTATCAGTGTCGATAGGGTTTTTTTGTAGGGTTTTATAATCAAATCGGACAAACGTTAAACTCTGTCTGAAGTCAAATAGGATTCCACAATCGACCAGTTAGAATCCTTCAGGAGGACAACGATCACAACAAGGTGGGTTTAAAAAATCCACATCAGTTGGCGCCGAGACTCGGATTCGAACCGAGGTTGGTGCGGTGCTCGTGACCGGAGGTGCTTAATCTGCCGGAGGCAGTGCCTGGAGGAACGACAAGTGCTTGAGCGAAGGTAAGGGAGAGCGCTCTCAGCAGGTAACACATTTCGAACAAAGAAAAGTTCATTGTCAGATAATTTTATTGAGAGAAAGAAGAGGATCCGGCGGAGGGAGTCCGTTTTAAAGTAAACGATAAGTACTGTAGTTGTTTTAGAAAAGTGCTGGAGAAGAAGAGGAGTCAGATGACAAGAAGAGGCTCGTTGAGGAGCCAGATGCGTAATTAAATGGGCATGATGAAGCGACATGCCACATGTTTGCATTGATACGGACCGGCTATGAGAGAGATGGCCGAGGACACGGCTGAGACGCCGAGATAGGGTTAAAATAGATAAATATTATAAGTTACCTGTTTGTAAGAGTTATAAGAGTTACTTTTTGTTCATTGAACTCACTGGAAGTTTGTTGGCAGTGAGGTTGTTATATTATATTGTGTGGAGGTTTTACAGATTTGTAAATGCAATGATTTGCACGAAACGTTTTGTGGAGTGCAGGAGATGATTAACCAGCTGGGAGCATGGTTGGTGATTTGCATTGAGATGCGATGTGTTACTGAGAGTAAAAAATGAAACTTGTGCGATTCCAATATTCGCTGCAATGAAACGTGTTCTGTTGGGATTTTGACGATATTTTAACTCGTGCTGAGTTGAGCTGTGGGTTTGTTTGAAATGGCATGTTATACATTCTTTGCGTTGCATTTCCACGCGAAGGTCGCAAACTCCACTGTGTGAGACCCCCTCCACTCGATCTGTGGGGGGTGGCATATCTTTACACTGAGTCTTTGTTCGAGCCTTTGCTTTAGGTGTGAAATTCGATTCATATGCAGATTCAAGAGGATGAGATAGAAATGTGATTGGTATTTGTCACGTGATCACACGCGAGTCTATTAGATGCAATGCTGTCTAGTGTATGTGTTGAAGCCATGACAGAGTAATGCTAAACTGTGGGTTTTGCCTGTCAGAGTTTTTTTCCTTTTTCTTCCCACTGGATGTGGAGAGAACTTCCTGTTCCTCGTTCCTTGGTGTTTGTGGCGCACCCTCTGGACTGAATCTGTTTAAAGTGAAGTCCATTTAGGAAAAAGTGTTGAAGTTTTATTTTACAACCATCGGGATTTTGAATAAATTGTGAAATAACAATTGTGAATGTGGATATACTGCATGTGATTTAAATGTAGAAACGTGATTTGGAATGATTTTAATGATTTGATGATGTTTAGCACGTGGGGCAATTCACAGATAATAGATGATTCCCTCGGATGGACGTTGAAATATTGTTTTATTCGTCTGCGAATGTTGAGGTTACCTGAACTTGTGCTGGGAAGGCAATGGCAAACAACCTAGTGTAACCCTTTGATCGATTCAGTCAAGGTAAATTCATGATTTAATTGGATAGATGCTGAAGATTAAATTTTTCATTTCTGGATTTTAAAAGGAAATATTTTGTTTTGACCAAAAAGTTGTTTAAGAGAGTTTGGATGTTTATTAGTCTGAAGTTTAAGATGCTTTTCCAAGACTGGGATAAAGATTGTGGAGGGTGAAGCTGCATGTGTAGACAGAGTGTTTGAGCTGCAATTTAAATGATATTTGACAAGTGATTTGACAATTTTTGTAAAACTGTTTAAAATGATTTATTTGTTTTGATAAAAGAAAATGGATTCGTAATTGAGAAGGTTTGAGGAAGTGATAGATGGTTTGTGTATGCGAGTTGGAAAAATGGCAGCATGTTTGCTGTTTTGGTGAGAGAGAAGTGGACAGATGGAGAAATGTCAGAGATTTAAAATGTCGATGGAAATAGCAAATGAGATGGATGTTTTGAGTATATGTACAACTGGGATTTCTGTATATTTTAGCATGTTGTTTTGGGAAATAACAACGAAAGGGATTAAAATATTGATATGACACATAATGCAAGTTAAATGCTTCCATAACAATCTTTGTTAGTCTTGTAGAACTACATGTGCCCATGACGTTTATTGATTGGTGTTTAATTGATGCTTTGTTTGTTTCGGAGTGTTGAAAGCAGTCTTTGAAGCAATGTACGATTTCATCTAAATGAACTTTGAAATGAAATTCCACACAAAAAATTGGACGATGGGAGAACCCAGATTTGGGTGATTGAGCATTCAACACATGATTATCCCTCCCCTTCCCGAGGAGATAAGATGGAGCAATGTGGGAAAAGAAAGAAAAAACCCACTGAGGAGAAGGTTGAGCAAAGTCTTAACGTCGGCGTTGTGTGGTGCCTGCATGGAGGAATGTTCTCAGCCACACTCTCGATTGCCGCTCTGCAAATACA
Organism: Eptatretus burgeri; assembly: GCF_056783735.1. Taxonomy (NCBI): domain Eukaryota; kingdom Metazoa; phylum Chordata; class Myxini; order Myxiniformes; family Myxinidae; genus Eptatretus; species Eptatretus burgeri. Next base: position 9,999,737 of record NC_140961.1, on the reverse strand, counting down.
TCATGAACTTGCTGTGGTCACTTCAATGTACGACAGGCCTGGAGTTGCACACTGCGCTCCTTCAACCCAGTGTCCGGCCCAAACTTGTACTTGCCCACATCTTCCTTCTCCTCAGCTCAAGGAGTGCTTCGATTGTGTTTCCCGTTGGGTGCCACTCTATCCACACCCTGACCTGCTTATCTTCTGACTTCGGATGGCATGTTTCCAATGTGTGACACATGCTGATGAACAGGCCATAAATTAAATGGAAACACACATTTTCTGATATGAACACTCGCTGCCATTGTTGATTGAACTTGAATAATGGAAATATTTTCTCCTTCAGGAATGGGACATGGTAATCATGTGTAAGAAAAATTATTCAAATTTTCCTTAAAAAAAAACGGGGGAGTGTGGGGGAAAAATTTATATTAATGTATTTTAAATTGTAACAAATGGAGTTTCAGAAATGTAACTTTTATGCTGCAAATTGAATTGGCTGTCATTTCTGGCCAAAAGACTTTTGCCCTAAATGATAAGAAATGTGTTGTTCTGGAGCAGAGTGACCGAGCTGATAAATGAACCTTTGCTTAGAAAATGTACGAAGTGGCTTTTGTCTAAAGGACACGTCCACAGTCTGGGTGAATATCCCCCAACCTCTCTCTCATGGAAGTATAAAATGTTTTGAAAGACACATTTTCTTAGTACGAGCACGTGAGGAAGTAGTTTCTCAGTGGCTCGTACTCCTTGGAACTGACCAAGTACCAAGTTAGAATAAAACTCTCTGATGTAATGTAGAAGTGAATTGAATCGGGTTGGTCTAACTGTTAACTAAAGTAAGAATAAATGAAATAGAACCAAATAATATTGCAATCAATGGGGATTCTTAAGTTCATTGTACAAGGGTGAGAAGTGTATGGTGTATAATTAGGAAATAAATTGTTTCACAAGGAAGGACTTGTGTGGACATCAGTTTTATCAGTGTCGATAGGGTTTTTTTGTAGGGTTTTATAATCAAATCGGACAAACGTTAAACTCTGTCTGAAGTCAAATAGGATTCCACAATCGACCAGTTAGAATCCTTCAGGAGGACAACGATCACAACAAGGTGGGTTTAAAAAATCCACATCACTCCCCATGGGGAACACAGGTGATTTTTCGTGACGTCATCGGTGAAGCGGTATGCCGGTGAAAATTCGTCAAGTAGAACGCTGCATGGGAAAAATGCCGAAATTTGAGCGTCAGACACAATTCACCATCGGAAAAAAATTATTGTGACATCATCCGTGACTTGGTTCGGCAGCCATCTTGTTTTGAATTTTTTTTTTTTTTTAATCTTCTTCTCCAGAACGGCTGGACAGATTGAGGCGAAACTTTACACACACTTTCCCCAAGACGTCCTTTCACAAGTTTGTTAATTTATAATTGACAGGTCACATGGTTTGGCAGACAATGAATTTACCATAAAACCTTCAGACATCTTCTACAGAACGGCTCGACAGATCAAGGGGAAACTTCACAAATATATTCTACTTGGGTTGGGGATATAAGTTTGTGAATGAATAATTGATAGGTCACATGGTTTGGCAGCCATGTTGGATTCAAGAAAAATATTAAATAATGCTTTCTCTGGAACCACTTATCCTATCGAAGTGAAACTTGGCAACGATAATACACCACAATGTCTGCATATATGGTAAAAATTATGTCGTCACAAGTCACATGGTTTGGCCTCCATCTTGGATAGAAAAACGCACCTTGTCCATTGAACACAAAACTTAATAAGCATGATCCACAACCCCATTAGAGGGACAATTTAATTTTTTGATGGAGTAGGTCAAATGGTAAGGCAGCCATATTGGATTGAAAATTAATAACTTTAAAAGTCTTCTCTGAAACGGCTGAACATAGAGGCGAAACTCTACATCAGTGGTTTTCAAACTTTTTTTTAGTGGCGACCCAATTTCAGAACCTCTCCACATCGCACGACCCAAAAGATTCAAAACCCAATTCATAATATAAGAGATAAGATTTCATATGACACAAGAAAATTTACTGTTTACTTTATTCACCATCATCATGTTTTCATAGACAAGTAAACAGAGAATAGCTGACAGAATCCAAATAGTACAGTTGAATGTTTCAGAAGTTTAGTCCAAATGACATTTAGATATATCAGTGAGAAGGATGAGCCTGTTTTTCAGAAACCAACTTCTCTTTTCGTGGAGAAGTAGATGACAATGCCAGGATCATATCATGCTTCATTTCTAGGTGATTTCTGTACTTTGTTTTAATCACCACCATGGTGGAGAACGACTGCTCACAAAAGTACGATGAAGGATATGGCATGAGAACCTTAATGGAACGCCGTGACAGGGTCGGGTACGACGGCAGCATTTTGCACCAGAATGTCGACAACGAATTCGTCCGCGCAAGAGCCTGCGCTCCTGAATCCTGCTGGAGCTGTACAAGCTCTTCCTGTGCTGTATCATCTTCATCAGCAATCGAGTCCAGTGGAGCCGTGAAAGGGTCCTGAACCACAGAAAAGGACTGCACATCCAGCGCAGGGAAATAGTGCTCGAACTGTTCAATGAGCGACCGAAGGTGACGTGCCATCTCCCCAGAAAGACTGTCGAGCTCAGTATTATCGTACTGGCAGGTCGTTAGATGCTCCACCAGACGGGGGAAAAGGCTAAAGTGCTAAACAGTTGCTTTGTCTGCCAGTAATTTTAGAGTCGCCAGAAATCCGCTCATTTTGTCGTGAAAAATCATGAGGTTGGCGTCTTTGGTTTGGAGGGAGCGGTTGAGGACATTGAGACGTTCAAAGATGTCAACGAGATAGCACAGTTCTGACAGCCAAGAGTCCGACTCAAGCAACGCTACCTATGCCGTTTTCCCTTGTGTGCGTAGGAACTCCTTCAGTTAATCTTTGAGCTCGTAAACACGCAGAAGAAGGTTTCCTCGAGATAACCATCTGACTTGAGTGTAGAATAGTAAATTCTTATGGTCGGCATCCATCTCCTGGCAGAATAGCCTGAATAACCAACCGAGTGTTGAGAGCGCTCGATTTGATGTGATTCACCATTTTTACGATTTTCTGAGAGCACGCTCTGCAAGGTTTCTGGCAAAGTACGAGAGGCGAGCGCTTCTCAGTGAATCATGCAGTGTACCATGGAGGTCTGAGGAGCCACCTCAAGCAATTTAGCCTTGAATCCAGAACGCACTCCTAACATTGCTAGCGCGCCGTCTGTTGTAGAACCGAGCAACTTTCCGAAGTCCAGATCATGGTCACGATAAAACTGCTCTACTTTTCCAAAAATGTCCTCGCCTTTGGTGGTGGCCTCCAATGGTTTGATGAGCAGAGGCGCATCGACAAAGTTATCAGCCTTGATGAAGCGGACCCAGACGAGGAGTTGCGCGTACGATGCGATATCAGTGGACTCGTCCAACTGTATGGCATGCCACAGCGATTCCTTGATCTTCTGTACGACCTGAGCCGTTACGTCCAGACTCATATCTTCAATTCTGCGTTGGATGGTGTTGTCAGAGAGGGGTATAACTGCCAGTTTCTTCGCCGCTTCCTCCCCAACCATCAGAGATACCATGTCCTTTGCACACGGCAGCACGAGTTTTTCCGCAATAGAGTGAGGCTTTTTAGTCTTGGTAACATGGAGTGACACTCGATACGAGGCCTCTAATGCCCGAGAATTGGTCTGATGGCATGTACCCTGTCAAGACGCGTATTCTTGAGTGCAAGAAGTTTCCTCTCAAAGAACGCTCTCTCCTTACCCTGATAAGGTGCATGTTTTGTAGTCAAATGCCTCTGCAACTTATTTTGTTTCATAGACTCCGTAGAAAGCACTTTGAAACAAATCACACACTGAGGCCTCTGTGCCCCACTTTTATCCACCACGTAGTAAAATCCAAGGTCCAGAAATTTATCCTGGTAAGAATGTTCGAGATTTGCTGGAGGCTGGTGCTGCCGTCAAAATAAGGTCTCGAGTCGTACGTGGAGACGTGAATACAGGTAGTCATCGACTTACGACCTATGCGACTTACGACTGTTCGACTTTAAGACCACTTTTTTTACTTTTTTTTTTGTATGTAAAAAAAATAAATTGTGTGTTTTTTTTTAATGTAAAATATACGTTGTTCGACTTACGACCAAGTCGACTTGCGACCGATTGGTCAGAACCAATTGCGGTCGTAAGTCGACGACTTCCTGTAGACGTTAATGATAGAGTCTGAGTCTGAGAGGCCGTGGATCAAACCACTAATTTCCCGCCAAAATGAACCGCCCTTCAGCGAGCCCGTGCATCGGCTGGATCCCATTCCAAGCGTCATTTTGCACCGGTTCCCATACTTTGAACGAACCGTTTATATTACATCCCTTAAAAGCAAACACCATCGAAAATAGACAATTTTTTTTTTCGCTGCAAGCTGACGCCCGCGACCCCACAAAATTTGCTCGGCAACCCCACCTGGGGTCGCGCCCCCAGGTTTGAAAAACCAAAGTTTAGTATAACCTTTTTCAAAATGAGATTTCTCCCTATATCACCAACTTTTAACTTAGGATTTCTGACATTAATCTCTTTTTCATATTCTAATTTTGTAAATGTTTCTGATGGTTTGGGATTCATTGAGGTGTGAATCGTATCATTATACTTATCTGCAATATCCTGAATTAAAGAGAACAGAGTTGGGTAATTTTTTTTATTTTATATTGTCTCTCTTTTAAATTGTGATTGAACTGCTCAATAACAACCGCTTTTCCTTCATAAAAGGTGCTGTATAATATGATGTTGTTATTTTAAAGAAAATTCATAAATGTTTTGTTGTGGAACTCTGTACCCTCATCAGTCCACAATTTTTTTGGTTTTCTCTTGCTTTTATTAAATATCTGTTGAAAGGCTAACATAAGAGTATTACTTGTTTTGTTTTTTTGAAAGGGACAACCCACACATATCAACTCCTCAAATCAATAACGGTTAAAGCATACTTGTACCCCTTATCATTATTGAGTTCAATCAAATCAGCGGACCAGATATAATCAACTTCCTTGGAATAAACCTTCCTTCGATGAAACTGTGATTATTGGTTTTTGTACTTCATCAGCTAATTGCTCTTCAATCTTAATGATATCATTAGAGCCCATAAGTTTTTTTGAATTTCCAAGCCCAAGTTTCAATTTAGCACTGATAATCTTCTTCACGATGAACCTATCAACTTTTTCTCTCAAGGTTGGATTTTGTATCAGAGACAAATTATACAACATTTCTCTATCGGCTTCATGTTTTTCTTCCAACGTTGTGCTATTTCCATAATCAATATCGTGCCCCATGCACACTTCATCCACCCTATTATAGGTTTGCTCCACGGTTTAGGATTGTCAGCCTCATCTAATCTTTTATTCAAGTTTGTTCCTGGACCACAGAAAGAATACCCTGGTAGATGTAATTCCCCTGGTATTGCAGTAGTTGTAAATTTACTTCCTGATAAAAAAAAAAACTTTTGTTTATCTCCCCCACGTTTGTTTGGAGATAAATTTACTCTTTTTGGAGCCACACAACGAACATATGCCTTTTTGTATAACCCTATTATTTTTACTTTTAAATATGAGATTTTTTATTTTTAGTTTTCTTTTTACATTTGAGACAATAACTCATTTATTTATGAGAAAAATTCCTAGAGTGCGAAAACCTTTTTAGTTTCCAACATGTACATTTGAATCTCGATTTTTAAAACACAAAGAATCCTCAGAAATGTCTTCACTCTCTCCTCCATTTATTTAAGAAAAAATGTAAAACTTTAATCAGTCAATCACACCAAGGAAAACAATGTTAATAGTCTTGATGCAAATATTTCTAATAGACTTGTCAATTCTTTGTTTTCCTCCTCGGTGCGTTGAGATTTATTTATTTTCTGTAATACCCCCAATCTTTTTCTAATCTCACTGGTTTTCATATTTTTATATTTATTTATTCTCTCTCTTTCCTCCCTCTCCCTCTCCTCCTTCTCTCTTCTCCCTCTCCTCCTCTCTCTTCTCCCTCTCATCCTCTCTCTTCTTCCTCCCTTCCTTCAACTCCTTCCTATCGTTGAATCACTTTCACCCCATAGAATATCATACATATATTCATCAGGATTTATTGTTATTCCTTTATCCAAAATAAAAAATTTTTACAACAGGAAACCAATAAAATCTCTTCTGAATTTCTGAAAGAGTTGCATTTTCTTAACTTCATAATTTTTTCATTATCCAACATTTTAATTAAATACAAAGTTGTTGGTTTATTAACATCAGTATAAAGCCAATATTTTATTGAAAATACCTCATTCTTATGTTGTAGAACATATTTATTAAAATACCGAATATCCTTTTCTGGAAGGTATGCTTGGACACAGAAATGATAATTTTCTTGAGGCCTTCTTGCTGTCATTTATGTATTCAAAATATATGACAGATTAATATAATGACAGGAAATACCTCCCCATCTTCCCATAGTTAAATCATTTTGTATTTCCTTACTTATTATATATATATATAATCCTGTTCTTTGTGTTTTCATGATATAAACTATGGCAAAACCATTATTGATTTTACCCTTATTAAATTTTTATTTGTTGTTTGCAAATTGTGCTGCCACAAAACTCATTCCCGGCACCAAGTGGATAATATTCTTCCTTCGGAGACAGATTTAATTGTTCCAGGTCTTCTAGGTTAATTTTAAATGACCAATTATACCTTAAATCATTCATAGCATATCCCCATTGTTCTATTCTCATTCAACAAATACGCCCTTCTTTTTAAAATTTTATTTTAATTGGAACTGTGAATTCTGTATGACCTGGAGATAAAATCAACACTTCTGTATCTTTGGACTACACAGCCTTTTATTTAAAGATATATATTGTGATAAATCACTAAATCTCACCAAGTCATTTGCGTCAGTCGGGCTTGGATAATTATTAATTTAAAGGATTTTTTACATTAATATTTTTTGCAATACGATATTTCTGTCATTCAGCCTGTGCCTTTGTGTAATAATTTATAAATCAATATCAAGTTCTTGGGATACACCAAAGATAGAACTATCTTTACCAATATAAGTAATTTATATTAGATTAAAAATAAAGTCATTAAAAAATTTATTTTTGTTGAATTGAAATAACACATTTAGACATAATTGACCACAACACTTGGAATTTAATTCTTTGACTTGAAATGTTTGATAAACACCATTCTGAAAGAATTTTATTACTTCAACAGGTGGTGGAAGACCAAAACTATCAAAATAATTTGTCTTGACTATTAAAAATACAAACCCAATGAGAACCGTTCCCATTATTATGTTCCAAGTTCATAATAATATTCTTTGTATATTTTGGCAAGTTTGTTAATTCATCTCTCATACAAATAAACACATTATGAATTTTTAATTTCTTTCAATATTTGACAAGTTCTAAATTTGATGTTTTATTCTTTCCAAATTCTTTAAACCACTCATCAATGCTCATTGATTTATTAGAAAGATATAATCCATTACCCCTTTTAATTAATTTTACACCTGCTTGTGTGATAGAATAAAGCATATCTCCAACTAACAATCTCACTTTATCAGGCAGATTTTCAAGTTTTTCAGCAAAATCTACAATTACACCACTGCCACTAATTTGTTTTTCCAACTTTTTGTTTGTCTTTCCAATTCTTTTTGAGCCCAGGGTTGAGCCTTCCTTTCGTTGGCAGTTTTCACCGCTGCTGAAATACTACCCGTCAATTCTCCAGCAGCACTTAAACCAGCAAATAAAGGAATTATAAATGGGAGAAATCCTCCACTCGTCTCTCTTATTGAATATTTCTTCAACATTGGTTTTGGCATTTTAATATTAAGTGAGGCAGTATCGTTCAAGATTTTCACCTTTTCTCTTGTGAGCAAAACATCAATTGTGTTTCTGCTTCTTATCTCTGAATTGTATTCACGTAAATCATACAATACAAGGCTTTTGATTTTGAATACAAGATGATAGTTTATGAAGATTGATTTGATTAACATATACTCCAGTTGGCACTTTACTCATTTATTTATCAAAAAATTATGAGACTAATAATAACACCATTATCTGTCTTCATCTGTAATTCTGTTTCTTCCAAAAGCAAACAATATGTATCAACTTCTTCATTCTCTCCTCTTTCAATGTATAGGAAGTATCCACTCTCTGAGACTTTACAGTTTCCTTTTGAGCACTCATGTCAATCGCATAGATTGTATACAGGCTTTTAAATGCTGTCATATCCAAAATGGGTTCTTTATTTCCATTGCTTTCACACACCTTTTGGGAACACTTGCATGCTTCAGCATAATCATATTTTCCCCCAATTAATTTCCAATCTATCTCATGGATAAAATGTTCCCTCTTGAGAAACACGAAGTTGTTTCACCTTAGCATTATCACTCAATGCATTATTCTTCTCAGTTGCAGTATCACCATCTGGTTTTTAAAAAAATGAGCCACAGATATCGTGGCTTTCCTTCCAGAACACCCAAATTCCACGTGTAAGTGGTTTGGTTCAGTTTAACGTGTTGACATCTTCTTTTAAGTTATGATACATTGAGTGGCTTCGTTGAGTTAAGTCTTCCATTTAACATTGCTTCTGTTTTAAGATTAGGAGTATATTCACTAATATACCAACTAATTTCATCAATAACAAATTTATTCTGAGCAGCAAAAGCATTTACCACACCAAAAAGCAATCTATTTTCATTATCATTCCTTTGCAGTGGAAATCTAATTTTAAGACCAGACAGAACTTTATCATGATCACAAAATCCAAATTTACCTTTAAGAGGAACTGCCACAGTAAAACTATTTTCTGCTTTTGTATCATCATTATACACTCCTTACCTTTGACTATATCCAGGGTCTGTGTTTGTTCCTGTTGACATATCAGGAATAAAACCTTCAACAGCCTCCTTACACATTCCACCATTAAATGAAGATTGTGTAAATTTCATCATTTCAGATGTAGCAGAGACATAATCAACCGCTCCAACTTCTTGTGTTCCAATGTACAAAGGAACACTATCAAACATTTTCCAGAATAAATCATTTATGAGTGTAGCGTTTGTGTTATTCGCAGCCTTAGTGAATGTAAATTTACACAACAAGAAACTTTCGGCGAGATTCAAATAAGATTGTTGACAAGCCGGTAGGCGACATGGCAGCTCACTCGACATGGAAAGCTGGCTGACGCGACTAGCCGATATTCATGTACATGCTATCAATCAATTTAGCACAATAAATGATTATCACAGCCCTCTTAGTTTGCGCCCAGAAACCCGCCTTGTGAAATTTCAGGCATGCTTCCAAAGAGACTCTAACAAATGGCAGCCCTGGTAATTCCATTTATCTATTCGCTAAAGATTTAATTTTTTTATATGACGCTGCAAGACATTCTCCTTGGGCACAAAAAAACAGGTCCCTCGGAGGTCCAGTTTCGGAGGTATTGATTTTTTTGTACAGTCCACAATAAGTGTACGATGTACGATAAAGTATTTTCGCTGTTGCTAAGCAACGGAGGTGTGCAGAGCAACCATTCATTTTTGCGTACATTCTAGCCACATTGCACACATTTCACCCAAGTTTCATCAAAATCAGACTCTTTCTTTTAGAGATATTCACAATTAACCGTTTCTGAAATGTTCGACGTACTCGCCCAAAACCTATCTCCTACTACAAATATTTTTTTGTTAGGGCTGCAAATTTCCATGAAGGGAGCGAGATAGATTGCGCACAGAAGCTTCGATTTTTTTCGATTTTTTTTTACCACTTTAAAGGGCCGTTGCTATGCCATTGCTAGGGCCCAGGGTCCCATATTCGAAAGCACACGATTCCCAGAAATATTGGTCTAACCGACCAAATTTCATTAGAATCAGTTGAGTAGTTGAGCCCCGAGGCTTGACCAAAGTTTCGTGGACAGACAGACAGATGGAAATGTCCAGAATAAGGGTGCTCGAAGAGCAGCCAATTATTTATTTCAAAACTTTTTGTTCCATTTGCATTCCAGTCTGTTCCAGTTATTGCATTTACCTTGAAGTAGTCTTCTTTTTTAGTCGAGTTTGAGATGACAATGGTATAATCCAAATCATCGATACTATCAATTGCTTTCATACTTGTATTTATTTTGGAAAAAAAGATGTTAAAACTTTTGAAACCCTGACCCAAGTATTTGAATTCTTTTCTGTCATTCTTGGGGAGACAACTGAGTTTTGCCTTTTTGAATTTATTTTATTGCTTGTAATTTATGAGATTTCTTTTGGGCATCTTTTATACTCTTTAAAGCACCCGCTACATTTCCCACAGCAGAAGCAGTTGAACCAATTAGGTCTTTATGTTGAACCGATATCCATTAGATTCAATTATCCCATCTCCTTTTTTTCTAAATTGATGTCTGACACCCCTTTGTCTCAGGTTTATTGTATCCTCCACCAAGATACATACCTTCACCTTTGTCGTATGGGGAAAGGAACATCCCATTCCCTGTAATTATTTTATATTTTCCCAGCTCATATTTATTTATTGGAAAACTTCACGTCGGTGAATTCTGATGGATATAATTTCTCCATTAAAAGAAATCACACGATTATCTTTGTCGGTTATCCTAAAATTTACTCTGTATATGGTATTCCCTGACACAGGGAGATAAACCAGATTTTTGGGTTCCATATTGAATTTATAACCAATTGGGGTTGAGTATGCACTGAATGAAAATAGTGTTTGTTCTTATTCCATCATTTTAAGCGCCATCAATCAAATCACAGTGAATAAATACCGAATTTATGCCTGAGGATATTTGAATGACATTATCACTGTAAAACGTCCCATTCGTTTCAATCTTTTTTGAGGAGAAACTTAACTCTCCAAATGAATTATCAATTGTGAAATCAACCTTGTAGTTATTTTTAAGTTGAATCGCTGATTTTGAAGTATGTTTTTGAATATCTCCAGCAATATTTTTTGGTTCATCACCCTATTCTTTCATAAGACGAGCAATTTCGGAAGATATTTGAGAAATCTCATATGCTCCAGGTGAAACTGTTATCGTTTTGTCTCCACTTCGCAGATTATAACTAAACTTGTCATTTTTCTCGGTGATATTAAACAAGGTATTACAAGTTTCCATGGACAATAAAGACGCCTCATATTATTTTGTTGCGTCAAGTTGTAGTGGGTACGGGAATGAAGATGTGTGGTCGCTTGTTGTGAAATAAAAAGTAGGGATTGTGCTTCTCATCTTATTAAATGAGATAAAATGTCTTTGTATTGGCATTTATTAATTATATTCATGTTCATCAACTGGTCCAAAATGGCTGATGCTTCATTAAAACAATTGTTATTTACAGCCTTCTCACTACCGAACAGCAATAACAGTCTTTTAACTAATTGTGATAGGTCATTTGGAAGAAAATTAACACCTGAACCAAGCCGACTTAAACCCTGAATAATGTGTTTCTCCTTCTCATTCTTCCAGATAGACGAACCCAATAATTAAGAGAGTCCAGCAGATCAATATATACTCTATCCTAATTTTTCAAAATACTTTAATTCATCCATCACAGTTGAACCTTGTCTTCCATCTTTTGTGAGAAGAAACATTAATCTGGGGGTTAATTTCACAGGGGGTTGAGCAGAACTCAAGAACCTTAATTCATCATCAAATATCAATACCTTTTCTTTAGCAAGATGGAATATTGCTGGTTGGTCTGTTGGAATGAGACCTGCTATGGTTTTTTAATCTGTTGAATATCCATTGTTTTGGAGAGCATTCACAATATCATCAGGGGGTTGATTGATCTCTTTCAGTTGTTGAAATAATCCTTCATCATCATATTCTAATTCTCCTTCATGCTCTGATTCTTCCTCTGTCATTTGACTGAAATCTTTTAACATTTGAAGTTTTTTAGGAGTATATTCTATTGTGGGAACTGTGGAAGCATCTATAATTTTTTCTTGGGAAGTTTTTAAAAGTGGTTTAAAAAATCTCGTTTTCTTTCAAATGCTTCTTCACCCGTTGGTTTCTGTCTGCGTTTCTTCTTTATGTCTTCCTGTTGTTTTACAACTTTTGAAACAAACTCTTGATGTTCCTTAAATCTTCTTGCTCTTTCTTTCGCATCCATTTATTTATTGGAAAATATCATTTAATGAAATGAAAAGATCAACAGTGAAATTTTCCTTTTCTTCATCATTAAAGTCGATGTGTTCAAATAAATCATTTTCTTTAAATATTTTATCAAATTCTTTATTAACATTTATACGAGTTGTAATTTCCTCTTCACCAATACTTGTATCTCTGCTTTTCATACGTTTGCGTTGAGTTTCTTCATCAACATCAAAACCGAATGATAAAATCTTCACCCCATTACCACTCAGATGTTTAATAATTTGTCTCATTCCTTCTGGATTAGTTTCAAATATCTCAAGACCACCAGATTTTAGTTTCTTTAACTCGCTCTTACAATGTGAATATTTTGTTGTACTAAGAGAAACCTCCTCAAATATTTGGCCTTCATTCCTCAATTGCATATGTTCCTCCACTGAAATATAGGAATAATCTTCACCTTCTACTTCTCCAGGTCTTATTGCTCTTGTTGTTGATACAATACGAACTACATGGTGCTTTTTTAGCAAATTTACAATATTCTCATTTGTACTATACAAAAACCTTGATTTATGAAAGTTTTTTTTTTTTCCCAGAAGCATATTTGTCCACAAGATTTATAATAACAGTCGTCTTTTATATATGTAATTGATTATAAAATAAAAAATATATCCCTCAATATCTCATCTTGTTTCACAACAATATAATGTTACGGCTGTGGAAATTCGCAGAACACCATATAGGTTCCTTAGATCAGTTATCCTGGCAAGTCTGTGTTCAGTTAGATTTCCCCACCGTTGTTTAATGGGATTTATTCGTGTTCACCAGGCTGTGACGCTTTGAGATAGTGTTTTTCTTTATCTATCGTTATTTTGAACCACCATTGCAACAAACCTCCACACCAACAACCGCCACCACCAACTACACCGCAACGCCAACCACGCTACAATCACCATAACAACAATGACCACCATCTTCGCCACTACGCCCGCTTGCGAACGCCATCCTCCACGGACCATGCTACAACCCCCTTTCCGCGTCGGAAACCGTCCGAGAACGCGAGGAGGGAAGCAAGAAGGATCTCCGATGGCGCGCGGCTTCTCCCTCCTGATTTTCCCGCCTATTTTCCCCATGCTTCGTGTGGGGGAAGTGCGATCCGAGCCGGGGTCAAAGGTGAGAAAAGGTGGGGGCCACTTTTTGGGGGAATAATTCCTTGGACCTGAGCCAAAACAGACTTCCCCCATCCCCCGCGCGGGGAGGGGGCGAGGGCACGCCCCTTTTCGGGAGGCTTCTCAAAACGCCTCGAAGGGAGGTGGAGCCGAAAATGGGGTGGAGCGAAGGGCGGAGCGCCACGCTTTGAAGGGCGGAGCCCCGCGCTATGAAGGGCGGACCGTACGCGAGGCTCGGGGCTCTCTGAGAGATCTCCCTGTGGTTCATGACTCTCTTCCCGTCTCCCGGTGGTCCATGCCCTGCTGCTTCTTCCGGCTCGTGGTGCACTCACCTGCCTTTGGTGGTCCGGTGCACGTGCTTCCTGTGGCTCAGCTGTTCCTGTGGTCGGGGTACGGTGGAGGGCCCATGCATCGGGGACGCGGACGGAAGGCGCAGCTCTGCCGGCTGTGTGGTGTGGACCTGCGCGTCCGGACGAGGAGTGCTGGAGAGAGTTCGCCGGCCACGCGGGAGGCCCGGAAACCAGGCGCGTCCACGCTAGCTGTCGGGGGAACGGGACGTCCCGACTCGACGACCACTCGGGGGGGGGGGGGCAGGTAACCTGCACAGTCTTGTGGGCCCATTCGGTCAGCCAAGGCCTACGTTATAAAGGTCCCCGGACCCCATCTACCTCCCTGCCTATGGGGAGGTCTTTCCTTTTGTTTTTGTATGCATGCTGTGGCGCCGTGTCCTGTTGTTAAGTAACGACTGTATAAGTGACTGTGCTTGTAAATAATAATTATAGTCGGTCGTATTGCTTTTGCATTCTATTTGTTACTTTATATTGCATGACTGCCCTTGCTTGTGTTGTGCTGTCTAGTGAATAAATGTCCCCGTGTGCAACAAAAGCCATCTTGCATCGTTGAAGGAGTAGTGGGTTTTGAACGCCCGGTCAAGAGAATCGGATCCGTCGAGGTCGCGATAACACCGCTCGGTTATCACTGCAGTACGGAACAGACTGCTTCAGCGGTTCGTGTCCCAAGCCGACCTGCGGCGCGGAGCAGCCCCTCGGTAGGTTACCCGTGCGGGTACTTAGGTATATCGACACTCGGCGATTCACCCTATTTCGCGCGGGTAGAATGCGGACTGGGCTGTGGTTTGGTTAAACCCCCACCCGTGACTGGTTCCTGGCGGTAGTTCCAGGAGGGTCACGACTGAATTGTCCGTCAGGTGTGCGACGCGGTTACGATTGGAGTTACGCGGCCGGCGGGTGCGAATTCGTAACAATATTTATATTTTTCAGTCGTGTTTCATGTAATCCCCAAATTCCTTTTTACTACATAATGCAGAACAATTGTCTCTCCAAAAATTGTTTATATCTATTGAATTTAACTTGAATAAAATAAAATTATTAGCGGTTTCTTATTGAGCGACGAGGGAGTTAAAAGTATGATTGACTAAGATAAATACAATTACAAGAAGAATGTCTCCCTCTTGTGTGGTAGCTGTCCATTACCGTTTGGTTTCTCTCATTAACACAATCAAAGATAACGAGGTTCTTTTTTGATATATCCAAATCTTGGGGAGAAGGTATATCATCCGTATTTTCAATAAGAATACAAGTTATCGGTTTTGATTTCTTTTTATATCTCTGTGTATCACAAAATAGTTGTATTATATCTTCAATGTTGTAATCATTTAGTTTGTTTTGAAGTTTATATAAACTGATTATATCTTCTTTTTGAAGACCAGCATTAAAACCTTGTGAGAGTCGTTGATACTCAGGTTGAAAACTCGAGTTTGTGAAATTATTAAATTATCATAATCCAAAAAGTTGGGAGAAAGGAGCATCTTTAAAAGCAAGTACGTTTTCCACACCCACTTGAACCAACTGAGAGACATCTTAATGGATTTGGAAGATTTTTATGGTTGTTAAATTTTATCTTATTTTCCCAAATAAGTAAAAAAAATCATTCATTTATATATTTGGAAAACAGGTTATTTAATTTATTATTGGCTTTTTCAGAAACTCTATATTTTATCCGAAGTTTGGGTTTAATTTCAAGATAATCCATTATTTTATTTATACAATATCTTGTGTTGATATTTCACTGAAAATGGCAATCGTGAATAAAATACAACAACAATCCTTTGAACATTTCTCCAATACGCTCAGTTTCTTCCATTGTAAGGAAAGGTGTGTTATCACCCTCATACTTTGCATTCATTTCTCTAATCAATCTTGTAAAGTAATTAATTTTTGGTGTCAATCCAAAAGAATTATTTTCCTTTTTAAATTTTTTATTATCATTAATTAGAAGATAATCACAGAATATACATTGTTTATAGGCTTTTGACTCTGTTTAATCCCACTATCACATGCATTACAATTCTCAAATTTGTCATATGGAGAATCAAGGAATTCAAGGGGCTCAAGTCTAGTATACTATTCATAATTATAAAGTAAAACTTCACTCAAACTAAAATTCATCTTCGGTACTTTCATTGGTGCTTTCACAATCATCTATAAAACTACTTTCATAACTATCGTTTGAACACAAACTCTCGGTATCATAACCGTCTTCTGTTCCAACAGAGATACAATCATCACTCTCATAATCTTCAAAATCTTCAGTTGAATGACATTAAATTAGGAGAAAAAAAACATTACTATCTATATCTACATACTTTTTTTTTTCATCAACAGATTCAACTACTACATTTTTTATATTAAAGGTAATTTAAAAATGATCCTTCACTATTATTGAACAAAATGTCATTTCACCGAATATATTAACATCCTTTATTTCATCAGGATTTACATCTTTAGGGTTGTTGAGAAAAATACAAATTTCTCCAAGCATATT
The DNA here is from genome assembly GCF_056783735.1 of Eptatretus burgeri. Taxonomy (NCBI): domain Eukaryota; kingdom Metazoa; phylum Chordata; class Myxini; order Myxiniformes; family Myxinidae; genus Eptatretus; species Eptatretus burgeri. The sequence continues at coordinate 9,983,591 of NC_140961.1, read as the reverse complement.
CCAGATGGTCTTATCTTTTCTTTCTGAAGCTTCATCCATAAGGTCTTTCTTTTTTGATACTTTTTCTAGTTTTGAATATTTGCCAGAAGGAGGGGAGAAACTTTTGTTGGAGCGACTTTAATTGATGTTCTTCCAGATATACTAAAAGCCCTTCCACTGCAGGAAATTGAAGAACTCATATTATTCACCCTAATTGTTTTTATCCAATAGTTGTTATATTTATCTTTATTCAATTTTACATCCTCGACATATTTCTCAGTATCTTTTACAAATGAAGGGATTTAGTCTGGGAACCAAGTGAGATTTCATTGTTCCGAGAGTTCCAAAAGGTTCGATGTGATTTAGGTGGAAAGGGACCTTAACGAACAGCAAAAACCACATTCTTCAGTAAATAGACTGCGGGATGAGATGGGGGGCGCCACTCAAATTACCCCCAAAATGCCATTTAATTGTTGTTAAAGTTCCAAGCATAATTCCTTTGCTATTTGGTAGCGGACATCTCACCGAGCCCAAATCCATTACTTAAGAAAAAATATTTTGTGGGAAAGGTCATTTAAGACGCATGCTAATTAGCCATTTAATTGCTCTTAAAGATCCATCATTGGAACCAAATGCAAAATGTAGAGTAAAGTCCCCTGATTTAGAATCGACTTAAGAAGAAAAAAAAAATGTGGGAAAGTCCACTTAAGATGGTCAAATGCTAATTAGTGCTTAATGACCCATTTAATTATTCTGAAAGATCCAAGCATAATTCCTTTACTATTTGGTAGAGGACATCTCACTGAGCCCAAATCCATTACTTAAGAAAAAATATTTTGTGGGAAAGGTCATTTAAGACGCATGCTAATTAGGGCTAATTAGCCATTTAATTACTCTGAATGATCCATCCTTGGAACCAAATGAAAATGTAGAGTAAATTCCACCGATTTAGAATCACAAACTTAAGAAGAACGAAAATGTGGGAAAATCCACTTAAGATGAGGTCAGATGTAATTATCATGGTTGCTAAGCAAGGGCACCGATTATGAAACTGCAAGCGATATCGAAACATCGGCAAGGACAAGATTAAAAAAAATTCTACTCCGTTTATTTGGTACGGTATGTACTCTAGAAAATAGAGAAAATGCAGGTCGACATCATGAATGGCATCCACCATAATTGCACATTTTAAGTGTTTTGAAAAGTTTAAACTTGCCAAATCCAAGGCACATGACATTTTAAATAATATCCCTATCTTGAAAGGCTGACAAACATGTTATGTTTGCATGGTTGGTTTTGAAAGGAAATCAAGTGGGAGGTACAGTAGAACCTCTCTATTAAGGACACCCTTTGGGACTGACAAACGCTGTCCTTAATAGTGAGGCGTCCTGATTACAGAGGTCAAATTGAATGGAAATGACCAATTCGGGACTAGATTGGGTGTCCTGAATAGAGAGGTTGTCCTCCTGGCAGAGGTGTCCATTAAAGGAGGTTCCACTGTAACTATTTTGCATGGATTAAAAATAAAATCCCACAACTGTATTCACCATCCTGCAAATTTCTAGTCCAGGGGTACAAGAAACAGAATGTATCTGGTCAGAAACATTCGAATATCGTTGTCTGCAATACCAAAATAAAGTTTTAAAATCACATATAATAGAGTTTGCAAGAGCCATAACTTTGCTTTGGTTACCAGAGTGAACACTGTCAATTAAAACGCATCCACCAGCATTACTGAGCACGTCATACTTCTCATAATCACTTTGTCAATAACTGATCATACAGTATAGATGCAAAAAGTTTCCAACTGATACCGTCATGTTCACAAATATTCTAGACTGTGGATTGTTCTAAAATGTAAGAGTGTTTGTGCCAAAGTCTCACAGATCCACAACTGAAACAACAGGTATTCTGGGTAGACATCCTGATGATCCATTATGCAAACAACTAGGGTTGAAAGTGCACATTCTTACAATATATTGCTTTCGGAAGTTACTAGTACAAGCAAAAACAGATAGCTTGCCTTGTCTATTTTTGGTGCTAATCATCAGTATCACTATCAGATTCCTCATCTGATGACAGAATATCATCTGCATCCGAGGAAGACATTTCCATGTCTGTGTCGCTTTCGTCATTTTCATTTTGCTCATCCACATCTCGATCTGGAATTAATGCTGCGGGTAGCTGGGAGCCTTCGAACCAGATGATTTCGTATGAACCATTGTCATCCAGCTTCCATCCATCGGAGACAGCTGGGTGCTGGTCTATCTCTTTCTGGTCAGCGTTGGCCCACATTTTGGCTACGAAAGACGCTCGATGGATCTTTTCAATTACTTCAGCTTCACACGGAGGTATTGTGCTCACAGCAATGCCTTTCACAGCTTTTCAAGTGGATTTTTGGCTGATGCTTTGGGCGCATACCCTTTCTCAAAGACTTTGTAGTGGTGCTGATTGAGAGAAGCTTTGCTGGTTGCCATTGCCCCATACATCCTTGCAGTGAAGTGCTTCAGGGTTTCCACTGATACATCATTTAATTCCTCTGAAGACATTTGTGCAAATGCCTTTTAGGATGGTTTGTCTTTTTCAAGGATTGCAAAGGGACGAATCTTTCGCTTTTGGACAAAAGCAGACGTGTAATCTGATCCGGTGAACGCATGGAGACCAGGCAATGCATCAGATAGGTGTTCTCTAAGTGCTGAGCTAATGGCTGTTATGTTCACGTATCTTCTGTCATTTCTGGATGATGTGCCTACATGCATCCAAACATTGGCAGCAAACCTCGTGAAGTGGTAAATCATGATCACAGCAATATCAGTATCTGATGCTCTGATGACGATATTCTGGCTCCCGATATTCATCCTGTCGATTGCTTTTACATGGGTGCAGATCCTAGTATCCGCCTCTTCATGGTTAAGGCCTGGTCACACCTTGACGTTTTAGCCAACGTATGCCGATTTTTGATTTTTTTTTTCTAAAACGCTGGCACACATTGAATACGTTATGGGTAAGTTTTGATAACATTGAGAGCACGCTGAAAAACACTGCCATACGTCGTTGTACGTTGGCTTTAAACGTTGTACTTTTTGGTTGTCCTCAAATTTTTTCATGCTTGAAATTTCACGACTTATGCCGGCGTATGACTCGCACGTTCCGCTACGCTGGCCACAAGTTGTATGCACGGTCTGCGATCGTTGACAGACTTCAACACATGCTACTTGTAAGTTAATCATAAGTTGAGACATGCCGAGGTAATGTTTAGCGTACCCGAAACTTATTTCTAACCTATGATTAACGTGTTGTTGGCACGTTACGCGATCGTTGCCACACATCGACAGACGTTACTTTGAAGTTACTCATAGGCTGAAAGACGTCGGTATAATGGATCGTCCTTGCGTCAGCGTCCACGGCCACGACACTTATTTGCAGCATTCTTCAAACTTTTCTTCGGCATGACGAGGATGTTCACACTTCCATGTCTAGCTTGGCTATGATTCCAATTGTCCATTGGCAGCGTCAATTTAAAATAGTCGAGTTTGAGCGTTTTAACACGTTCAGAAGAAAGGCTTCAAATTTCAAAACCCCAGCGTCAAAAAACAAAGGCGAGTGACAGCAATTTAAATCGTTCATTGTAAACAATGAAAATAGCTGAGTGGTACCGTTTAAAAGTCGTTGAGTGTAAAAAAAACAATCCAATTGTTGAGCGCAAGCGTCTACTTTCAATAGTGGAGATGCAGCCATTTAAATCGTTAAATCGTTAAACGCAAGGACGATCCATCATAACCCACACCCTCCCCCTCACACTCACCTACTACTGCCAACATGAACAAACTACTACTAATACTGATACTGATACTGTTACTGCTGACATGGACATCGACTCAAAAAGGACTCGAAAACACTGTTGGGTTCCCCTTTTATGAACACCATTTTTATATACCAATTCCCAAAACCGCTGGGAACACGTCTTTATATGGCAGTTGTAAGCTAGAAACACGTTAATTTTTTTTTTGTCGACCAGAAGACGTCATTGGAATACGTCTACATACGTCGATGTGTGTTGGGACTACATAAAGAATTGGTTCAAAGCACGTCAAACATAAGTTAGAAATAAGTTTCGCGTAAAAAAGACATTACCGCGACGTGTTTCGACTTATGAGTAGCTTATAAGTAGCCTTTGTGGACGTGTGTAAGCATCCACATATCGTGTGTAAAACTTATCCCCATCACATGCGGAACGTGTGTCATACGCCGAGTACGTCGTAAAAATTTTGAACATGTTTAAAATTTCTTGACGTACTCTACTTACTACGACGTATGATAGCGTACTTTAGCGTTGTACTCACGTATACCAAACTTACTCGTACCGTATTTGACGTGCCCCAACGTTTTAGACACATTTTTCTTAGGTCGGCATACGCTGGCAAGATCGCCAAGGTGTGACCGCGATGTTGACACTTCCATTTCTATGGCAGTTATGATTTGAATCGTTGTGCGTCAGCCTTTTAATAGGCTACGTCACGACATCGTCGGCGATGCGTGCAACGCGCGATGCCTAAGTTAGACTATCGTTGGGCATCGGTTGTGTAGGCCGACAACAGGTTCAGCATTCGTTGGTATAAGTTATCTATAACACAACGAAACGTTCTGTGTCCGTTACCAATGCGTTATACATAAGACCAAGTCGCTATGAATACATCCGAATCTTTAAAAAAAAAACATTAAAAGTTCAACGTAAGCCAGCGTTTTAGATACATTTTAATACGTTGCCATCGCTGGCTAAAACGTCAAGGTGTGACCGGGCCTTTACTGTCAAGTTCTGTGACCTCTTCCTTTATCACTGTCCCACTGTTCACATCGAACCGGAAACAAGACCCAAGAAAGGCAATGTACACGTCTCTGTCCTTGAAGATGTGCGCATATTGCTGCAAATCCCATTCTATGGTGAGAAATGGTGGCAACTGCTCCTTGAAAGATCTATTTTTCAGTGCATCAGCAATATTCTTGGGACGGTGTTGCTCAGGACCAGTGATGATGTCGTCCTTTTCTTCAATACCCCTTCGTGCTCTTTCGCCATCTTTAATGGATGGACGAGGATATGCATCAAACACTATCTACACATTTGCTGCAAAGAGATGTTGCTTGTGACAAGATGCTAGCTGCTAATCCACCATAGTTGCCTGGCATGTGGGGTGGTAGTGCATGGAGGAGGAACTTGACCATCGATGATATATGCATCCACAGTGTTCGGTGATGTAGTTGTCGTGACCTTCTTCTCTAATAGTTTAAATAGGGTACTCTTCTCCGTTTTTGCCATCATACCATCGGCGCAGTACATCGAAAGTGGCAATGGTGTCAAGGGGTATGTGAATACATAATTCAGATCAAGGCCCTTTTTGGTTGCTGGTATCACCAGTCTTCCCATCAAATCACGTGTGGCTACAAGTGAGGCTACTCTTTTGTCAGGATTGCGCTTGTTTGCCTTGCATTTAAGTTTGAAGGAATCCAACTTTTCTCTCTTGATGGGCTTTTCGAAATCGGTTGCATCTTCAAAGCACGATGCGACAAAACCATCATATCTCTCCTTTCCCTTTTCTCGAATGTTCAGTAAGCAGGTCACAACTGGTGTGATATTGAGTGTTAGGTGTCAGGATCAGGTGTTAGTGTGATCTTAACACTGGCTGTGACCTCACCCACTGTATCAAATGCTGGTCCAACCAGACCATTATCTCGTCTGCAAAGTAAACCAATAAGGCCAAATGCAACTTATTCTGAATTTTTCACAAAAACAGATTGATACCAGGTTACAATTGAACTAATGAGATTATTTCAGCATTGTCATACCATATGCATGCATGTTGAGAAAACTGAAATTGGCATGTCATTGAAGGCCTTTTACTAATTACCGGTACTTTACTTGTTTTGAACTTACCTCGCCCAGGGGCTCTGCAGTGTCCTTTTTACCTTAAGATAAACCAGCCCTCATTTGTGTTGGATAGTAAGCAACACATTGTCAATTAATGATGAAGGAACTGGTTCCTTTGTTTTAATGTTGGATTAAGATTGTTAATAGATGGCAGCACTGATATTATCTCAGTATGTGGAGCCAAATAGGCCAAATATTGACTTGCCTAACAACAAGCTCATCAGTCAGTGTTAGTACCGGTCGGTATGGTAAAAATCTACCAACATTTTTGTGACCTGTCTACATCCAGCGCACTAAGAATGTGATCTATACTACAACAGGTATGCAAGAATGCAATCCTGAAGGCCAGCTTCATTGAAATGGAATACAAATATTACAATATAACCCTATGACTGATTACATCTGACCATCTTAAGTGGACTTTCCCCACATTTTTTCTTCTTAAGTTGGCGATTCTAAATCAGGGGACTTTGCTCTACATTTTACATTTGGTTCCAATGATGGATCTTTAAGAGCAATTAAATGGCTAATTAGCCCTAATTAACATGCATCTTAAATGGCCTTTCTCACAAAATATTTTCTTAAGTAATGGATTTGGGCTCAGTGAGATGTCCTCTACCAAATAGTAAAGGAATTATGCTTGGATCTTTCAGAATAATTAAATGGCAAATTAAGCCCAATTAGCGTTTGACCTCATCTTAAGTGGACTTTCCCACTTTTTTTCTTCTTAAGTCGGTGATTCTAAATCAGGGGACTTTTACTCTACATTTTGCATTTAGTTCCAATGATGGATCTTTAAGAGCAATGAAATGGATTATTAGCCCAAATTAGCATGAGTCTTAAATGGCCTTTCCAACAAAATATTTTTTCTTAAGTAATGGATTTGGGATCAGTGAGATGTCCTCTACCAAATAGCAAAGAAATTATGCTTGGAACTTTCACAATAATTAAATGGCATTTTGGGGATAATTCGAGTGGTGCCCCTATCTCATCCCGCATGAGATTTACTTAAGAATGTGGTTTTTGTGGTTAGTTCGGGTCACTTTAAACCTCAATCATCTCAAACCTTTTGGAACTCTCGCAACCATTAAATCTCACTGGGCTCATGCTCTAATTGATTGAAACTTGTCTTTTGTGTCTTGATACATTGTATTTATTAAGTGAAAAAAGTTGGAGGATAAAATGGTTTTCAGCACAGATTCACCTATAAATTGAATGGAATTTTCATCAAGAAAATTTTATTTTAAGCAAAGTTTTGTTATATAAATATGGCGAATACAACGTACTGTGATGTTTGTAATCATGAATATAAATGCTATAAAAAACACCTTCAAACCAACAAACACACATTCAATCTTTTCAGACAAATATCTCCACTTGACCAAGAAACAAAACATTGTGATAGATGTGAAAATGATATTCTTTAAAAAATAATAATAAACACCTTCAATCACACAAACATAAGAACAATGAAGAAAGGGAAGGTGCCACTAAATTCTCCATTGAAGACACTGATGGGGCATTTAAAGGACATATAAAAATAAGATTGTTTCGCTTTCAAGACCCTGGACCATCTTCAATCATTGAAGCTGTTGATATGGTTAAACAAAGCATTGAAACGGTAATTAAAAACATATTAAGTGAAATGAAAACTTTTAAGTTTTATATGGGAGTAAAGTTGAATATGGTAAGACAAGGCGATGAAACTACTCCCTATATGAGGACAAACCCTCACTTTATCTCATCTTTTCAAGTTTTTGTAAGATGTGATGTTTACGATGAACTCCAGACAAGAACAAGATGTTAACACTGTCGTAGGTAGTGGATTTGCTATTACAAAAATAATCTTTTTAGATATACACATCTTAAAATCAGATCCTCTTCAAACTTCTTGTATTCATTTTCCAAAAAAGATAAAACTTAAGAAAGAGGTTGTTAATATTCAAAACAAAGATAATAAATGTTTTCTATGGTCTGTTCTTGCTCACTTACATCCTCCACAATGGAATCCTGAAAGGGTTGAACATTATAAGAAATACAAGAATACATTAAATGTTAAAGATTTAAAGTTTCCAATGTCATGGAGAGATAGTCCTAAATTTGAGAAAAGGAATAATCTATCTGTTAATGTGTATGGATTAACAGATACAAACAAAGTTCAGATATTAAAAATTTCAAACTATAAAAATGATGAAACACATTGACCTTCTCTACTTTACTTCAAAGGAAAAATCACATTATGCTTTCATCAAAAATTTATCAAGATTAACCAAATCACAACTATACAAGATAAAATGCAAAACGTATCCTTGTAAGAGATGTCTCAACTCCTTCCATACAAAAGAACGATTAAATCAACATTCAAAATATTGTAGTAATCATAAATTAACCGTAATCAATTTACCAAAAGCAGGTTCAAACATATCATTCAAAGATTTTAACAAATCTATAAAACATCCGTTTGTGATATATGCTGATTTGGAAAGTATCCTTGAAAAGATAGATACTGTTTCTCCAAATCCAAATAAATCATACACAAATACACATCAAAAACATTCTCCTTGTGCTTTCTGCCATTATATCAAATCATCTGTTGGTGATGAATACAACAAGTTAGAACTTTATAGAGAAGATGCCTCAGAGGAATTTGTAAGACGATTGGAAAAAGACTATCAGACCAAGAGAAATAATGGTTAAAACCTTTCAACCAATGTCATTAACAAAGGGAGAGAAAAAGAAATTTAGAAAGAACAGTATCTGTCATATTTGTGAGGAGAAAATTGAGGGAGAGGTCAAGGTTCGGGATCACTGTCATCTTATTGGTAAATATGGAAGTCCAGCTCATTCCCGTTGCAATCTTAATTACAAGCCTCCAAACTTTATTCCTGCCTTTCTTCACAACAACGCTCACGATGACACACATCTATTTATAAATGAACTTTCAAAGACATCTGGAGATATTGTTGTGGGCTGGGGTTCGGTGGCGATAAACGACCACTAGGTGAAGCAGTGGAGTGTTCCCACCGAACACCTGGAATTTAGGTCGTGACTCTCGGATAAGTCCGAAAGGTCACTGGTCCCCTTGGCGGACCGTGATCGCCAATATTTCGACAGCGTGGGGTCGGGTTACTTGCCTAATTTCAATATACCCAAGTACCCACCTCGTCTAACTACCGGGGAAAACCACACCCTCGACAGACCTCGGGTGGAATGGACCGTTTACCGAGCCCGATCCGGGTGTAAACAGAGTGGGGATTACCAAGATCCATCGGTCCAAATGAACAATTTATGGCACGAACGGCCTCACTAATTCTCAATACGCACTGTGCTTGGTCAATGGGAGGAATCACGAAAACGAGCTAGTACATTTAACAGGGGTTAATTGCAATAATTGGCCAGGGGAGCACACAAAGAGCAGAGTTATCCGAATATGAAAATGTAATGTACAATGAACACAGAGCACTTAGACAGTTTCTACTTACATGACTGCGACACACACACACACACACACACACACACACACACACACACACACACACACACACACACACACACACACACACACACACACACACACACACACACACACACACACACACACACACACGACACCGTCAGGTCTTTGCTTTGGCCTTTCAGCTTGGAGGGAAGGCGAGCTGAGGGCAGGGGCATATTCTTGCACCTGTCCGCCTCGTGCAGTCTGGTCGAGCTTGTCCGGTGGCGGGACTCAAATCCGCCGCAAACAACGCAGCACCAAGCACCATGGACCAGGAACAACACCACGTACGCCAGCCAGCACGGGAACGGACGAGAGGAGACACCAGCAGGCAAGGTCTCTGTCTCTGTCTCTCTGTCTCTCTGTCTCTCTGTCTCTCTGTCTCTCTGTCTCTCTGTCTCTCTGTCTGTCTGTCTGTCTGTCTGTCTGTCTGTCTGTCTGTCTGTCTGTCTGTCTGTCTGTCTGTGCGAACCTTCTCTTCTCCCTTCTTTCCTTTACGGCAGGGCGAACCTTCTTTCCTCCTCCACGGCTCGCCACCTCTTCTCCTTCCCCTCCCCCGCGGATCGAGGGAAACGCTCTGAGGTGCTCGCCTCGGATTGGACGAGGGGTTGTCGGGCGACTCGTAGCAGCAGTTGATTGGAAGAGCTCACGGTGGGCGGAGGGAACCTCACCCCTGTACGTGACACGCTGCACGTGGGCGATGGATGGTGATGGTGCGAAAACGAAGGATGAAGATTTAGATATAAAAAAAACCTGACTATAAAAGTAACTCGAAGCACACACGAAATCCCATAAGACAGAAGAACGGGACCCTGACTATAAACACATACTTATCAAAATAACTGAACTGCGGGGGCTGCTGTCTGGCTTCCAGATTCGTAACAATATTTCTGCCATTCCTAACACGGATCAAAAATACATCTCATTCACAAAAACAATTCATACATCCCCCATAACCCATATCAGATTTCTTGACACAGACAAGTTTATGGCAAATCCATTATCTAACTTTGCATCAAATATGAAAAACTTACCGAATCTTAATTCACATTTCTCAAATCAAGAAGAAATCAAATCAAAATCAAATCAAATCTCTTAGCACAAAAAGGAATATATCCGTATGACTATATAGATTCATTTGAGAAGTTTAAAGAAACACAACTTCTTTCAAGGGAAAGTTTCTATGGCAAGTTAAATAAAACATATTTCCAATAGAGATTATATACAAGCAAAAAAAGGTTTGGGAGAAGTTTAATACAAAGAATCTTGGAGAATATCATGATTTGTATCTTAAAACTGATGTATTGTTATTGGCTGCTGTGTTTGAAACGATAGAACAGTCTGTTACAATAAAAATTCTTATGGCTAAGACCCCGTTCACTACAACACAGCCCTGGGTTTGGCTTGGAGTGCAATGTTAAAAATGACAAAACAAAATTTGTTATGAATCAGTGATATAGATATGCTTTTAATGAAAGAAGGTGCAAAGAGGAAGAATATCTCAAGTATGTTCCAAGAGATACGTTAAAGCAAATAACAAATATCTTCCTGATTATATTAAGAATGAGGACAACTCTTACCTGATGTATTATGATGCTAACAATTTGTATGGGTGGGCTGTCTCAATCGTTATCGTATGGAAAACTTAAATGGGTTAAAGAAAAACATGATGAAAAAGTTTTCAAGACATTGTTGTCTCCTCTCAAAAAGAATTGGATGAAGCTAAAGTTAGATATTATTTTGAGGTTGATTTAAAAAATCCAGAAGAACTTCATCACAAACAAAGACCTACCTTGTGCCCCGATAGAGTATGGCCAAGAAAATAATGGTTAAGTGATTACCAACAGTCATTTAATATAAAAGGTAAATCTCCCGAAAAACTACTTACTGCATTAAATGATAAAGAAAGTTATGTTTTGCATCAAAGGAACTTAAGACAATATTTATCTGCTGGGTTGAGAGTGAGGAAAATTCATCGGATTTTGAAATTTAGTCATTGGTTAAAGAAGTATATTGATTTTAATACAAAAAATTACCCCCGTGTGGGGGTGACAGTCATCTCTATCACTCAACGACCTCCACCCACATTACCAAATTTCATCAAGATCGGAAGTAAAAAGTTTTCTTTGTACTGGGAGGTGTTTTTGACCATCTTCCAGGTTACGTGGCAGCCAAACGGGACGGAAATTCAAAAATCTGTCCGGTTTGATACAAGATAATATTTTTTACGATCATAATAAACAGTTGCCGAATATCTTGTAGAATGGCAGACAAGATTGGTTTTGAAAATGGCGATTTTTATAACTTACGTGACCTGGTGACCTTGACCCTGACCTTGAACCCAGCCAAAAGTTGTATCGTTGTGCAACACTCATCGACCTCTACCCACATACTAAGTTTCATCAAGATCGGAAAGAAAAATTGTTGACGGACGAACATCTGGTCCGGCTTTATTAGGTCATCTCGGTGGAGATGACCGGAAAAGGAGAACAGAAGCAAAAACAGATTTTGAGAAGGACTTTTCTAAACTAATGAATAATGCTGTATTTGGAAAGACTTTGGAAAATGTTAGGAATCGACAAAACATAAGACTTGCTACATCTGGAAACAGGCTTCAAAGTTAATTAATAGACCAAGCTTTGAATGAGCAGAGGTGTTTTCAGGGAACTTTTGTGCTATTCATTTGAAACAAAAAGAGAGTATTGAAATGGATAAACCTATTTATATAGGAACATCAATTCTTGACTATCAAAGTCGTTAATGTATGACTATTACTATAATAATTTAATATAAAATTATAAGGATAATGTGTCATTGTTATATTTGACATGAAGACAAGTGATGTATATGAAGATATGATTGATAATATTGATATATATGATACAAGTAATTACAACTTAGGTGATGTGTTGTTTTCATCAAGGAATAAAAAGGTTATTGGTAAGTTTAAAGATGAATTGGGTGGGAAGGTCATGAGTGAATTTATAGTATTGAGATCAAAGTCTGATACTTTTATGAAAATTGATAATAACAACATTGAAAGGTGTGATAAGTAGCTAAATGGAATAAATAAAAATATAATCAAGGAAACAATAAACTTTAAACATTATAACAACTGTTTAACCTTAAAGAAGGAAGAGTACAGAAAAATGAATACAATAAGAAGTTATAAACATCAATTGTATACAAAAGAGATAAATAAGAAAGCATTAGAAGCTTTTGATAAGATATATTTTAGAGAATATTGATTCCATTTTTTTTTGTATACCTTATCGAGGCTCGTATGAGAGCAAACACACAATGCACATCAAGGGGAGCATGAGACAAGAGGGGAGGGAGTGGGAAGGACAAAACAGTGGGGAACAGAGACATTAGGAGATCTGTGGAAGGGGGAGGGATGGGACAGGGAACATGGGGAATAGAAGATGGACATTACAGGGACTTTCAGGAAGGAAAGCAGGGAATTTGAAGGAGGTGGGCTTGGGTGGATTATCGGGGGTAGAAAAGATCGAGGATTTGGATGGGGGATGATAAGAGGTGGTGGTGAACACCTGTTTTGAAGGCCTGGAGGGAAGAATGGGAATGAAAGAGTGAAGGTGAGCAGCGATTCGTGATTTTGGTAGTTTTACCAGAAGGGGGTTGTTGGTGAGGCTGGAGAGGAGACAGTAGAAGACAGAAAGACCACTGACCAACCTGCGGTGATTGAGTGAGAGGCCCAAAGACTCAGCCTCATTGCAGGAGGTGATGAATAATGAGGAGGAAAAATAAGATTCTCCCTTATGGTTATAAGTTTAAGTGTTAAGATATTGGGTTGGGAATTTTAACAGGCTTCCGCTGTCTTTTTACTGATTTATAAATGATAGAACCAAGCAATAACTAAACCAAAGAGTGGAGATGTAATCAGCCTTGGTATTTAAATAGAAAACATAAAGAACGTGAGAAATATCAAATAAGTCTTATTGAAGAAATAACCGGGGTAAAAGTACATAAAACAAATAAGCAGATAAATTTAATTACAAATAAGTTGGAGGATGTAAAGAAAAAAAAAATATCCTTGAATGGACTGAAAACTTTGATGGTTATCAACTGAACAATGGAAAACCAATTTACTGCAATTTCAAAATGATATGTGGCTCAGGAGGTGGTCAAACAAGAGCATTGAGAGAAATTTATCATTTCATCTCTGCTCAACAAAGACATAAACCAAGACCCAAGTTCCAAAGTAATCTTTGTGAATATACTCAATGGTGATGAATGTATGAAAATATGAAACTAAAGAAGTGCTTTAATCAGTAAGTTAGTTTTACATTTGCTTGTATGAGAGGGGGAGGAAATCAGTCTCCTATTTTACATTTGCTTGTATGAGAGGGGAAGGGGATAAATGAGTCTCCTATTTTTGGCTTTTGGGCCTTGAGTCAGAAAGTTTTCCCTTTTTCCCCATTCATTTGAATGGCTGCCTCAGAAGCCCCATGCATCACCTACTGACCTATGACAGAGTTATCAAGTAAATATTCTCCATGGGGAGTCCCTCTTATGTTTGAAGTTTGGCATGGATTAGACATTAGAGAAACAGTTGCAGAGAAAAAAAAAACTTTTTTAAAGCAGAAATATATGGACGGATGGACAAGCACGCACATAGTCTCACATCCCAACCCCATCACATGTGGAGGAAGAGAGAGGTTGACAAATGAATAATAATAAGATGACGACAATGATGATTTCAAATGAAAAGAAAACTTTTTTTTTTCATGCATCTAATTAGCATTCACCCGTATGTGTGGGTAGAATTGGGAACCTTTGGCCGAAATCTCCGTGTGTACAAAACTTCTCCAGCTTGGCTGAAGAGAGTTTTCAGAGATTGCTGAAAAAGCACACAACAGATGATACTGTTACTACAACACTAAATACAAGTCAATGCACAGTAAAATTCACAATTTAAATGATAAAATGAAAATAAACAAAAGGATAGTGGGGATGAAGAACAGGGGACATGTGGAGGAAGTAAAGATTGGTGGAATCGAGTAAGATTTAGCTGACTTAACATCCATACAGTTATCAGGGAATTTAATGAATAGAGATTATGGAACTCCATGCACAGCAAGTGTGATGGGGAACAAAGCACAATGGTACATGACATACACAATGACCTCAAGGGAAAAATAGCACGCAAGCCCCTCAATGTACAGATGTCAAGATGCATATCTACAGACACACTGCCTCTAGAAAGTGTACACCCCCTTTCAAATTTTTCACCTTTTGTTGCCTCATAGCCTGGAATTAAATTCCATTAAATCAGACTTTTTCCACATTTATTTATACATCATAATCCACAACTTACAAGTGAAAAACAAATTCTGCAAATTTCAGAAAATTAATTCAAAATACAAAACTAGAATATTCTAGTTTTGCATCTTTAATTAATTTTCAGAAATTTGTATTTTAACTGGAAGTTGTGGGTTACGATGTGTAAATAAAGGTGGGAAAAATCTGATTTTGTGCAATTTAATTCCAAGGTGTCAGGTAAGAAAAGATGAAAATTTTGAAAGGGGGGGGGGGTAGACTTTCTATCGGCAGTGTATATATACATACATATACATATATATTGTTACGGCCCGGGGCTGGGGGTTTGCCACGAGGGGGAGCACTTGAGTTCCTCCCGAACTCCCGATCCTGAGGCCAGCAGTCATGGATAATCCGCGGCCTGGTGGGTTGTTAAGAAACCACACACGCCGATTGACACTACCAATCCTGGCAGGGTGTCACTACTTTGAGTGGGTACATTACCTTTGCATGGCTGCACCAAGCGAGTTTCATTCCCTCAACGCACACCCGGATTACTGCCAAGCGATACAGAGCGTGTGCACTGGCTAAGAAGAGCAAATCACGTGGGGTACAACTTCATGGCTAACACCACATGCGGACTATGCTGGATCAATGGAGGATAGGACGTGACGAACTGGGTAAATTCACAATAATAAACCAGTTTATTTTCAGCAAGGGTGAGGAAAGATATGTGGAACAAGAGCCAAAGGTTTTAATTCACAGCAACATTTGTACAGCAGGGGAAAGCAAGGATTGGTGTTGTGTGGCAAAAGAAATGCAATTATTTTCAAAAGAGGACACAGTGCAGAGCAAACCCGTTCTGATCTTATACAATCTTAACTTGCACGAACATGACAGGTGCCATCAGAATCACTCCAGAGGAAAGTTAGAATAGCAAAGACGACAAGAAAAAGTACAAGGTGTTTGCAACCTCTTAATTATGAGGCGAAGCCGCCAGACCTGCTCAAACCCAGTTGCTGAGGAAGGGGAAAGGGAAAGGAAAACCGACGGTGTCTACGGTGTGTGGTCGCGGGAAGTGCGTTGAAGGGTGTGATGTGCAGAGAGGAAGGTGTAAAGATGTAGATCAAGGGGGGATGTAAATAAAGCAAAGAATGTGTGAGAAGATAATCCAAAAGTGAAGTGTGAAAAGGTCTGTTCGTGTAAATGCCCAGGTTGTCTAATACTACGCACGGTTTGGCGACTGGTTCTATTGGCCGTGCTGCACTCCGCTCCGTGGGCTCTGTTCCACCAAACCGATCGAGCAGAGCTGAGCCAGAGAACTGATAGTGAAGTAACACTTCCCAGAAAACCAACACTGGCGCTCGTATGCAAATAAGTTGCCTGCTATGGTCTGCATGCTTGCGAAACAAGAGGGCTCATGTGCGCAGCGAAGTGAAATAGATAAAGAATGGGAGGAAAGACCTACTGTAAGCGCACACAACACACATTGTTGTGGGCCAGGGCTCGGTGGCAATAAACGACCACGAGGTGGAGCAATGGAGTCGTCTCCCACCGAACACCTGGAATTTAGGTTGTGACTCTTGGATAAGTCCGAAAGGTCACGGGTCACCTTAGCGGACCGTGGTCGCCAATATTTTGACAGCGTGGGGTAGGGTTAATCGCCTAATTTCAATATACCTAAGTACCCACGTCGTCCAACTACCGGGGAAAACCACACACTCGACGGACCTTGGGCGGAACGGACCATTTACCGAGCCCGATCCGGGTGTAAACTGAGCGGTGATTACCCAGTCCGTCGGTCCAAATGAACAATTTACCGGCCCCAAACGGCCTCACTAATTCTCAATATGCACCGTGCTGGACCAATGAAAGAAACCACGAACAACGTACTAGAACATTTAACACGGGGGTTTATTTATAATTGGGCAGGGGAGCACAGAGAGCAGAGTTATCACGAATAAAAGAAATACAATTTACAAGGAACGAAAAGCACTTAAGTTTCTACTTGCAGGATGGAAACACACACGCACGCACGCACGCACGCATGCACACAACGAACTGGACCACCAGAGCCTGGCCGGGGTACCTTCCCGCCTCGTGCGGTCACACAGACTCCAAACCACCACAGTGGGTCTCGAACCCACGACCCGAAGTCCACGGCCCACGATTGAAACCAAGCCACCACGACCGCAGACCGCTCGAACCACGACCACCACTGTTCGGTCACCACCACCATGGTGAGCCACCGCAAAGGACCGCAGACCACTCAAACCACGACCACCACTGTCTGCCATCCTCTCGTCTTTTCCACCACTCTCTTGAGGTCCGAGCGATTTCTTCTTTCTGCCACTCGCCTCCTGATTGGACGGTCGCCTCGTGCGATTCGCTGGCCGTCCTTCATTGGACAGACCCACGGTAGGTGGGGCAACTCCCACCTTTCTGGGGCGAGTCGGAGCTGAGGCGATGGAGACTCCGCCCACGCATTCAGCCAAAAACACGTGGGCAATGGCGACCGGGTTGAGTGAGGGACGGTGCCGTTGTTGTTGTAGAAGATGTATAAAAACCTAACTATAAAATAACTCACAGCGCACACACGAAATTCCCATTAGACAGAAGGAACGGGACCCTGACTTTAAACACACACTTATCAAAATAACTGAACTGTGGGGACTGCTCTCTGTTTGTGTGCAAGTGGCTTCCAGATTCGTAACAATTTGACCCATAAACCTATTACACATGAAGGAAAGACCATCAAGAACGAATGCCAATGAAATAACTATCTCAAGAACCGCAATATGTCGTGTGCCATTGCCTTGGGGGAGTGCCGGTTTCGCAAAACCGTAACTATATATAAACAGTCACCGTCCCAAATGCCTGGAAAAGCTCGCAAAAGTATCCTTTTCCAGTGACGGGAAAAGTTGAAGTTAATCGATCAACTTAAATAATATTTCATGGACTTCAAAAAGGTTGTGTTGCACTCTTGGTTTTGCACAGACCCAAAGCTCTGAACTACTTATACCACCCACCACAAAATGGTTGTGAAACAGGGTGGCAGAGGTTGGATTTGGCTAAAAAGAGGGAAAAATTTCCTGGTTGCGAAATAAAATTTGGCATCAACATTACTCCATGCCTGTTTTACCCTCATTTCAAAAGTGAATGTCGAGCTTTGCAAATACAGCACGAGAAATGGCTGCCGTAAACGGGAGACAGACAAGCACCATGGCTCACAATATAAAATACATAACTTCCCATCCACTTGACGCTTCATGGGAAGATTGGTGAAATGCGAGCCAAGATGGGCTGGGCACTTCATGCGGATGGGGGAAGAGTGAATGGCAAAGACAGCAGATAGGTTGAGGGAGCAAGTTAGAAGGAAAAGAGGTTGACTGCAGTTGAGATGGGAGGATTGTGTGAAGAGGGATATCAGTAAGGTGGGAGTGTTTGGAGGGTGGAGAGAGTTGGAGTGGTATCGTGGTCAAGGCAGAGCAGAAGCTTGGTGAATGAGGAGACGATGATGCAAGAAGAAGTGTGTGTGTGTGTGTGTGTGTGTGTGTGTGTGTGTGTGTGTGTGTGTGTGTGTGTGTGTGTGTGTGTGTGTGTGTGTGTGTGTGTGTGTGTGTGTGTGTGTGTGTGTGTGTAAAAACAACATATATTATATATTTAAATTTAAAAATATATAAAGCAGGGTAAGCATTGTAAGCAATAAAAAGCCGTGCTTCCCCAAAGTCTCAGGTCGCTCACCTGCATTTGATTTTTTTCATTTACAGATGTTGTCCGACGGTTGTTATTTTCCCGGTGCATCGACTTCGATGTCCATTAACACTAGTCTGGCTATATCTCGACATACCCATGATATCGACATCATTTTTCATATCAATTCAAAATTGGAATTTTGAATATACTGGGAAAAAAATAAAATAACACCCGATACATCACCAACAAATCGAGGAAAGGTGTTTACAATCTTTAAATACCGCAAATGATTGTAAAAGCTTTGATGCATCGGCGTGTTGGCAAAACATGGAACAGGAACAGTAAAAACGTATGACGTCAAGCCATACCAGGAAGTAAGTGTTAACTTTTAACCCTCAGCGTCCGAGCACACGTACAAGAAATCGCGTTTTTCTTTGTCCTCGTGGCTGGTTTTAAAGCAACTGCCAATTGGTCATTATAATATGAATCGGGTGTGCTTCAGAAATCCCATGCAGTGTCAGTGATCTGCGATGGCGATACCAGTATGAAAGCAATACCAACTTTTGTATTTTTGTCGAACAATCCATCTTTCATCTCTCCATCTATCAATCCATCTTTAACTCCAACTACCCATCCATCGCCAATCCCTCACCCTTTAACTTCGAAAAAGTAACTCACAAACTCCTCAGGCCTCATGATCCTGTCCTTTTTACTGTTCAAACCCTCTAATTCCCATGGAAAATTTCCCTTAAAATGACCCATCTTCCCCATTCTCCGATAGATTTGTGCTGGCGCAGCCCTGTTGGGCTGTGTGAGGTGAGGCAGAAAAGAAAAACCCCACTTTTCTTTTCTCCAATTTTACTTTTATTTTCCTCAAGTTTTTCTTCTCATCCTGATTTAAATGATGGCCATGTGTCTCTTGTGTAAATAAGATTGTCTGAGAAAGAATTCATGGATGGTCAAGTCTGCTCTTGTGTGCCCTTTTGCTTTCTTGATTGTAAATACTTTTGTGTGTGTGTGTGTGTGTGTAATAAACAATTGTTTGTTTTTATTTTGAATCTGTCTTTGTTGTCTTTTATTTCATTGGTCCGACAGTGTACAGGTATTATTAGATTGGAACTTATACCCCACCTGATTTGCTCTGTTCACCAGTGCTGCACCCATCTGTTCTGCTCGGCAGAAAATCATCAAGCGTGGCACCGAGGGTGTGGCCTCGAGTTAGGTTGCCGTGCCAATTGAAAGGTATCGCGGAAACACCGAAGCGTAACCCTGCTTCGGCCGGTAATCCAAGGCAAGCGGCTACAGCCGTGCAAGTACTACAGCCTGTTGGACCAGAGTTATCTATGGTCGGCGGCCGAAGGACCAGATGTTCGGGAGAAACTCAAGTGCTTCCCCTTGTGGTGAGCCCAGAACCCCGGACAGCAGCAGACACACATGCTTGCACGCACACACCAGAAAAGAGCCGAGAGTTTCCGGTACACAGTAGAATCAAACAGTTCACCAATCAGCATGAAACAAGTCAGATGATGATAGAGTCTTGCTGTCAAGAATTCCATCTCCCTTTCATGTAAGTAACGGCAGCCAATTGGCAAACACTTTTAGAAGGACCCCAAAAAGCTCAAAGTTTTAATGAATTTCACAAAATTTGTTCCAATTCATTCCCTTTCTCGTTGCATTTTCCTTTGGTGAATCTTTGAATTAAATACTGGAAACAAAGCATTACAAAAGTGCCGATTGTCTGACTAACTCAAAAGTTTTCATGTAGGCATTTCCATCACAAAGCTCTCTTGCTATTCATTGGAGTACAAGCCCATTGAAAAAGTATGCATCAAAATTTCATATCCACCATGCATGATGATCATAATAATCATCAACCAAGCAGGAAGGCTAGCAAATCCAAGAGTAGTCAACCTTTTTAAGACCACAGTGTTAAGCATAAAATCAAAGTTTATGGTGGATAATGTGAAAGCAGGAAGAGGAAAAAATAACTGAGTGCAGCTCATAAGATGTCATGTCCAACACAAAACTACTTTTAAAGAACAATCGGAGTAAAATGAATATCGATTAAACCAAAAAACTCATGATCTGCAAATAGCGTACCTCGTTCATCTCCACAGGTAAGTAATTGACAAACAGTTGGATTGCATCCAGACGGCTTGACTGCTGCTGCCCCAGATTAGCCTGCCCCTCGGCGATCCTGCAATGTCAATAAACACATGTGCATAAAGACTCAAGGGGGAAATGTAGAAGCCCTAAAATCGACAAAGTTTGTTGATAGAACAGACGAGAGCGAAGTCGATTGTGCGCCATCGCAAATCCCCACTCTTCCCTTCTCAAGCAAAGTTGAAAGATGGCAAAAACTTCCATCGGGAATGACCCAACATTAAATTTTGCCTTTAAAAAGATCTTTTGTTTTGACCCATATGATCCTGGGTCCACACGACCTGGGTTATGAACTGGGGGATGGAGAAGTGGTGCGGGGGGGGGGGGGCACGAAATAAAAAAAAAAATTGTTACATATTTCATATGTCCCCCAATGTTGATTGTATATCTTGCACGTTCTTGCTGTGTGGTGACCATCCAACTTTAGTGAATTTCTGCATAACTGTTTAGGTCTTGAGGAGGAGATAGCATGATGGACATACAAAGCAAATTACAATATCACCCCCCCACTCCATTTTTTTTCAAAACACATGGGGATAAAAATCTTTACACTGTATTCAAATTATTATCTATCTAATTAACCTCATGAATCAATACTCCCTTCAATCACACCGATCATTTGAGGCATAACATTATTATCCCCACTCTTAAACAAAACTAGAAGGGCACTCGGTAGAGCACATACCTCCGCCACACAATGCCTGATCCACGAGAACATATCGGGCCCAATACATTTTTGAAAGATCATGCAAAACAGTGCTATAATATCGTTTTTGGCCATATCTCTCAATCGTGAAGAATCACTTTAATAATTCTCATATCCAAATCCAGATTCGCATCTTCAATAAAATCCAATCAATTGTTCCTTGTCACACACCCGTGTCCACCAAGTTTCAGCTGAATACGTCTACAACTCTGAGATATCGTGCTATAGTTTTTGGCGCAATCTCTCAATGGTGAAGAATCACTTGAAAAATTCTAATAGTCGGATCTGGATCCGGATCTTCACCAAAATCTAATCAGTTCGTCCATGTCACCAACTGAACTTGTACACAAAATTTCACATCCGGAACCGTCCACAACTTGAGATATCCTGTACACAAACATACAAACAAAGAAACAGACCACCCCTTCACCTTCGGTGGCAGAGGTAAAAATACGGGGGAGAGGGGGGGACTGTCTGTCCGTCCATCACACTATCTCCTCCTCAACGGTGGTGCAGAAACTCTTGGTAGTTGTGATCACATGGCAAGAATGTGCAAGAGCAATGTCATTTTTTTTGGCCCCACTCCCTGGGACGCTTGGGTGGGGTCAAAATGTCAAATACCAAAAAATGCAATTGAAGGTACGTTTTAAAACATGTTCATGAAACATTGTACGTATGCAATAAACATTGGGGGACGCAATAAATATGGAACAAAACAGATGGAGCAGATTGCAATATCTCCCCCATCCCGTTTATTCATTTTTTTAAAATAAAAAGTGCAGGGATAATGAATCCTTCCAAAAAGTTCCAAAACAATTAGTGACTCACCATTAGCAATGACTGAAAATAGAATTTGATGCATCTTGGATGTTATTCTGTTGAAATCTTTTTTTTTTTTTTACAATAATTTCTTAAAATGAAATGTGTTGCCATTACCATTTGTTCGCTGGTTGAATCCTAGCTGGAATTCCAGCACCTGGACCTCTGATATAGGAATTGAAGCTTGGTTGCTTGAAAGCATCCTTCATTGGGTTCCAGGAATCCATGGTTTCAGCATCAACCCTGCAAAAGCATAGTCAAGTAATGCAATGTTTCCTCCATTATACAACCTCAAAACAGACACACTTGCCTCAAATGTTGTTGGGACTCAAAGTTTTAAAATCCTTATCTTCTTCAACGGCCACAATTATTCCCACATTGTTGTGGGGTTAGCCAGGGGAAGGTTGACCCAAGTATTTCAACGGACCGGCGAGCTGGGTTTGACTGTCGACTAACGTTGGGGCAGGAATTTCTAATTTGTTCAATGTGCCAGCGACAGCTCGTCCACTCTTCACAAAAGGACACAGTGATAGCTTTAACGTCCACCATGAATGCTGGCAGACAGGATGCCCAGTTTAACGTCTATCCGTGGGACACGGCACACTTATTGATGAATCACCCTGCCTGTGAAACAACAGGATGACAGTTAATAAATTTGTCAGGATTCAAACCCAGTCAAGACAGCTTAGAGGCAAGTCAACGTTCAAATCCCGTTTATACCAGATTTTTTTTTCCAATGTATGTTGACAGTAAAAAAAAGTTACAAGTTTCTGATTATCAAACATCTATGCAATTCATTGGAGTGAGTCAATATCACCAACACTCAAAATGTACGAGCTATTGTGTGGCCTCACTACATGAGAGTCAATGACGGCTGCCCAGCTAGGTCTGCCGTCCCTTTACGAGATGAAAGCTGGCATCATGCTTGGAAAATAGCGAAAATCTTCACGACTACTCATGTATTTTGAGAAAGGGAGAGCGATCGCAGATGCTCGACAAATCAAGTTCATGCTACCAAATGTAGAATGAAGAACTCGTTTTGCTTGTGAAGACTTGGGTCAGTACATCAACAGTTCCACCTCTTTTACTCCGATGAAGGGTTAAAACCCGAAATGCCAGCTTCGCCTTTCTGCCCACAGCAGCTTGCATGCCTCAATAAACATCCTCTTAAATGAGTTGTTACAGCCAGGGCCCATTTTTCCATGAGCGGGCCTCCCTATAGATCAACAATGTAGGTTGCGATACGGAATATTGAAGTTTTGCAACTTTTTCAGCTCTCAAAAGTTCAACAAATTTTCATCGAAACGAGCTTTGACTTCAATTTTGCATGCCACTGATTTGGGAGAGGATGAGCGAAGCGAGGTCGTTTAATCCTGCAACGTGAAACACTGCAATCTATGCCGACAAACGGATGTTTTTGGGAATGCCGGCCACATTTTCCATCCAATCATCATGTAACTTTGTATGAGGCTAGCTTTTCCCAGAACACACCTTTCTTACTCAGTCAACTTAGTTGTGGGATGGCTTTGAAGGCGATACAATGCAAGTTGAGTCTTTCCTTAGTGTTTAACAGCAGGATATCTCAAAAAGTTGTGGATGGATTCGGATGAAACTTGATGGGCAGGTTGTGTGTGTGACAAGGAAGAACTGATTCAATTTTGGTGAAGATCCGAATCCGAAATTTTTTAAAGCAATTCTGTACCATTGGGAGATAGGACGAGACTGATTTTAATATATATATATATATATATATATATATATATATATATATATATATATATATATATATATATATATATATATATATATATATATATTGTTGTGGTTGACGAAATTCGCAAACCACCATTCAGATCCCTTGGGTGAGATATCTCTGTAAGTATATGTGTAGTTAGGCCCAAACCCGTTGTTTAGAGGGAATAAACGTCATTCACTCGGGCTGCGACCCCTCTAGATAGCCGTTTTTCTTTACTATCTTTATTTTGGACCAGCCGCCATTACTGCCACCACCAACCACGTCTCAACAGCCATCACACAACAACCACCAACCACAACGCCGCTTCACAACAACAGCCACGACCTTTACCGTCACAACTCGCCACCATCGCATCACCACCATTCTTGCGCCACTCGTGGGCACCGATACTGGACTCGTGCAGGGCGCGCACCGAGCAGCGTGTTCAGAAACATCACAGACTTTCCGAGAAAAACGGATCAAAAACGACTCACGCCCACTTCTGTTCCGTCCTATCGGAGAGCATGGGGCGATTTGGCCCCGCCTCCAGGGCGTTGGAGTGAGGTCGCTATGTGCAAATTCATGGATCAAAAAGCATCCACGCCCACTTTTCCTCGGTCCAATGGGGAGCCAGTTAGAGGTGAAGGGTCGGAGGTAAAGGGTCAAAGGTGGGGGAGCGAGGCCACGGGGGATATAAACGGCTGCGTTCGTCAGACAAGGGAGTTCGAGTTCGCGGTTGGGAGTTGTCGGTGGAGCTGGGAAGAAGAGGACGGAGCTGTGGAGAGGTGGCGGCGGCGAAGGCGATCGAGGGGGTGCTCGCGTCGGAGTCGGGGAGCGGCGGAGGGAGAGGCCGGCGGCGCGACCGAGGTCGAGGTGGAGACGCTCGTCGCGGGACCCGAGACAGGGTGATATCCTCCTCCCCCCCCGAGCATCAACAACCCCCTCCTGTTTCCCCCCGCGCTGAGATAGTGCGACAAGGGGGCCCCCTTTCCCACCCCCTACCAGACACTGTCCGCGAGGCCCGCGGAGTTGAGGCGCCACCGCCGCTTTGCGTCTCATCATCAGACGGGTAGGCCCGACACGGTCTCGGCCCCAGGCCCGCCTACCCCCCTCATCCTGGAGGGTGGTTCTTTTTCTTTCGCTTTGGGTATCTGTGTTGTCGGCGCCGTCTGTGAAGTAAAATTGTATGTGTTGCCGTGTGCTCGGTAGTCGGATAGCTCTGCATTGTCTTCTTCTTTTATATTTGCTTTTTGTGTAATATTGTGTTTCTTCTCCTTTTACATGTGCTTTTGGTGTAATTGTATATGTGTGCTTCCCGTTCATCGCGAAATAAATGTGAGTTATGTTGAACTGTTTTCCCGCTTCGCTTCGTCTTTTCTTTCATTGAATCTCCATCTTGCTTCACGTAAAGGGTTGGTCGTGGGCTAAAAACGCCCGATAATTAATCGAACCGTCGAGGCCGACGAATAACACCGCTCGGTTATCCCGATAGTACGGAACGGGTCGCTTAAAGTGGCCCGTGTCTGAAGTCGACCTGCGGCGAGGTGCGATCGCCCGGTCTACCCTCCGTGTGGGTACTTAGGTAGGTCGAATTTGGCGAGCAACCCTATCCCACGTGGGGGCCGATTGGCACAATCGTGGTGAGACCGAAAGGTCCACCCGTGACTAGTTCCCGGCGTTAGTCCGAGAGGGTCACGACTGGATTGTCCGTCCGGTGGGCGACGTGCCGCGATTCGAGTTACGTGGCCGTTCGCACGCCGACGGGCGCGAATCCGCAACAATATATATGGTGTCCCAAAAAAAATGTACTCACATTTTGGCTCCTCATAACTCATTGAATTTTTCATTTATTTTCAGATCAATTGACCCGAATGACGACAGAAGTACAACTAGGTTTTGAAGAAAAAATTTTATCATAAAGTGCTACTGGAAGCACGAAAACATCATGGAAGTGCAAAGACAATTTAGAAGACATTGTCACAAAGATCCACCAATGTGACGCACCATTGCTCGCATCCGAGATAAGTTTGAAACAGATGGAACTGTGCATGACGTCCATAAGGAGCGTTCAGGAAGACCACGGTCATCAACCACCCCCACAAAGGAAAATCAATTGCTGGAAACCCTCCACCGATCCCCACGGAAATCTGTACGACAAATGGCTCGTGAGACAGGAATCCCAAAATCAAGCGCCCATCGCATTTTGAAGCAAATTAATTGGAAAAGTTGCATTCCAAAATTAATCCACGCTCTAAATCAGTGGTTCTCAAAACTTTTTTTGACTACCGCCCCCTTGGACCGGCCCAATGCCCCCTTGTCCTATCGTTCGTGGTCGGACACCCAGTGGGCAATAGGATAGTCCGAATTTATGTAGATCGGAAGCAAAAATAACATCTGAATAATATTTTACTTTACTTTTCCATTTTATTTTGCACGACCTACAATGTTTCAGCAGAACAGGTCCAGGTGAAGCAAACTGGGAATCTGTTATCACAGGCCCAAATACCGTGAGTGTGAAGGGTGGGCCTGGTGACTCGCTGCGAGATTACGAACGTCTGGCTCCATCTCAGTGAGGTAGAGACGCAGATCGCCCCTCTTGGTAATGTCAAGGCGGTTTCGATACTTGGTCAGCAGCACCATCACGGCGCTGAACCCTCTTTCAACGAGGTATGATGTGGGGGAACGCCATCAGCAGCAGTTCTGCCTCTGTCCACATTGCGGGGTATTCGCCCCGCTCCAGAATCCAGAATTTGCCGTATTCATGCTGCGAGAATCTTGCC
The DNA here is from genome assembly GCF_056783735.1 of Eptatretus burgeri. Taxonomy (NCBI): domain Eukaryota; kingdom Metazoa; phylum Chordata; class Myxini; order Myxiniformes; family Myxinidae; genus Eptatretus; species Eptatretus burgeri. The sequence continues at coordinate 9,957,014 of NC_140961.1, read as the reverse complement.
TTCGCCTCATCATCATTCCACAAGTTGATAATTTCGTCCTGTAATTCACGCTTCACATCTCGAATGACACATTTGAATGGGTTGATCACCCGTGCTGGCACCGACAGTTCTAGCATGTCTGAAACGCTGCTCCATATTTCCATGAATCTTCTCAAGGTGATTGCAATAAACGAGCAGCTCTTCATCAGAAACATCAGTTTCCTTTGCCAACCGGGGAAAGTGGTACATATCTCTGCGGCCGAGGGTTTCCCTATGCAGAGTCGCCTTGGTTACGAACGCGCCGATAACTTTCTTCGCTTTTATCAGCATCATATGGTAACCCTGGAGTTGTTTGTTGACATCATTCAGTATACTGAATATGTCCGCGAGGTAAGCCACATCATGCTCAATCACATTCACTTTCTCCGATAACTGTATCAATTTCCGACAGAAACTCGACCAGTGTCGAGAAGAGGGCATGGAAACGGGTCAAACAAGTGTCTTTGGACAACCATCGAACTTCGGTATGCAACAACAGCCTCTCGAATGGTTCGTCATTCTCCTGGCAAAGCTGACGAAACAGCCGATCATGCAGAGACGACACCTTGATTTTATTCACTGCTTTGATTACTATTTGGAGTGATGTATTAAGTCTGCTGCTGAGAGCTTTTGCTACAAGATGCTGGCGGTGCACGACACAGTGAATGGCGAACACGGACGGCACCTGGTTCTTCAGAAGCACAATAAAACCACGCTGGCAGCCAACCATCGCTGGTGCCCCGTCCGTCACGCAAGCGAGAATGTTCTCCATCGGTATGTTCTTGTCAGTGAAGTACTTCTCCAACGTTTGGAAGATGGAAGAACCCTTCGTATCGGTTTGGAGAGAGCGGGCAAACAACAATTCTTCCACCATTTCCTGATCACGGATGAAGCGAACGTAGCAGAGTAACAGAGTTTCACTGTCACACACAGTGGACTCGTCCAGCTGGATGGCGAAGTGCGTGCTTCTCAGCTCACAACACAGCTTATCTTCTACATCTGATGACATTTCATCAATCCGCCTGGCCACGGAATCATTGCTGAGCGCAATCGACGCGAGAACTGGATACGGATCCTGGCCCATAACAGGTTTTATCACTTCCCCAACAGTCGGTTTGATCAACTGTTCGCCGATTGAATACGGTTTTCCAGATCTGGCGATGAGCAATGGCAGCTTATACGACGCTTCCAGTCCTTTATCCACGAGCTTTTGGCTGGCTTTGAACATTGTCGTTACCGTGGATCGCTTCTCAAATTTCTCTTTCAGCGATTGGAAATAGCTGACCTCTGCGCGAGCCTTATCACTGTGCTTTATACTCAGGTGCTCGCTCAGTCGAGATGGTTTCATTGCTTCATTGGACAGCCTGATACCACGCAACAAACACATCGGTAACTGCGTGTTCGTCGGGGATGGAATGAATCCATACTTGATGTATTCAACGGAATACTGACGACACTTTTTCTTTGAGGCCGACATCTTGAAGCCGACCGGACGTGAAGCTTTTTTGAATAACGAAATCAATACGCCAAGATGTCGTAACACTAACACCGGTGATAAGGCCAAACAATAATTATATATTTCCGGTCTCTGGTCAGCGCGCACATCGATTTTCACCCTGCGCGTCAAAAACATTTTTTCTTCACATTTCCAACGGTAGCTACAACAGCGCGCGCCTAAAACAATGCCGCGCCACCTCAGTACTCACGCCTCGCTGGGAATTGCGCTGCCAGATCATAACACATGTATATGGTATTCACACCATGTGTGTATTAAAAAAAAAAAAACTGACTTGCATTGTTGGGAAACAAGTCTGTAATATGCTTGATGAACTTCATGATTTTCAGAATGAATACATTTCAAAATGTGTTCATTATTTACAAAAAGGCCTACCTGTCCCATTGCCTGTCTTTAATTTCTCTCTGGACGGCGCCACGGCAAACGAGGAGGACCGCAATGGGCATTGTATGACCAATTTGCCGAACGGCGCCGGGTAACCTGTTGAGACTGCAGGAAGCCCAATGAGCGCTCCTAATCGCCGCTGCTCCTCTAAATCGCCAGTGCCCCCCAAATCATTGCCAGCGCCCCCTACCACTCGTGGAGTCTGGAGCGCCCCCCTGAAAGTTCCCAGCGCCCACTGGGGGGGGGCGGTAGGCACCACTTTGAGAACCACTACTCGAAATGAAGACGATCCTGACTGGAGAGCTGAATTTTGTGAGTGGTACCTGGGCAAATGCGAAGAAGATGCAGCATTTCCATCCAAAATTGTTTGGAGCGATGAGGCCAGCTTCAAGTTAAATGGCTCAATTAACCGACACAATTGCACCTACTGGGCTCGTGAAAATCCGCATGTTACGAGGGAACACCATTTAAACTTACCAGGGGTTACTGTGTGGTGTGGGATATCAGCATTGGGCATCCGAGGGCCATTCTTTTTTGACCAAACTGTCACTGGAGATGTTTACTTAAACTTGCTGCAGGAATCAGTCGGTCCACGTGTCGAAGAGATTTACTTTCAGCAAGATGGAGCACCTCCCCACTACCACCGTGATGTAAGGGCCCATCTCGAAGCAACTTTTCCAAACAGATGGATTGGGCGAAGAGGTAGTGGTGAATTCCCTGCGCGTTCACCAGACCTCACTCCAATGGACTTCTTTTTATGGGGATATCTCAAAGATAAGGTTTACGGCTCAAAACCAGCAACAGTCGATGAGCTGAAAGAGGAAATTGAAAGAATATCTTGCAGTTCCAAATGAAATGATTCGTAACGCTGTTGAATCCATTGGTCCGCGTTATCGGCTGTGTTTGGAACGTGATGGTCGTCAGTTTGAACATTTGCAGACATGCATTTATCCATTTATACATTGAGCCATTAATCTTGTTTCCAAGTCAATAAACAACGCATTTATCATCATTTAAAGAGTGAGTACATTTTTTTTGGGACACCCTGTATATATATATATATATATATATATATATATATATATATATATACATACATACATATATACATATATATATATACATATACATATATATATATATATACATATATATACATATATATACATATATATACATATATATACATATATATACATATATATATATACATATATATATATATATATATACATATATACATATATATATATATATATATATATATATATATATATACATATATATACAGTGGGGAGAACAAGTATTTGATACACTGCCGATTTTGCAGGTTTTCCCACTTACAAAGCAAGTAGAGGTCTAATTTTTATCATAGGTACACTTCAACTGTGAAAGACGGAATCTAACACAAAAATCCTGAAAATCACATTGTATGATTTTAAAATAATTATTTTGCATTTTCTTGCATGAAATAAGTATTTGATACATCAGTAAAACAGAACTTAATATTTGGTACAGAAACCATTGTTTGCAATTACAGAGATCAGACGTTTCCTGTAGTTCTTCACCAGGTTTGCACAGACTGCAGCAGGGATTTTGGCCCACTCCTCCATGCAGATCTTCTCCAGATCCTTCAGGTTTTGGGGCTGTCGCTGGGCAACACAGACTTTCAGCTCCATCCAAAGATTTTCTATTGGGTTCAGGTCTGGAGACTGGCTAGGCCACTCCAGGACCTTGAGATGCTTCTTACGGAGCCACTCGTAAGTTGCCCTGGCTGTGTGTTTCAGGTCGTTGTCATGCTGGAAGACCCAGCCACGCCCCATCTTCAATGCTCTTGTTGAGGGAAGGAGATTGTTGGCCAAGATCTCATGATACATGGCCCATCCATCCTCCCCTCAATACGGTGCAGTCGTCCTGTCCCCTTTGCAGAAAAGCATCCCTAAAGAATGATGTTTCCACCTCCATGCTTCACGGTTGGGATGGTGTTCTTGGGGTTGTACTCATCCTTCTTCTTCCTCCATACACGGCGAGTGGAGTTTAAAAAAAAAGCTCTATTTTGGTCTCATCAGACCACATGACCTTCTCCCATTCCTCCTCTGGATCATCCAGATGGTCATTGGCAAACTCCAGACGGGCCTGGATATGCGCTGGCTTGAGCAGAGGGACGTTGCGCGTGCTGCAGGATTTTAATCCATGACGGCGTAGTGTGTTACGTATGGTTTTCTTTGATACTGTGGTCCCAGCTCTCTTCAGGTCATTGACCAGGTTCTGCCGTGTCGTTCTGGGCTGATCCCTCACCTTTCTCATGATCATTGAAACTCCACGAGGTGAGATCTTGCATGGAGCCCCAGACCGAGGGAGATTGACTGTTATCTTGAACTTCTTCCATTTTCTAATAATTGCGCCAACAGTTGTTGCCTTCTCACCAAGCTGTTTGCCTATTGTCCTGTAGCCCATCCCAGCTTTGTGCAAGTCTACAATTTTGTCCCTGATGTCTTGAGACAGCTCTCTGGTCTTGCCCATTGTGGAGAGGTTGGAGTCTGATTGATTGAGTGTGGACAGCTGTCTTTTATGCAGAAAACAAGTTAAAACAGGTGCATTTAATACAGGTTATGAGTGGAGAATGGGAGGGCTTCTTAAAGACAAAACTAACAGGTCTGTGAGAGCCGGAATTCTTACTGGTTGGTAGGTGATCAAATACTTATTTCATGCAATAAAATGCAAATTAATTATTTAAAAATCGTACAATGTGATTTTCAGGATTTTTGTTTTAGAATCAGTCTTTCACAGTTGAAGTGTACCGATGATAAAAATTACAGACCTCGACGTGCTTTGTAAGTGGGAAAACCTGCAAAATTGGCAGTGTATCAAATACTTGTTCTCCCTACTGTACTTCTTAACAACTCATGGCTCGCAGACTTCCTCTCCTGTCGCAGTCACCGTGTGGCCCTAAATAGAGTTCTTTCATCCCCTCTTCCTGTCGAGGCGAGAGTTCCTCAAGGTAGTGTTCTGGGACCTGTTCTTTATCTGGTTTTCATCAATGATCTCTCCGACTCTCTGGAAAATCCTCTTTATCTGTTTGCTGATGACTCCACCCTCTGCCGTACCATCGGTCATCCCTCAGACCAGCAAGCAGCAGCTTCTTCGCTCACTGCAGATCTGGATAAAAATCACAAACTGGTCCAACATGTGGAACATGTCTTTCAATCCGGACAAATCTCACACTCTCACTATGTCTCTTCGAAAGGACCGTTTACAAAATCCCCCCATCCACTTTCTCAACAATCCTCTGGAAGAAGTCCTTTCTTTCAAGCTTCTGGGTGTCACTATCTGCCATGACCTTTCCTGGGAAAGCCACATTTCAAACCTCGCCTCCAAAGGCAGCCGCCGACTGGGAATCCTCCGTCGTGCAAAGTCCTTCATCAGCCCACCTGAGCTCCTGACCACTTACAAAGATTTTGTCCGCATGGAGTACTGCTCTACCCTCTGGGCTGGTGCTCCTGCCTCCCATCTTTCTCAGCTTCACGCTGTAGGAACCAAGGCATTTCGGATCATTGGCATCTCCCGCAATGAGGCTGAGTCATTGGGCCTCTCACTCATTCACCGCAGGTTGGTCGTGGTCTTTCTGTCTTCTACCGTCTCCTCTCCAGCCTCGCACCCCCCCCCCCCGCTCTCTCTGCGATTTGTCCCCACCATATTTCTGCAGGGCGCTCAAGGTCCGCCAACAACCCCCTTCTGGTAAAACTACCAAAATCACGAACCACTGCTCACCTTCACTCTTTCATTCTTCTTTTTTCCCGCCTTTGTAATAAACTCCCTCACTCTTTTCATTCACATTCTTCCCTCCAGGCCTTCAAAACAGCTGTTCACAACCTCCTCTTATCATCCCCCATCCAAATCCTCGATCTTTTCTACCCCTGATAATCCACCCAAGCCCACCTCCTTCAAATTCCCTGCTTTCCTTCCTGAAAGTCCCTGTAATGTCCATCTTTTATTCCCCATGTTCCCCGTCCCATCCCTCTCCCTTCCACAGATCTCCTAATGTCTCTGTTCCCCACTGTTTTGTCCTTCCCACTCCCTCCTCTCTTGTCTCATGTCCCCCATGATGAGAGTTGTGTGTGAGCTCTCACACGAGCCTCGACAAGGTATACAAAAAAAAAAACAAAAAAAAAATCACTTTCGCCCCAGAAACAACAGTCAATCTGAACCACGCTGGCCACTGCTCAGACGCCATTACCGAGATGACTGCGCAGCTCTACTGCGCAGCTCGGTTAAAGATGACTCGGCATTTTGGCACGTGCGCACGAAATTATATTTTGAAAATAAATGCTGACGTTTACATTTCGGGTTTTGAAACTTTTGCACCTTCGGCGGAAAATGTATAAATATAAAAGGCTAAAAATGTGTTTAATATTTATATTTCATTTCGGCAAATATTCCGAATTATGATTGGTACATTCGTGCATTTCATTTAAATTCACCGTCTCGTTATTATTCTGCATATTTATGCAAAAATGTTTGTTTTAGAAAAACTTGTATTTCACCCGAAATCTCAATCAAAAATGTTATCGAGGAGGCACAAAGATGCCATTCGCTCCAGGATCCGGATTCCCGCCAGTTCGCCCCAGGATCCAGATTCCCGCCAGTTCGCCCCAGGATCCAGATTCCCGCCAGTTCGCCCCAGGATCCAGATTCCCGCCATTTCGCCCCAGGATCCAGATTCCCGCCATTTCGCCCCAGGATCCAGATTCCCGCCATTTCGCCCCAGGATCCAGATTCCCGCCATTTCGCCCCAGGATCCAGATTCCCGCCATTTCGCCCCAGGATCCAGATTCCCGCCATTTCGCCCCAGGATCCAGATTCCCGCCATTTCGCCCCAGGATCCAGATTCCCGCCATTTCGCCCCAGGATCCAGATTCCCGCCATTTCGCCCCAGGATCCAGATTCCCGCCATTTCGCCCCAGGATCCAGATTCCCGCCATTTCGCCCCAGGATCCAGATTCCCGCCATTTCGCCCCAGGATCCAGATTCCCGCCATTTCGCCCCAGGATCCAGATTCCCGCCATTTCGCCCCAGGATCCAGATTCCCGCCATTTCGCCCCAGGATCCAGATTCCCGCCATTTCGCCCCAGGATCCAGATTCCCGCCATTTCGCCCCAGGATCCAGATTCCCGCCATTTCGCCCCAGGATCCAGATTCCCGCCAGTCCGCCCCAGGATCAAGATTCCCGCCAGTCCGCCCCAGGATCAAGATTCCCGCCAGTCCGCCCCAGGATCAAGATTCCCGCCAGTCCGCCCCAGGATCAAGATTCCCGCCAGTCCGCCCCAGGATCAAGATTCCCGCCAGTCCGCCCCAGGATCAAGATTCCCGCCAGTCCGCCCCAGGATCAAGATTCCCGCCAGTCCGCCCCAGGATCAAGATTCCCGCCAGTCCGCCCCAGGATCAAGATTCCCGCCAGTCCGCCCCAGGATCAAGATTCCCGCCAGTCCGCCCCAGGATCAAGATTCCCGCCAGTCCGCCCCAGGATCAAGATTCCCGCCATTTCGCCCCAGGATCTTGGTGTTGGCGAATACCCCCACCCTGCTGAAAATAAATCTCACGGAGTAATCGACGCCAAGTTCAGGTTCGAGATAATTCTCCAACAGGTAAAACCGTGTCCTGGGACTTATGACTCACCCTGCAGCGGCCTTGCGCCGAAACCTCTGAGGCAGTTGTGGCCTTACGAAAAAAAACAACCCAATAACGTTCAAAAACAAACGAATACGTTTCACGTGTAACTTACCAAGAATCCATTTGTTTCTATGAAATATATCAAGGTCAATGAACAAGAATCACTCATTCGTGAAAGCTCAAAATAGCGCGAACTCACAATCACCACCACAATCACCACCACAATCACCACCTCCGTCCTTCCCGCCTTCCGCTCGAGACGTGAAGCTCGGAATGCGCACGCGCGATAAATCTTCTTCATTTACAAAATTTAACTTAGTTTAATTTTTTTTTTTACGTTTCTCGCCTTTAATGAAACATATTAACCATCGATCTCACATAAATTGACGCATTAAATACATTCAACATTTCGAAAACAAATACATAATATTTACAACAGCCCGTGTTCATTCACCGCTCAAGATTCCCTCAGCAGTCACAAACACCGTCTCGTCCAATACGGGATTTGTCCCGTTTTATCCCTCAGCATGACGTAGCTTGATCGGCACTTGCACAATCTCACGTTCATGCGACACGGCGTGTGTTCCCTTAGCAAGCGGCTCGCTATCGCTTCCCAAAGCCAGCCGTTCCGTAACACACCGCTTTGTAAGCCGCTTGCCAAACGGAACACGCCCACTGACATTAACAAAATGGCCGCCGTGGTCGGATGAAAAAACGATCGGTGACTTTCTTCAAATTTACTCTTACAGAGGACAATGTTGACACGTGCAGTTCAAATTTTTATTGATGCTTCTACTTTCCGTCTTAATTGTTTAAAATCTGCATTAGTGGAGGTGATGGTGGACTGGGGTTGTGGGAATGGTGTTTTAGGGGGGGGGGGGTTGATGGTGCTGTTGGGGCATCAAAGAAATTTTGTGCTCTGACTGAATTTTTCCTCGAAATCAGAAGTGAGAATCCAACACGTATAAATAAACAGGAACTGAAAAGACATTTATTTTTATTTTAAATTATCGGTTTTCGCTGGAAAAGGGAAGGTGAACATCGAGATTTAGCAAAAACTGCACGACGATGTCGAACTACCAGCCCTAAAGAACAGACGTGCCCCCAACACACCGCTTCCCTCGGACTTCCGGCCGGGTTTTTATTACCTCCGATATTTCCTTGTGTCCGCATCTGGATCTCCATTAATCAAGTCAAAGTAACAAAAATATTAGCGCTGATGAATACAAATAAGTTACGAATGTGTTTCCGAAGATATATATATATATATATATATATTTACACAAAATAATATGGTGGAATTTATTCAAGAAAATTTGAGGAAGAAGACGTTTTGGTCACAAATACACACAAATTACCACATACGTTTACTCCATTATTCGTACGAGTAGTAGTACGTGGCCGTACGTGCAAAAAATACTTTCAAACAACCACACAGGCCGTTCCTTCGCTCTCGTAAACAACGACTGGATTGGGGCATTGTGTTTATCTATAAATGCGCATAAGAAATCGAGAAATTATTGGAATACACTCAGTCATCACTATCCGGAAGTCCGACATTGTAACCTGTAATGGGGAACGCGGCTGAGGATCTCTTCCCCATCGGCCACGCCTACACAGCAACGTGTCTTCCCATTGGTTTGGTAAATAAATGGCCATAACTTGGGAACCACTCATCCGATTAATATCAAACCTTGAAAAGGCACATACTCAGGTCCCCAGCAATATACCTGGCAAGTTTCAATTAGATCAGACCAGTGGTTGTCGAGAAACAGCAGTCGCAGACACACATACATACACATACACATACACACACACACACACACACACACACACACACACACACACACACACACACACACACACACACACACACACAGTGCTGGAATTATATATACTAGTATGTGCCCGTAAGAAAAAATAATAATAATAAAAAATTTAATAAATAAATATTCAAACCGCGAGCAACAAATAACAACCACACAGGCGGTTTCTTCGCTCTTGTGTGCCCGTACGTGCGTGGCCCGGAAGTTCGCATACTATTCGCAGTTACGATAATTCGCAATTTACTTTTAATACCCAATTATTCAATTAGCGCCAACGTATTTTACCTTTTCGCAATGTCGTGGCAAGGAAAAACAAAAAGAGAAGAGAAGAGAGAAAAAAAATTACTTCCTGGTTCGGAGCATACCAGCACTCTGATGTTACCGAAATTTATACACCGTCTAATATGAAAACGATCATAACTTGGGGCATTGTGTTTATCTATAAATGCGCATAAGAAATCAAGAAATTATTAGAATACACGGTCATCACTCTCCGGAAGCTTGTACGTTTATCCTGTAATGGCGAACGCGGATGAGCTTCCCTTCCCCATTGGCCACGCCCACGCAACAACGTGTCTTCCCATTGGTTTGGTAAATAAATGGCCATAACTTGGGAAGCACTTGTCCGATTAATATCAAACCTTGAAAAGGCACATCCTCATGTCCCCAGCAATATATCTGGCAAGTTTCAATTAGATCGGACCAGTGGTTGTCGAGAAACAGCGGTCACAGACACAGAGATTGCTTGAATTATAGATACATATATATATATATATATATATATATATATATATATATATATATATATATATATATATATATATATATATATATACATATAAACATATAGATACATATATGTTTGTCATTTATTACTTGGACCATTACTATTCATTATTTACATCAATGATTTCGATAATGGGGTAAAGAGTAAGCTTTCCAAATTTGCAGATGACGCAAAGCTTGGAGGTACGGTGGATATCAGAGGGGGTGGTGATCACATTCAGGAAGTTTAGGTTGTATTAGGAAGTTTAGGTTGTATTAGCAAACAGGGTTTTAGGTTGTGTTAGGAGGGGGATCATTTATAAATCAAAACGTGGTGTTCACATTGTACAGGAATTTAGTGAGGGCCACATCTAGAATATTGTGTGCAGTTCTGGTCACCACAACTCAGGAAGGACATAGATGCCAGAGAGAGAGAGTTCAGCGCAGGACGACGAGATTGATTCCAGGCCTCGCTAGACTCAGCGATGAGGAGAAGCTGAAGGAGACAGGGATTGATACACTAGAAAGGAGGCGGTTACCAGGAGATATGATAGAGATGTTTAAGACAATGAAAGGTAGAGATAAAATAAGTGTGGATGAATTATTCAACAGAGTAGATAGTGATATAACCAGGGGCCACAGCCTGACAGTAAAGAAGAGGAGAGTTAAGATGGTAGTAAGGCAGGGGACTTTTACTCAGAGAGTAGTTAACGCATGGAATTGTCTCCCTTGAAAGGTAGTGGCAGCAGAAACAGTAGAAAAGTTTAAATTGGAATTAGATAGGTACCTGGAAGTTATGGAGATAGAGGGGTATCCCTGGATGTTGGCAAGACTTTAGGAAGCTTGAGCAATGATGTACAGAGCAAGTGTAGAGATTGCTGTTGGTCAGGGTCTCGGCAAGGGGTGTTGTGTGGTTCATGCGTGTTTTTAACGAAGCCAATGCCCCCTCCCTGGGGGGAAAAATAAAATAAAACATTTTGCAATTTTACTTCCACCACCGAAGGTGAAGGAGGTTATGTTTTCACCCCCTTTCTGTTTGTCTGTGTGTTTGTTTGTTTGTGTGCAGGATATCTCAGGCATGGCGGGAAGAATGGCTTCCACCTGTGTCGAATTTTCTTGTGAAACAAGAGATGTGAGGTCGGGTGAGGCCGAGTGAGCGGGGACAATATGGATTCAGATTTGGCGACTTTCGAAGTTATGACGTTGTAAGGACGATCAGACGTCTTGGCGGGAAACTCATGATAAGAGTTTTGGCAAAAATCAAAAATCATCTCACGATCTCACGGTAATCTACAACAGTCTCACCATTTTTGACACGACAGGACAAACGAAAACCAAGTATTTTATCCCCAGTGAGGAAGGTAACGATAACACTCCATTTTATTCACATCCACTGATCTGAACGAATGTCTAATGAGGTGTTTATGGATATTTTACTGTCCGGTATTGAATGTACGCCAACACCACTGTTTCCTGGAATATACAGGAGCGGATCTCGGGTGGGAGTGTGAGGGTTGTTGTGGCCGAGTAAAGGAGAACAAATAAATAGCAACATGAATATGGAACTGGGGAAGACAACGAAGTTAAGAAGAAGAACGATGTGACGTTTGTGTTTCTGTGGATCCAAGAAGCGAACGCGTTATATTTTTGTACTTTCAAGACTTTCAGACTAATAACAATGTCTTTATCGTCTAATAACTAATCGAGTAATATCTGACAGCTTTGTTTACTGCTCAGTGGTCACCAGCGCACAGAGACCCTGCGTGCACCTGTAGGCTACTTCTCGAGGATCTTTCTGCTTTGTCAGGTTCCCTAACATTCTGGCATACTGCACCTGGCATACTACACCTGGCATACTGCAGAGAGATATCTCTGCTTGGTGTAAGAGAGATATCTCTGCTTGGTGTAAGAGAGATATCTCTGCTTGGTGTAAGAGAGATATCTCTGGTTGGTGTAAGAGAGATATCTCTGGTTGGTGTAAGAGAGATATCTCTGGTTGGTGTAAGAGAGATATCTCTGGTTGGTGTAAGAGAGATGTCTCTGGTTGGTGTAAGAGAGATATCTCTGGTTGGTGTAAGAGAGATGTCTCTGGTTGGTGTAAGAGAGATATCTCTGCTTGGTGTAAGAGAGATATCTCTGCTTGGTGTAAGAGAGATATCTCTGGTTGGTGTAAGAGAGATATCTCTGGTTGGTGTAAGAGAGATATCTCTGCTTGGTGTAAGAGAGATATCTCTGGTTGGTGTAAGAGAGATATCTCTGGTTGGTGTAAGAGAGATATCTCTGCTTGGTGTAAGAGAGATATCTCTGGTTGGTGTAAGAGAGATGTCTCTGGTTGGTGTAAGAGAGATATCTCTGGTTGGTGTAAGAGAGATGTCTCTGGTTGGTGTAAGAGAGATATCTCTGGTTGGTGTAAGAGAGATGTCTCTGGTTGGTGTAAGAGAGATATCTCTGCTTGGTGTAAGAGAGATATCTCTGCTTGGTGTAAGAGAGATATCTCTGGTTGGTGTAAGAGAGATATCTCTGGTTGGTGTAAGAGAGATATCTCTGCTTGGTGTAAGAGAGATATCTCTGGTTGGTGTAAGAGAGATATCTCTGGTTGGTGTAAGAGAGATATCTCTGCTTGGTGTAAGAGAGATATCTCTGGTTGGTGTAAGAGAGATGTCTCTGGTTGGTGTAAGAGAGATGTCTCTGGTAGGTGTAAGAGAGATGTCTCTGGTTGGTGTAAGAGAGATATCTCTGCTTGGTGTAAGAGAGATATCTCTGGTTGGTGTAAGAGAGATATCTCTGCTTGGTGTAAGAGAGATATCTCTGGTTGGTGTAAGAGAGATATCTCTGCTTGGTGTAAGAGAGATATCTCTGCTTGGTGTAAGAGAGATATCTCTGGTTGGTGTAAGAGAGATATCTCTGGTTGGTGTAAGAGAGATATCTCTGCTTGGTGTAAGAGAGATATCTCTGGTTGGTGTAAGAGAGATATCTCTGGTTGGTGTAAGAGAGATATCTCTGCTTGGTGTAAGAGAGATATCTCTGGTTGGTGTAAGAGAGATATCTCTGGTTGGTGTAAGAGAGATATCTCTGGTTGGTGTAAGAGAGATATCTCTGCTTGGTGTAAGAGAGATATCTCTGGTTGGTGTAAGAGAGATATCTCTGGTTGGTGTAAGAGAGATATCTCTGCTTGGTGTAAGAGAGATATCTCTGCTTGGTGGAAGAGAGATATCTCTGGTTGGTGTAAGAGAGATATCTCTGGTTGGTGTAAGAGAGATATCTCTGCTTGGTGGAAGAGAGATATCTCTGCTTGGTGTAAGAGAGATATCTCTGGTTGGTGTAAGAGAGATATCTCTGCTTGGTGTAAGAGAGATATCTCTGCTTGGTGTAAGAGAGATATCTCTGGTTGGTGTAAGAGAGATATCTCTGGTTGGTGTAAGAGAGATATCTCTGGTTGGTGTAAGAGAGATATCTCTGGTTGGTGTAAGAGAGATATCTCTGGTTGGTGTAAGAGAGATGTCTCTGGTTGGTGTAAGAGAGATATCTCTGGTTGGTGTAAGAGAGATGTCTCTGGTTGGTGTAAGAGAGATATCTCTGCTTGGTGTAAGAGAGATATCTCTGCTTGGTGTAAGAGAGATATCTCTGGTTGGTGTAAGAGAGATATCTCTGGTTGGTGTAAGAGAGATATCTCTGCTTGGTGTAAGAGAGATATCTCTGGTTGGTGTAAGAGAGATATCTCTGGTTGGTGTAAGAGAGATATCTCTGCTTGGTGTAAGAGAGATATCTCTGGTTGGTGTAAGAGAGATGTCTCTGGTTGGTGTAAGAGAGATATCTCTGGTTGGTGTAAGAGAGATGTCTCTGGTTGGTGTAAGAGAGATATCTCTGGTTGGTGTAAGAGAGATGTCTCTGGTTGGTGTAAGAGAGATATCTCTGCTTGGTGTAAGAGAGATATCTCTGCTTGGTGTAAGAGAGATATCTCTGGTTGGTGTAAGAGAGATATCTCTGGTTGGTGTAAGAGAGATATCTCTGCTTGGTGTAAGAGAGATATCTCTGGTTGGTGTAAGAGAGATATCTCTGGTTGGTGTAAGAGAGATATCTCTGCTTGGTGTAAGAGAGATATCTCTGGTTGGTGTAAGAGAGATGTCTCTGGTTGGTGTAAGAGAGATATCTCTGGTTGGTGTAAGAGAGATATCTCTGCTTGGTGTAAGAGAGATATCTCTGGTTGGTGTAAGAGAGATATCTCTGCTTGGTGTAAGAGAGATATCTCTGCTTGGTGTAAGAGAGATATCTCTGGTTGGTGTAAGAGAGATATCTCTGCTTGGTGTAAGAGAGATATCTCTGGTTGGTGTAAGAGAGATATCTCTGGTTGGTGTAAGAGAGATATCTCTGCTTGGTGTAAGAGAGATATCTCTGGTTGGTGTAAGAGAGATATCTCTGGTTGGTGTAAGAGAGATATCTCTGCTTGGTGTAAGAGAGATATCTCTGGTTGGTGTAAGAGAGATATCTCTGGTTGGTGTAAGAGAGATATCTCTGCTTGGTGTAAGAGAGATATCTCTGGTTGGTGTAAGAGAGATATCTCTGGTTGGTGTAAGAGAGATATCTCTGGTTGGTGTAAGAGAGATATCTCTGCTTGGTGTAAGAGAGATATCTCTGGTTGGTGTAAGAGAGATATCTCTGGTTGGTGTAAGAGAGATATCTCTGCTTGGTGTAAGAGAGATATCTCTGGTTGGTGTAAGAGAGATATCTCTGCTTGGTGGAAGAGAGATATCTCTGGTTGGTGTAAGAGAGATATCTCTGGTTGGTGTAAGAGAGATATCTCTGGTTGGTGTAAGAGAGATATCTCTGGTTGGTGTAAGAGAGATATCTCTGCTTGGTGGAAGAGAGATATCTCTGCTTGGTGTAAGAGAGATATCTCTGGTTGGTGTAAGAGAGATATCTCTGCTTGGTGTAAGAGAGATATCTCTGCTTGGTGTAAGAGAGATATCTCTGCTTGGTGTAAGAGAGATATCTCTGGTTGGTGTAAGAGAGATATCTCTGCTTGGTGTAAGAGAGATATCTCTGGTTGGTGTAAGAGAGATATCTCTGGTTGGTGTAAGAGAGATATCTCTGGTTGGTGTAAGAGAGATATCTCTGGTTGGTGTAAGAGAGATATCTCTGGTTGGTGTAAGAGAGATATCTCTGCTTGGTGTAAGAGAGATATCTCTGCTTGGTGTAAGAGAGATATCTCTGCTTGGTGTAAGAGAGATATCTCTGGTTGGTGTAAGAGAGATATCTCTGGTTGGTGGAAGAGAGATATCTCTGGTTGGTGTAAGAGAGATATCTCTGCTTGGTGTAAGAGAGATATCTCTGCTTGGTGTAAGAGAGATATCTCTGGTTGGTGTAAGAGAGATATCTCTGGTTGGTGTAAGAGAGATGTCTCTGGTTGGTGTAAGAGAGATATCTCTGGTTGGTGTAAGAGGGATGTCTCTGGTTGGTGTAAGAGAGATATCTCTGGTTGGTGTAAGAGAGATATCTCTGCTTGGTGTAAGAGAGATATCTCTGGTTGGTGTAAGAGAGATATCTCTGCTTGGTGTAAGAGAGATATCTCTGCTTGGTGTAAGAGAGATGTCTCTGGTTGGTGTAAGAGAGATATCTCTGGTTGGTGTAAGAGGGATGTCTCTGGTTGGTGTAAGAGAGATATCTCTGGTTGGTGTAAGAGAGATATCTCTGCTTGGTGTAAGAGAGATGTCTCTGGTTGGTGTAAGAGAGATATCTCTGCTTGGTGTAAGAGAGATATCTCTGGTTGGTGTAAGAGAGATATCTCTGCTTGGTGTAAGAGAGATGTCTCTGGTTGGTGTAAGAGAGATATCTCTGCTTGGTGTAAGAGAGATATCTCTGGTTGGTGTAAGAGAGATATCTCTGCTTGGTGTAAGAGAGATGTCTCTGGTTGGTGTAAGAGAGATATCTCTGCTTGGTGTAAGAGAGATATCTCTGCTTGGTGTAAGAGAGATATCTCTGCTTGGTGTAAGAGAGATATCTCTGGTTGTGTAAGAGAGATATCTCTGGTTGGTGTAAGAGAGATATCTCTGCTTGGTGGAAGAGAGATATCTCTGGTTGGTGTAAGAGAGATATCTCTGCTTGGTGGAAGAGAGATATCTCTGGTTGGTGTAAGAGAGATATCTCTGGTTGGTGTAAGAGAGATATCTCTGGTTGGTGTAAGAGAGATATCTCTGGTTGGTGTAAGAGAGATATCTCTGGTTGGTGTAAGAGAGATATCTCTGGTTGGTGTAAGAGAGATATCTCTGGTTGGTGTAAGAGAGATATCTCTGGTTGGTGTAAGAGAGATATCTCTGGTTGGTGTAAGAGAGATATCTCTGGTTGGTGTAAGAGAGATATCTCTGGTTGGTGTAAGAGAGATATCTCTGGTTGGTGTAAGAGAGATATCTCTGGTTGGTGTAAGAGAGATATCTCTGTAAGAGAGATATCTCTGGTTGGTGTAAGAGAGATATCTCTGCTTGGTGTAAGAGAGATATCTCTGGTTGGTGTAAGAGAGATATCTCTGGTTGGTGTAAGAGAGATATCTCTGCTTGGTGTAAGAGAGATATCTCTGGTTGGTGTAAGAGAGATATCTCTGGTTGGTGTAAGAGAGATGTCTCTGGTTGGTGTAAGAGAGATGTCTCTGGTTGGTGTAAGAGAGATGTCTCTGGTTGGTGTAAGAGAGATATCTCTGCTTGGTGGAAGAGAGATATCTCTGGTTGGTGTAAGAGAGATGTCTCTGGTTGGTGTAAGAGAGATGTCTCTGGTTGGTGTAAGAGAGATATCTCTGGTTGGTGTAAGAGAGATGTCTCTGGTTGGTGTAAGAGAGATATCTCTGCTTGGTGGAAGAGAGATATCTCTGGTTGGTGTAAGAGAGATATCTCTGGTTGGTGTAAGAGAGATGTCTCTGCTTGGTGTAAGAGAGATGTCTCTGCTTGGTGTAAGAGAGATGTCTCTGCTTGGTGTAAGAGAGATATCTTTGGTTGGTGTAAGAGAGATATCTTTGGTTGGTGTAAGAGAGATGTCTCTGCTTGGTGTAAGAGAGATGTCTCTGCTTGGTGTAAGAGAGATGTCTCTGGTTGGTGTAAGAGAGATGTCTCTGGTTGGTGTAAGAGAGATATCTCTGGTTGGTGTAAGAGAGATATCTCTGGTTGGTGTAAGAGAGATATCTCTGGTTGGTGTAAGAGAGATATCTCTGGTTGGTGTAAGAGAGATATCTCTGGTTGGTGTAAGAGAGATATCTCTGCTTGGTGTAAGAGAGATATCTCTGGTTGGTGTAAGAGAGATATCTCTGGTTGGTGTAAGAGAGATATCTCTGGTTGGTGTAAGAGAGATATCTCTGCTTGGTGTAAGAGAGATATCTCTGGTTGGTGTAAGAGAGATATCTCTGGTTGGTGTAAGAGAGATATCTCTGGTTGGTGTAAGAGAGATATCTCTGCTTGGTGTAAGAGAGATATCTCTGCTTGGTGTAAGAGAGATATCTCTGGTTGGTGTAAGAGAGATATCTCTGGTTGGTGTAAGAGAGATATCTCTGCTTGGTGTAAGAGAGATATCTCTGGTTGGTGTAAGAGAGATATCTCTGCTTGGTGTAAGAGAGATATCTCTGATTGGTGTAAGAGAGATGTCTCTGGTTGGTGTAAGAGAGATATCTCTGATTGGTGTAAGAGGGATGTCTCTGGTTGGTGTAAGAGAGATATCTCTGGTTGGTGTAAGAGAGATATCTCTGGTTGGTGTAAGAGAGATATCTCTGGTTGGTGTAAGAGAGATATCTCTGGTTGGTGTAAGAGAGATATCTCTGCTTGGTGTAAGAGAGATATCTCTGGTTGGTGTAAGAGAGATATCTCTGGTTGGTGTAAGAGAGATATCTCTGGTTGGTGTAAGAGAGATATCTCTGCTTGGTGTAAGAGAGATATCTCTGCTTGGTGTAAGAGAGATATCTCTGGTTGGTGTAAGAGAGATATCTCTGCTTGGTGTAAGAGAGATATCTCTGCTTGGTGTAAGAGAGATATCTCTGCTTGGTGTAAGAGAGATATCTCTGGTTGGTGAAAGAGAGATATCTCTGGTTGGTGTAAGAGAGATATCTCTGATTGGTGTAAGAGAGATATCTCTGCTTGGTGTAAGAGAGATATCTCTGCTTGGTGTAAGAGAGATATCTCTGCTTGGTGTAAGAGAGATATCTCTGCTTGGTGTAAGAGAGATATCTCTGCTTGGTGTAAGAGAGATATCTCTGGTTGGTGTAAGAGAGATATCTCTGCTTGGTGTAAGAGAGATATCTCTGCTTGGTGTAAGAGAGATATCTCTGCTTGGTGGAAGAGAGATATCTCTGGTTGGTGTAAGAGAGATGTCTCTGCTTGGTGTAAGAGAGATATCTCTGGTTGGTGTAAGAGAGATATCTCTGCTTGGTGTAAGAGAGATATCTCTGGTTGGTGTAAGAGAGATATCTCTGCTTGGTGTAAGAGAGATATCTCTGCTTGGTGTAAGAGAGATGTCTCTGGTTGGTGTAAGAGAGATATCTCTGCTTGGTGTCAGAGAGATGTCTCTGGTTGGTGTAAGAGAGATATCTCTGCTTGGTGTAAGAGAGATATCTCTGCTTGGTGGAAGAGAGATATCTCTGGTTGGTGTAAGAGAGATATCTCTGGTTGGTGTAAGAGAGATATCTCTGCTTGGTGTAAGAGAGATATCTCTGGTTGGTGTAAGAGAGATATCTCTCGTTGGTGTAAGAGAGATATCTCTGCTTGGTGTAAGAGAGATATCTCTGGTTGGTGTAAGAGAGATATCTCTGGTTGGTGTAAGAGAGATATCTCTGGTTGGTGTAAGAGAGATATCTCTGGTTGGTGTAAGAGAGATATCTCTGCTTGGTGTAAGAGAGATATCTCTGGTTGGTGTAAGAGAGATATCTCTGCTTGGTGTAAGAGAGATATCTCTGCTTGGTGTAAGAGAGATGTCTCTGGTTGGTGTAAGAGAGATATCTCTGCTTGGTGTAAGAGAGATATCTCTG
>NC_140961.1:9822840-9920340 GCF_056783735.1 Eptatretus burgeri | reverse complement strand
TGACAAGGATGAACTGATTTTGGTGAAGATTTGGATCTGCATCTGGATCAGGTTACGATAATTTTTTTAAGCGATTCTTCACCATTGAGCGATAGGGCCAAAAACGAGAAAAAAGCACAATATCTCAGAGTTGTGGATGGATTCGGACAAAACTTAACAGACACATTGCGTGTGTGACAATGACAAATTGATTCCATTTTGGTGATGTCCAAAACTGGATCCAGATCTGATAATTAGGGTACCCAGTCAAATGGACTGGGTAACCTTTTGTTTTTCTTCTGTTTATTTATTATTTTTCTATTTCCGCCGGAAATTTGCAGGCTTTTTCGCTTTAAAAATAATTTTCTCTGGAACGGTAAAAGTCTGATCGACACAAAATTTTCACCACAGTATGTATCTTTTTTGATGGCAAACTTAAATGATAATTATGACGTCATAGGTCATGTGGTACGGGCGCCATCTTGAAAAAAACTGATAAACTTTGGACCTCTGCACCTCTGAAACAGGATTTATTTTTTTGGGGGATTTTTTTTTTTTTTTTGCAATGGAATTTTTTTTTGCTTCATACATTTTAATAAACTCCCCAGGGGGAATGCGGGTGATTTTTCGTGACGTCATCGGTGAAGCGGTATGCCGGTGAAAATTCATCAAGTGGAACGTTGCATGGGAAAAATCTGAAATTTGAGCGTCATCGACACAACAAATCACCATAGAAAAAATTTATGATGACATCATAGGTGACTTGGTTTGGCAGCCATCTTGTTATGAAAAAAAATAATTAAAAACATTTTCTTCTCCAGAACGGCTGAACAGATTGAGGCGAAACTTTACACCCACATTCCCCATGACATCCTTTTACAAGTTTGCTAATTTCTTATTGATAGGTCACATGGTTTGGTGGCCATCTTGAATTTACCCTAAAACCTTCAAGCATCTTCTCCAGAATGGCTGGTCAGATCAAGGGGAAACTTCACATACGTATTGCACATGTGTAGGGAGTATAAGTTTGTTAATGAATTGATAGGTCACATGGTTTGGAAGCCATGTTGGATTTAAGAAAATATTAAATAATGTTTTCTCTGGAACCACATAACGTATCGAAGCGAAACTTGGCAACTATAATCAACCTCCATACCTGCATATACGGTAAAAATTATGATGTCACACATCACATGGTTTGGTGGCCATCTTGGATAGAAAACGCACCTCATTCGATTAACATGAAACTTCACACACGTGTTCCACTACACGATTGGAAGCAGAATGTAAATTTATGATGTAATAGGTCACATGGTTCGTCAGCCGTTTGGATTGAAAATTAATAAAGTTTAAAAATATTTTTCTCCAGAACAGCTGGACAGATTGAGGCAAAAATTCACACACACTTTCCCCAAGACATCCTTTCACAAGTTTGTTAATTTCTAATTGATAGGTCACATGGTTTGGTGGCCATATTGAATTTACCATAAAACCTTCAAACATCTTTTCCAGAACGGCTGGTCAGATCAAGGGAAAACTTCACATACATATTACACAGGAGTAATATGTATGTGAATATAAGTTTGTTAATTCCTAATTGATTGGTCACATTGTTTGGCAGCCATGTTGGATTCAAGAATTATATTAAATAATGTTTTCTCTGGAACCACATAACCTATCGAAGCAAAATTTGGCAACTTTTATCTACCCCCATGCCTGCATATACGGTAAAAATTATGATGTCACAAGTTAAATGGTTTGGAGGCCATTTTGGATAGAAAAACGCACCTTGTCCAATCAACACGAAACTTAACAAGCATATTCTACTTCCCTATTAGAGGGAGAATTTAAATTTATGTTGTAATAGGTCACATGGTACGGCAGCCATATTGGATTGAAAATTAATAACTTTAAAAGTCTTCTTCTCTGAAACGGCTGAACAGATTGAGGCGAAATTCCACATATATGACCGCCTCTCCATCTTGAACAAAAAGTTCTCCCCCCCCCCTTTTTTTGATGTAGGACACATCGCTTGGCAGCCATATTTGATTGAAGAGAAAATATTAATTCATGCTTACTCTGAAACTACTGCATCTAGAAATGTGAAACTTCAAAAGTATTATCTCGCCGACATGTGAAACATAGGTTTAAAATTTCAACCAGATCGGCCACGCGGTTTGGCAGCCAGAATTATTTAATTATTTGAATCTGAGAACTTTTAGATTTGTTTTTTTCCAGAAGACTCACTTGGCCACACGTGCATGCGTTTGAGGGTACAGGAATAGCAATTCAATTGATATCGCCAATGTCCCCAGGAAAAAGGGCTGACTGCATATGGAATACATAGATTGAACACTTTGCGCTACCAAGTTCTAATGCGTCAGTCCCGCACTGTGTTGAAGCAGGGCTGTATTTGTATCACTATTAAATAATGTTTTCTCTGGAACCACTTATCCTATCGACGCAAAACTTTGCGACTTTCATTTAAGTCTCATGTTGTATCAAAGGCGGACATGTGGGTACCCGTTCATCACTGCCAGCAGTTATAAAGTGGCAGTTCTAGTTTTTATGTGATTCTTCACCATTGAGAGATAGGGCTAAACCAATACATATCACGATATCTCAAAAAGTTGTGGAAGGATTCAGAAGAAGCTTGGTGAACAGGTTGAGTACGTAACAAAGACAAATTAATTTGATTTTGGTGAAGATCAAAATCCAGGTCCAGATATGAAATTATTTAAATTTTCAAGTGATTCCTCACCATTGACAGATGGGGCCAAAAACTATATATAGCATTATATTTCAAAAATTCTTTGCCCTGATATGTTCTACTCGATCAAGCGCTGTGAGGTGGAGGTATGCCCTCTACCGAGTGCTCTTCCATTTGATGCTGTGTATCCATCCCTCCCTCCAGCTGTGTTGGAAAAAGTTTTCTCAGAATTTGAATGCCGAATTCGATTGATTTTCGAGAATGATGGATGACATGTATAAGCATATTAATAATAATTTGAGAATATCTAAACAATACCATAAAATAATTTAAAGAATCTAAAACTTACACATCTAATGTATGTATTCATATCAAATTTATCAGTATCTCAAACACCAATAAAACTGTTCAACGTTATTTTTGGTATATCCATTATCGGACATCCTGTGTAAAGAAACAATGTACACTATGTATTGTTAAAATAAATAAGCAATGTGCACAATGTATTGCTGATATAAATACGCATTGCACACAATATATTAATTATATAAATAAGCAATGTACACAATGAATTGCTGATACAAATATGCACTGGACACAATATATTATTTATATAAATAAGCAATGTACACAATGAATTGCTGATATAAATACGTATTGGACACAATATATTCTTAATATAAATAAGCAATGTGCACATTGAATTGCTGATATAAATAAGCATTGCACACAATATTTTATTAATTGAAATAAGCAATGTACACAATGAATTGCTGATATAAATAAGCATTGTACACAATATATTAATTATTCACATCAATAAGCAATGTACTCAATGAATTGCTGATATAAATAAGCATTTGACACAATATATTATTAATAGAAAAGCAATGTGCACAATGTATTGTTAATATAAATAAGCAATGTACACAATGCTTTGCTGATATAAATAAGCATTATACACAATGTATTGTTAACATAAATACGCATTGAACACAATATATTATTAATATAAATAAGCAATGGACACAATGTATTACTGATATAAATAAGCATTGTACACAATATATTATAAATAGAAAAGAGCAATATGCACAATGTATTGTTAATATAAATAAGCAACGGATTCAATGTATTGCTGATATAAATAAGCATTGTACACAATGTATTGTTAACATAAATAAGCAATGTGCACAATGTATTGTTAATATGAATACGCATTAAACACAATGTATTGTTAACATAAATCAGCAATGGGCACAATGATTTGCTGATATAAATAAGCCTTATCCACAATGTTTTGTTAACATAAATAAGCAATGGGCACAATGTATTGCTGAAAAGTAAGCATTGTACACAATGTATTGTTCATAAAAATAAGCAATTTACACAATATATTATTAATATCAATAAGCAATGTACACAATGTATTGCTGATATAAATAAGCATTGTACACAATATATTATTCATAGAAAAGAGCAATGTGCACAACGTATTTTTAATATAAATAATCAATGTACACAATGTATTGCTGATATAAATAAGCATTGTACACAATGTATTATTAACATAAATAAGCAATGCACACAATGTATTGCTGATATAAATAAGCATTGTACACAATGTATTATTAACATAAATAAGCAATGCACACAATGATTTGCTGATATAAATAAGCATTATACACAATGTATTGTTAACATAAATAAGCAATGGGCACAATATATTGCTGAAAAGTAAGCATTGTACACAATGTATCGTTCATATAAATAAGCAATATAAACAATGTATTGTTAATATAAATAAACATTGTACACAATGTATTGTTAATATAAATAAGCATTATACACAATGTGTTGTTAACATAAATAAGTAATGGGCACAATGTGTTGCTGAAAAATAAGCATTGTACACAATGTATTGCTGATATGAAAAATCATTGTAAACAATGTATTGCTGATAGAAATAAGCATTGTTCACAATGTATTATTAACATAAATAAGCATTGTACACAATGTATCGCTGAAAAATAAGCAATGTGCACAATGTATTGTTAATATAAATATGCATTGTACACAATGTATTGTTAATATAAATAATAATGTACATGACCGTATTGTTAATATAAATATGTAATGTTCACAATGTATTGCTGATATCAATAAGTAATGTACACAATTAATTGTTCATATAAATAAGCATTGTATACAATGTGTTATAAATATAAATAAGCAATGCACAGTGCTTGGTGTTGGCTTAGTGGTTCGGGTGGCTGACTTGGGATCTTCGGGTCCTGAGTTCGAGCCCTGTTGGCTGCTGCGTTAATACCAGGTGGGATTAACTCAGCCTGTCATCCTTCTGAGGTGGGCAAAATGAGTACCAGCGTACTGGTAATAGGGACACTGCATCAGTGGCATAGCCGTGTCCCTAACCAATGATGCAACCAGCAGCCAGAAGACTGCACTCGAAAGAAAGAGAGAGCAATGTACACAATGTATTGCTGATATAAATACGCAATGTACACAATGTATTGCTGATATAAATACGCAATGTACACAATGTATTGTTAATAGAAATAAGCAATGTACACAATGTATTGTTAATATAAATAAGCAATGTACACAATGTATTGTTAATATTGTCGTGTCCAGGGGGTTAAAACCCTACCTGGATGGATGGCAAAGCTTCTCCCGAGAAGGCCACAACTGAGACTCGGATATTAATGCGAGCGCGTTAACGGGGCGTAATGGCAGAGGGATGATCCACCCAGGAGGAGCACAGCACAGGGTCACTGCATCAGGACAGCACAATGCTACAGTGTCTTAAAAGGAATACATTGAATGAAAAATAAAACAAATATTCACAAAGAATGATAATTCAAAAGGAAATGATAATGATATGAAATAAATAAATCCTACAGTCGAAGCCTCACACACCGACTCAAATACAGACACACACACACACACACACACACACACACACACACACACACACTCACACACACACACACACACACACACACACACAGAGAGAGAGATAGACAGAGAGAGAGAGAGAGAGAGAGAGAGAGAGAGAGAGAGAGAGAGAGAGAGAGAGAGAGAGAGAGAGAGAGAAAAAAAAAAAAAAAAAAACAACCCTCCTTTCAACTATTGCTGCATTTAGCTTGGCCTGGAGCTGATCCTTGTGGAACTAGAATTGAGGCGCTTCTCTCGTAGCGGGATGAATGCACGCCAGGCAATCCGTGAGCAGCATTCCACATAAAGGCTCAAAGCCCCAGTGTAACGGTTTCAGGTGCTCCGATCATCTTCATCGACCCGACCAGAAGCAAAAGGCTGGCGTCTTACTTCGCCACGCAAGCCAAACCACCTCAACACAGATTCAATGGCTGTGTCGTCCTCTTCGGTGTGCGCTCATTCTCCGCGCTCGCCTCTCCAAAACAATGCACCTTGTGCCTCCACCCTGATCACGGCTTTCCCAAAATGTCAAGCCAACTCCTTGTTCTATAAAATGCGCAACCTCTCCTGTGTGCTCTCCCTTTCTTTCACCTCTCAAAATGCGCCACTTTATTCCTCTTAAAATTCGCAACCTGCCCTTCTCACTCCACTTTCCTCTGTCCTATTTTTATCCTCTTTCTTGGCTCCCACGAAACCCGGGAAGGCGTGCTTCTGCCTGCTCGGCTAGCTTCTGATGTCACGCCCATCAATTGTCCTTTGGGGGCGTAATTTCGCTTGCTGTCAACCTTTGAAGGCGGGGCTTTCTGCCCATTTGTTGTGGTTTCCCAACCTTTATTGCCAATCTTGAAATATAAAAACGTGGGAAAAAAATCACAGAGGGCAATCACATACTGGGGAACTTATTCTTACTCCCTAATATAAGCTAATTAACACCGCACCACCTCTCGTATGGCGACACGTAACACTTAAGCTCACAGAGTCCCTATTTACGACATCGAGATGCTTTCTACTCGTCCACAATGCAACTCTACACAATGCTCTTCCCTATTAGATTCTTCCATCTACCCCCACAATCATACCAAAACACATCAGCATTGTACACAACGTATTGTTAATATAAATCAGCATTGTACACAAGGTATTGATGATATAAATTAGAATTGCACACGACGTTTGGTATCAGGTTCGCTTAAACACTCCAACTGATGAAGAGAGATGAGAGTGTTGGAGAAGAAAGAATGCCTTGAGATCCGTTCAATCACTTTGCTTTTGAAGATAGTCCAAACATCACCAGGCAAACACATTTTCAATGTCAGATTGCAACAGGTGTCCTATTATGATCAACATCACCGATTGAATGCAATGTCAGAGTACAGGTTTTCTTTAATACTAGTAAGGTGAGACTCCACATATTAGAGTGGAATCACCAGAAGGGGGCACTATGGCACAGTGAATATCCTCAAAGCAACATTGTGATAATGTAGTTTCACGAAAACATATTGCATACAGCCACAGAGTTATTCAGTATGCGATTACTGCGTAAGACTATTTATTTGACATCTTCAACATGCAATTCATAATCTATAGATGTTTTTGTTCTAGGAAAAGAAGAATTCAAGAATGTCAATTAATTGCTAAGACTACGTTTTCAGTTTTTGGCAAAAAGACACACCTGCATGAAATCCGACACATTCACCATGACCAGGCCCAGATGTATACACTTATGAGGGGAGTCCATAAAGCTCTCCGGACGAGGTGCTCACATTAGTCGAAGACAAACCGATGTTTATTTATTTTTTAAAATTAGTCACACCCAGCTCGGATTCACGCTGCGGAAACCAGGAAACCTGTTGGTATTATTGGTATCTCCCGTGATGAAGCTGTTTTCACCCCTGTTTGTCAGTATGCTTTTGAGAAGGGTATCTCAAAAAGTTATGGACGGATTTGGACAAATCTTGGTGGACAGGTTGGGTGTTTCACAAGGACGAATTGATTCGGTTTTCGTGAAGACCCTGTTCAGGATACGAGAATTTTAAAGTGATTCTTCAGCAATAAGCTATGGGGCGAAAAACGATGCAGAGCATGATATTTCAAAAAGTTGTGCAAAAAACCTTGGTGGATGAGTTGGTTAGGTGACAAGAACAAGCTGCTTTGATTTTGGTTGAGGTCTGGATCCAGATCCGGCCTATTAGTCTGATCCAAAACGCAAGCTGTTCAGCCTGGTGGAGGTGTGTGCTCTTCCGAGTGCCATTCTAGTTTGGAGTGAGACAAGCCATTCTAATTTGGAGAGTCCTATTGTAGACATTTATTCACCAATTTTAACAAACACGTGGCAACACAAGCAGCCAAAGGGTTAATTGAAAAGGCAGTTGGAAAATAGTAATTAAAATCAGTCTGACTATTATTTATAAATCCTTTATTGTTTAATTACAGTAATCTTTAAAAACAAAAAAAGCTATTATGGTAAAATTATAAAATTATTTTTATTCAAATCAAGTTCTTTGAAGCCAATTATGTAAAACGCATTCACAGCTTTGTCGTTACTCCCCCCCCCCCTGGTGGCCTTGGTGCTCACATGGCAGAGGCTGTTTGAAGCCTGATTATTGATGTTATAATGCATGACAGCCTGTTCATCCATTGGGTGATACATACACACACACACACACACACACACACACACACACACACACACACACACACACACACACACACACACACACACACACACACACACACACACACACACACACACACACACACACACACGGTGTGTGTAATCATATTGTTGCGGTTCTGCAAAACCGTATGCCTCTCAGGCAATGGCACCCAATATACAGTGATCCACAGGCAGTTATTTCACTATCTTCGTGCAGTTAGACCTCCCCTCATGTCTTGTGGGTTAACGGGACGAAGTGCGTTGTGTGGGTCTCGTAGTTAGGTCTATTAACTATCTCTGTCTCATATTTTGATTTCTACTCCAACCCTTTTCTTTTAGCCATGGTACAAAACAAGCGAGCAAGCACACATGCCATTCAATGTGCGATTGATAATTAGCACACCACACTCCCTCCACTACACACTACACAATGCACGCACAGGCATTTCATGCCATTATTTTGTTCAAATCTGCGTGCCAATTTCCAACCAGCATCTCACCTCGCTTCGCACCTTGCCCACCAAACCTCACCACTTCAACCACACATGGGAAACGCCTCCCACACATGGGAAAAGTATTCCAACACCTCCTCGAACTTCTGCATCGCTACAATTTGCCACTCAATAGAGAGTACTGCACACGACTTGGGTTGTCCTCGGCACTGTGCGATGCTGGGCCAAGCAACAGACATGAATAGCTTGACCGCATCTCGCCGGGGACGTCCTGGGTGAGCACGCGGAATTGATACAACCCTCGTCCAGTCGCCAGACCATGGCAAGATAGGGGCAGCGAAGAGGGGTCGCAAGAAGGGCAATCTGGGAGTTTGGTACAGGGCCCGGGTGTGCATTGTGGCTCATGAGAGGGGGCCCGTGAGTGGCGGGGAAAATCTGTTGTTAAAGACTGTACTCAGAGCACGTTTATGGCCGGGGTGCCGGCTCAGGGAGCATACCCTATGTTGAGTCTGGAGCTTCGACCGGTGCCGAAGTGGATGGGCAACTGAGACAATTTCCGGTGCCGGAGCCTGGCAGGGCGTGGCTAGGGCCGCTGTGGCCCAATGGAGAAGCAGGATTCGGGCCACAGCACGTCGCTTTGGGTCATCACCCCACCCTTCGCCCGGGGCTTACACAAGGGGAAGCGTGGAGCTGTTAGCTCTCTCTCACTTTGTTGCCTCTTCTTCGCTGCCTCTCCTTCGCTGGCTCTTCACACACTGTCTTGTTATTGGTGTGTGATTGCCAGGACATGCTTCTTATTGAGAGCCTGATTTGGGGTGACTGCCGAGACTCCTTGCCGTGCTGTTAACGTTCCACCACCCCCATGCAGCCAGACAGACCAGTTTGGAGCGTGCGTTGCCACAAGCCCAGGCAAAGTGATTAAGCAGGAGAATACGCGCCACATCTTAAGGTGGGAACGCTCAGGCGGAGCGTCCCATGGAGGTGCACGCTACACAAACAGACCTATACATGTCTAGGTTAGGGATCTTTCTCATTATGCATCTTCTCTCTTCTATATAAAACTATTTTATATATATATATATATATATATATATATATATATATATATAT
Organism: Eptatretus burgeri; assembly: GCF_056783735.1. Taxonomy (NCBI): domain Eukaryota; kingdom Metazoa; phylum Chordata; class Myxini; order Myxiniformes; family Myxinidae; genus Eptatretus; species Eptatretus burgeri. The sequence continues at coordinate 9,910,478 of NC_140961.1, read as the reverse complement.
ATATATATATATATATATATATATATATATATATATATATATATATATATATATATATATATCTGCAGTTTTTTTTTTATCTTAAAATACAAAATAATGGTTTGACAAATCTCCGACAGAATGGTACAGAACTATCACTCTTACGTTTGACCTATGTAGTGTGGTTTTGATACCAGACGGCTGACCCAACTATAAACTGCTGGATTGGTATTTCATAGGCAGAGCATTGCCATTGCATCACAAATTGTGCTGGACTGTGACTCCGATGGACATGAAGCCAGGTACGAGTCTGCCAGGATTATTTGCTGGAGGTTAAACATCGCACATTGTCTTTCGATGAAGAGGAAGCATGTAATTGCCGGCATGTTAAACAAATTCGAAATTCATGCCATTACACATGGCAAGTTGAAGGCGACAAAAAAGGGGTTGATAGGAATCGAAAGTGGGGTTTTTTTTTTTTAACCCTTTGTGTGCTGCGCTCACAGATTTGTGACGAGATAAAAATCAATTTTTTTTAACTATTAATTATTGTTATTCGTTTAATTCGACACCCAAGTTGTGTTTTCTTGGAAATACCACTTGAAATTCACAGCCCCATGAAAAAAAAATAATCAAGCAACAGGGAACCATGCGGTCGTAAACACTGCAGCACGCAAAGGGTTAACCAAACGTGGTAAAAACGCAATTCGATATGCTCACTAATCACTTATGATAAGGAGGTTCCAAGTAAGACAACATACATACATACAGTGCATACATACACACATACATACATTCCATTTCTCAAACAAAGAACATTTCTCAAAGTTTTATCTCCTTTTTTTCGTTTCTAGTTGTCACCTGTGACACGTGACGTCACATTTACTGCAAATAGCATCCTTACAATAAAGAGAAGTGTTGCCTGGTTTAGAGACCAAGTGATGATCAATGGTGATGAATGAATGCGATGATGATTTTGACAAATGTTGACACAATAAAACTGAGAAATGTTCGTTGATTTTCAAGCATCAAACCACATCATGATCATTGTATCCCATTTCATTCATATTTTTTTTATTTATTATTACGGTTTGAATTTGGAACGGTAATTTGTGGACACCATGTGTACGAATGAAAACAATCTAAATCGAATCCTACCATTCAAAATACTCGATAATAACGACAAATATCACAGTAAGAAGTTGAAGCATGAATTGGAAATCAAATTGACCCACTGATTGATTCAGAATGAGGTCAAATGGTAGACGAGAGGAAGTGATGCATACGGATGAGGATTGAAGGAATTGGTCGGTTGGGTAAAGCTCATGACGTCACTCATCCAATAGAGTCAGACTAGAGTGGTACCTTGCATATCGGATAAACATCGCTACAGATGTGTCACTCTGTGTGTGAATCCATGCGAGTGGAATGGAAGATAAACATTGAGTTTTTGACATTGTTCGTACATTCAATCCAATATGGGGTTTTACGATACTTAAACGGGTCCGCGGGTTAAAAGAAAGAAAACGGGTCAAACCCGCAAAGCACGAGTCACCTGCCATGAGTGTGCCCTGATAGACAGGGAGCACTGCATCAGTGGCACCGCCACACTCCCACCAATAATGCAAAGCAGCAGTTGCGTGCTCCACACAAATGAATGAATTTAGCTTGTTTAAGGATAGGCTCGAGTAGTTGTGTACAAGCATATATCAGTTTATATTATTGTAAATGATGCAGTTTGTGTCTGTTTTTAAAGGCTGTGTTCAATCGTTTGAAAGTAATCGTGGAAAGTCGAAAACTGTGCCTCGCAAATGGTGCCAGGAAGTGGTTAACGTGGTGGCAGACCCAAAGGTGACCTTTGTAGCCTATGAAGTAAAATGCGACCCAACGGTGACCTTTTTAACCTTTGAACCAATATGCGATTCAAACTGCTTGTGATATTGACAGGGTTGATTGATGTCGGTGATGAGGTTAAATAGATAATGGGCCTCGTATTACCAGGCACCAAATTCTGGAGAACTTGCTGCCAATTGGTGTTTACGATCCAGATGGTGGACTTTTAGTTCCACTTTAATTCCTGTGCACCATTAAGATGTATCTAAAGATGTGTGAAAACCACAGTCATGGTACGGATAATAATGTGCATCACTTGAATCTGAATTTTGGCACCATTACCATCATAGCCAATCTTTCAAGTGACAGGTGACAACGAATATTAAAGATAAAATGTGAAGCTTTTGAAAATGAGGCCTTTTAGTGTTCATTGGCCCAGAGTTTGAAATATCATTCCATAGCAAGTAGTGCAATTAATTTTATACACGAAACTGTGAAACCTGACTAATATGCTTCTTGTTCTGAAAATGGGGCAGGAAGCCAACCTGCCAGTCCCCATAATGTCATCCTATTGAACGAATGCTTTTTCTGATGAGTTTCATGAAAGAAAATGAGATTTCAGATAATTCCATGAATAAATTAGTCGGTGATCCCAACGTGTCAATTCCAAAATTAGCAAAGCACATAGGAGAAATCAAATTTATTAGGTAAACCACTCAAGTCTACCTTGCGGCATGGCGATGACAGCTTATTATGGCTGCCACCATCACGCGTACAAGCTTAACCTTATTTCGTACAAAATAATCATTTTTGTGACAGTGTATGGAATCAGGTGTTTTGTCATGTTTTTTTTAACCACGGAGATTAAAGGATTTGTGAAAATTCTCCCTCATCTATCGACAAGCTTTTCCTGCCAAGATTCAAGTAAGCATGCAGGCAACACTTAACACTGTGCAACACCAGGCTCCAAGGAAGCAGACTGCTGACAGAACAGTCCTTGTTGTCCTTGAGTCAATAAGATTTGGTTACTGGAGCCATGAAGTGGCTTTATAGCAAGCCAGAAACCTTGCCTCGGGCTGTGTAGACTTCAACAACTGTCCAAGGGTTAAAGCTTCAGTCGGAAACTTAAGGTTGGGGCAAGCTCTCCCCAACACCCCCACTTTGTACAACCTGCTCGGTCCTCATTACATGTTTAGTGTCTTGAATGTCTCACCACCGGGTCACTGTCTGATGATATTCACAATGGAAAATGTTCAGTATTCTTTCCCCATCTCCTTCCAAATTACCAGTTTTTCCTTCCTGAGAGTTTGCTTCTGTATCCATCTTATCCCCCCCATGTGTCCTCCCCTGCCCCTCATTCTTTCCCACACCCATTGTTTGTCCAAGTCTCCCTCTATTTGGTCCTTCAACCCTGTTGTTGGTGTTTCACCCCTCTCTCTACTGTTCCTTTCATTCTGTTGTGTCCTTTCCGTTCAGTGTTCTAGCTCTTCCACGAACCTTCACTGAATACATAAAAAAGGCACCAAGGGGGTTGCTCCAAAAGGCATCTTGCCCCACCTAGCTGTACAAGCATATTTCTTTGTTCTAAAGATTTTATATAATGCCTGTCTTTCGAAGAAATTAGAATCTCATTCATGAGTGATTTCTTACTTAAATCATTTTGCTCTTACTGTGTTATTAATAAAATTAATGGAGCGTTCTACATCGTAATGTGGTGTACTTTAAATTTTATAGTTTAGGCATTGATTGATAAAACTTAATTACATTAATATACATACCTGATATAGCCAGTCAAAAAGTAGTCCAAAAAGACCTTCTTGGACATGAGTTTCCTCTTCCACCACTCTTGTATAAACAACCTGCTACATGATGTAGTCTCAACTCTCAACAGATGATGACAAACCAGTCACTCTTGTGACTGAGTGACAATGTATGAGTACTTATTTGTCCCCCCTACCGGTTTCACTGGAAGGGACCATAGGTTTACTCTTCGTCTGTCCGTCCGTCCATCCGTCGCACATGTGGTTTTTCAGACTTTTCCCCTCTACACCCTTTAACATATTCAAATGGAACTTGTTACATGGCTTTATTATGATAATTTACAGAAAAAGTTCGAGTTTCAGGGCGTTTTGTCAATTTTTCACAGATATATACCCTTTTTGGACTTTGAAAATATCACCTTGGTCGGGGACATGTATTGCAAAACAATTCTTGCTCTTGTTACAATTGGTAGTGCACCAATAACAGTCTAAACTAGAGTTGATAGAACGCATTACCCCACTCAGTGTTCAGGTGTATAATTCAATTGATATATAAAAAAAGACATAAAATGTCATAGCCCCCATTGTTGTAATAATTTTGCTGTATGTAGTTAAAGGGCTAGCCCGAATTTATGTACAACTAAAATGGCTGCCAGATCAGATCGTAAAATAAAGTAAGGTGCACGGGTATACCATCATGTACTGTGCTTGTGCAAAATCTGAATAAAATCGGGCCATGCATGTCTGAGAAATGGTTGTGGACACATTTAAGTAACAAAATGGCCACCAGTCGGCTATCTTGGATCTGACCTCGAACAAAAAATGACGATCATATGTATGCCATCACTTATTATTATCTGTTTGCCAAGCTTGAACAACATCAGTAAATGCATGTCCACGAAATGGTTGAGGATGTGTTCAACATCAGGTTTTTTACAACTACAATTGCTGCCAGTCGGCCATTTTGGATCTGATCTTGAAAAAAGATGGCATGCTTATGCAAGCCATCATTTTTCTTTATTATCTGTGTGCCAAGTTTGAACAACATCCGAAAATGAATGTCCGAGAAATAGTTGAAGACGTGTTCGCCACTGGGGTTGTTGTTTTTTTACAACTAAAATGGCCGCCAATCGGCAATCTTTGATCTGATGTTGAAAAAACAAAAGACGTGCATATGTATACCATCATGTGTTGTCGTTATGCTAAGTAGGAATAAAATCGCTTCAATCATGTCAGATATGGTTGCGGACGCACGCACACACGCACGCATGCACACAAAAATCAAGACCAAATCCATCAGCCCCCATTTCAGACTAAATCCATCCATCTATTCATTGGGACCATACTCTGTGCAGAGCATCAGTGCTGCCTTAGCAGTCTCCTTGACTATTGGGCACAATCCTGGACGGGTCGCCACTCCGACACAGGATACCAGAAAGCTGGCATTCATTTTGTCGACCTCGGAAGGATGACAGGCAGTCAACCCCACCTGATATTACTTCAACAGCTGAGTGGGATTTGAGCTCAGGATGCTAGGATACCAAGCCCACCACCCAAACCATTAAGCCAACACCAGGCATACTAAGTCCAACGATCTTTAATAATGATTTGAATGGTCGTATAAAAAATTCCAAAAATTGAGCTCCGTTGATGGCGTCTTAAACACCACCTTATTTATCATGTCCAAGTACTGCGAAACAGAAGGGTTGTGAAAGTTCCAAAAAGGCGATTTGTGTTCTTTAGTGTTCAATCATGTAATCGATGGAAATAAAATAGGGACTCTAAAGGTCATAGAAAAAAAAATCCAGAAGTTTACCGCTGTAAATGCTAGTGTCTTATTCACCATCTTATTTAACACGTTAATTAGTTGTTTGTACCTGTTGTTTGTGTCCTTTATGACGTCTTTAGAAACAGAAAGTTTCCTATTTTGGAATAATTTTAAATTTGTTTATCTGCAAGACAGGAAAACAAAATAAAACAATTGTCTCACTCCTCTCTGCGCATGTGCGATACGGACAAATTCAGAGCCAAAGCGCTGATAAAACTACAGGTTTGTTCTCCGATTCATGTTTCGATTCGTGTTCAAAATATAACATTCATTTTAAAAGAAGCTGTTCCTCGATCATAAACTGGCGTTTGTAGACACATGGACAAGCAGACACACAAACAGAAATGAATCAATTGCTTAACCCTGCTTTTCGCTATGTGTGCACAGAGTAACTACCTGACTACACCACTTGTCTTTCAGCAAGGCCTGAATGATTATGAACAATTTTAAACAATGAAGACGATAAATGTGACGTACTGCTAACACCAATAAATGTATGGATCAAGCTCTATTTGTATGAAACTGCTGTTATTGAAAATAAGATGAACTCTGAGCAAAAGTGATACCTTTGGTGCGATTTCATGTGAAATTACGAAGAGTGTGGACAATTTCAAACTGAAACGTTTCTTTAGTTTGGTGGTCGTTATAACTTTGCACTGGAAGGATTTGCCAATGGTGGAATACACACTTTCGATTAGTCACTTTAAATAATGTAAAAGGATGTAGGGACAAAAAGTATGTTAATAAAGTAGGGATGGTCACAAAAAATGATCAGGCGGAACCATCCCTCCATTTTTCTTTGAATAATGGTTGTACCAAGAAAAGACACTAACTGTGTGTGTGTGTGAAAAGTTATGTTGAACACACACAGAAACGTACAACATACACACACACACACACACACACACACACACACACACACACACACACACACACACACACACACACACACACACACACACACACACACACACACACGCACACACCAGAGGTGGATACTTTGAGACTTGGTAGGTCTCTGTTCCATCTCCTGAATCCCACTTGTGGAGATAGTAGCCAACAACAGCAACTTGCATGCATACACACGTGTACTCGCGCGCACACGAACACACACACACACACACACACACACACACACACACACACACACACACACACACACACACACACACACACACACACACACACACACACACACACACACTTAGTGTCTTTTCCAGAGACAACCATTCTTCAAAAAAAGATGTAGAGTGGCTTCACCTGATCATTTCTTGTGACCATGCCGACCTTGTTTGCATAGTTTTTGGAGTAAACATCCCCACATCCTTTTATATTGTAAAAAAATGTTTTTATTACTTGTTCCTTTACTTTTTTTTAGTAATGTGTTTACATGGTGGAGAATTTCATTGTTAATGCACGAATTTTTTTTATTCTTGGGATTTGTGTTGCATTAAACACGAGCAGACCCCCTTCTCCATTAAACACAGCATTTTCAGGTGGAGTGATATGGGTACAGAAAGGGAATTTGAAGTGGAGCACAATCTTTGCTAAAGCTAATTTAGTGACTAAATTTATGTAAGGGTAATTTCTGGTTCTAAAGTGTTTTGCTAAGAGTATGCGACAAGAGCGACTTCATTAACTCAAACTCTATGTCCTACGACTGATTTACAAATTTTGTTGTACAAACTTTAGAGACGTGCTCACATTGTATTGGTACTGCACATACTTTATAGATGATCTTACATTCGAAATAGTACATCCTTTATCGACGTGCTAACATTGCATTGGTACTGTACATACTTTAAACATGACTGGCGTGGATCGGCTCGCTACGGTTGCTTCTCCACACATCATTGCAGATGTTTACATCACACATTTGCTGCGTTGTCATGATTTACACCAATCATAATACAAACATTTATTTTGCTCAAATTAATTTGTAATTCGCAAATACTATCCATTGCTTCACTGATGGGTATACTAAGGGGGAAGGGAGAAAAAAAAAGGGGGGGAGAGGGGTGGAGGAGCGAGGAGGAAGGTAGACCGAGGAGGGGTGGGGAAGCAAGGAAGGAGGGGGGAGCGAGGAGAGGTGGGGGAGTGAGGAGGGGTGGGAGGATGGAAGGGAGCATGAGGACAATGGAAAGCAGTGCGAGGGGAGGGCAAGTTGAGGCAGCCTGAGGGGAGGGTCCATCCGGACATAACCACAGTCAAGACACGTATGGAGATAACCAACCACCAACCGGACATAACCACTGTTCAGATTCGTGCGGAGACAACCGTCTGGACATGAGGAGAGAGAGGGAGAGATGTGGGAACAACACACACACACACACACACACACACACACACACACACACACACACACACACACACACACACACACACACACACACACACACACACACACACACACACACACACACACACACTTGTCATGTGACCGATGGAAAATTTTGGCTCTGTAATTTATAAAACATGCTATCATGGTGAATGCTCGGAAATCAGGTGTTATCAAATATATTTTGCTTTGAAACTCACAAAGAGAAACCACATAACTTTTCAAGCACACCCGATTCATATAAAACAAGAGAAAGAGCAATCGGAGATTTCAGACCCTCGCCAGAACTTCTCTTGTGTAGTGTATTTTGTGTGGTGTTCGTGTACTGGTGTTTTACAAAATTAATAAGAGACATAACTAGAACTGCCACTTTATAACTGCTGGAAATGATGACTGGGTACCAAGACATCCCGATTTCATCAGATACCTGACCCTGACCCATGACTTTTTAATTTTTTTAAAATTCAATTGAATTCAGAATGGGATTAAAATTAATTCAATTCAAATCAAATGGAAAACCAAATAGGTACAGTCCTGCATTGGAGTAATGAGAAGGAACCCAAACATGAAAAAAGCAAAGATGAGGTCATCAGGAGGAACTTGGATATGATTCGCATTTCATCTGCTACTCCTCTACCCTCAAACCCATCCAGGTACAGCCAAGTGAGCCTTATTCAAAAAAAAAACAACAAGAACCCATATCAACAAATTAAATAATTCTGGCTGCCAAACCATACATCCGATCAAGTTGAAATTTGAAACATGTATTTCCCATCATTAATAGATTATAAATGTGATCACATCGATTGATTTTGCAGTTCCAAAGAAAACATTATTTAATATTTTTCTTCAATCCAACATGGCTGCCGCACCATGTGACCGATGACATCATAATTATGAATAAAACATTCTCCATGAGCACACCGATGGTGAAAATTTCGTCTCAAACCGTCAAGCAGTTGCAGAGAAAAACACGAAAGTTCTGTGCAGACAAACAAACGGACCAAAACACAATACCCTCTCCTTCGGTGAGGGTAACAAGTAAAGAAGACATAAAATGTCATAGCCCCTGTTGTTTTAGTAATTTTGCTGCATGGAGTTAAAGGGTTGGCCCATATTTAGGTGCAACTAAAATGGCCACGTCTACCAGTAGGCCATCTTTGATCAGAAATCACAAAATAAAGTGAGGGGCATGTGCATGCCATCATGCACTGTGCTTGTGCCAAGTTTGAACAAAATCAGATCATGCATGTCTAAGTTTGTGCTATGTGTGAATGTCTTTACACAGTAGCTGTGGAGGAAGTCTGGGAAGGGTTTGAAACAGCAAAGGGCTTACCTTGGGTAGCCTTTCATGGTTGCTTTATGCAGCTTCTTTGGAAAGAAGAGCCTGGGAGGAGTCAATTTATTTATATAATCCTAGCTACCTGGGTTTAATTGATTAGGTGACAGCTGATTGGTTATTCCCTCCATTCACAGGTGAGAGATACGAGTGGGTCTACATTTTTTCATTTATACGTTGACTGCGTTTGACGTTTACACATTGTGATGCTTGAGAGCCTCATTTGTATGCATTTTTGCTTGCGCTGATGATTCGCCAACAAGTGATGAAACCAGTCCAACAGCTGAGGGCATGTGTAGCATTGGGATTCTCATGTATGTACGATTTGTGAATGACTTTACACAGTAGCTGTGGAGGAAGTCGGGAACAGTTTGAAACAGCAAAGGGCTTACCTCAGGTAGCCTTTCATGGTTGCTTTATGCAGTTTATTTGGCGAGAACACAATGGGAGGAGTATGTGTATATATATATATATATATATATATATATATATATATATATATATATATATATATATATGTATATATATATATATATATATATATATATTTATATATATATATATATATTTATATATATATTTATATGTATATATATATATATATATATATATATATATATATATATATATATATATATATATATATATATATATATATATATATATGTATATATATATATATTTACGGCTGTGGGGGTAGATTGAGGAATTTCATAGCAACTTAGAGTTGTATAGAGTTGCTTGGTCCGTGGATGTTTAGGAGATGTCTTGATGTAAACTAAGTGGGGAAACTGTGAGCTTGTGTTACTTGTCACCACACAGGGGGGGGGGGGGGGTGTGCCCTGTTAATTATATAGGGATTAAGGCCAATTTACCCCATTATGTAATGTGACCTTGCCCTGTGACCTTTTCCTCTGTTTTTGCATTTACAAGCCAGCAATGAAGGAATTACGTTTTTATCGCAACAACCATAACAACAAGCGAGCCTAGTATGCCGAGCAGGCGGAGGCCCCGCCTTCCCGGTTTTCGTGCAGACAGACCACGCCCGGAGGTGGATTATTGATGGGCGTGACGTCAGAAGAGAAGCGAGGAAGAAGAACAGTTGGTTTTGTTGGGTTGAGTTTAGTGTGAGTGACGCGGTCGAGAGACGACGAAACAAGGAGATGGCATGTAAGAACAGGTCATCACAGCTGGCTTTCCTTTGGCGCACGAAGAAGACGGCATGATTCTTGTATTCGTGCTGAGGTGAATTGGCTCGCGTGGTGGAGCAAGACACTGGCGATTGACTCTTGGCTGGGTCGTGTGAGACTGGCTTTGAAGTCTTGTGTACATCACCGAGCGGCGCCATTCTGCAGAGAGCAGCGGCATTCGCAAGCGTGATCGACGAAGCAGCCACATGGTGGTTGGTGAGCCCTGGCGATGAATACCACTTCATGAATTACCTCATGTACGTTTCTCATCCAGCGAGCGGCTCGGCGCCATTTTGGGCGCATCTTCCCACGCAGGACAAAGTGGCTCAATCACAAAGTTCAATGGAGACCACCTCTGGACAAAGCTAAGTGCCAGAATAAAGGGAGGATTTGCTTTTCTTTTGTTTTGCCCTTGTCAGTATTAAAGTCTGTGTGAAGAGGCGCCTTGACTTTAAACTTTAATTTACCTCACTTTCTATTTTTACACTTTGAATTCTTACCCTTGAAAACATTTCATCTATTTTCAGTAAATCCCCATGTTTATTTTTTTGCTGCTGGTGTCCGTGTATCTGTCATGGATTGAGTATAAACCCCTTGTACCGTGTGACCATCTGTTCCGTCAGCTACGTCCATACCCCATTTCAAATCCCGCGCGTGCCATAATCTCTGAGGATCACGTGTTATCTCCTCAGGAAAACCGCTCGGGGATCTGGCCTGGTCGGCGTTAACCGCCCGTCCACCACAATTGGGTCAGGGGGATTATCCTTACCATCTGACCCGCGACAATATATATATATATATATATATATATATATATATATATATATATATATATATATATATATATTATGTTTTTTATGGAGAGTTACGGACTTGGGGAGTTCTGAGGCCACCAGCTGCAGATAACTCCGCAGCCCAGGGGATTGCTGGTCAACCACGAATGGCGGTTGGTACCGACAATCTTGGCAGGGTTCTCACTACTTCATGTGTTACTTTTCCATTGAATTGGCAGGATCAAGGGAGGTTCATGCCCGCAATACATACTCGTCTTGTCTTACCTGATTATGTGCAGCCAAGCGGAGCTGCCAACATTCCGCTGGTACTCCAGGGAACTCCGTCTGGCTATCCCCCAGGCAGATGCCTGGCCCATCCCCATCTCCTTGAGATGCTGATCAACCTGCTGCAACCATGAGGCAGTGGTCAGCCCATTGGCCTCCTCACACTCACGAGACTCCCTCGCTGAGAGAATCTGGTGAGCAGGATCAGCGTCAGGAAAATGAGCCACATGTCCATACAGCCGCAGCTGACGCTCACGGATTATGCAGGAAACAAATCTCATCTGAGTCTGTCTCAGAAACCGCTCGTTGGACACAAAGTCTGACCAGCGATAGCCAAGGATTCTCTGAAGAGACCTGGTAACCAAAGGAATTAAGTCTCAGTCTCAGATCCTTGGTCAGAGTCCAAGTCTCGCATCCATAGAGCAAGACTAGAAGTACCAAGGACCTGAAGACTCGGACTTTCGTTCTCCCGCACAGGTACCGGCAGTGCCACACCCCACTATCCAGTGAATCCATGACTCCCCAGGCCCGACCCAGACGTCTATTGACCTCTGACTCACAACCAGCAGAGACATGAATATCACTGCCAAGGTAAGTGAATCTCTCCATGACCTCAACATCCTCACCACAAACAAGCACAGACAGGACAGCAGCATCCAAGATGTCATTGAAAGCCTGGATCTTAATTTTGACCCAGGAAACCCGTAATCCCAGTGGCTCCAACTCCTCATTCAGCACCTCGAGGGCCCCCAAAAGGATATCTAAAGTCCCCGCAAAGATGACTGCATCATCTGCGAAATCAAGGTCAGAGATCTTGAGATTCCCAAACGATGCACCGCAGCTTGATCTCTCCGACATCCTCCTGAGAATCCAGTCCATACAAGTGCTGGAAAGTGTGGGGGCCAGTCCACACTAATGATGAACTCCAGTAACAACTGGAAATAAGTCAGAGATGGTACCACCACATCTCACAGCACTCTCAGTACCAAAGTAGAGTTCAGACATAAGATCGATCAGTTTTGGTGGCACCCCACGAAGACCAAGTATCCTCCACAGGGCATCCCGATTCACTGAATAAAACGCTTTACAGAGATGAACATAGACTGCAGGCAGCCCCTGCCGAAACTCTCGACTGCGTTCGGTGAGGACCCGAAGAGCAAAGATAAGGTCAATTGTTTTACCCCTTTGATGTAAAGCCTGACTGCTCTGGAGGCTGGTGCTTAAGCAGATCGTGGTGAACCCCATCAATAATTATCTGAGCAAAGACCTTGCCCAGCACTGAGAGTAGCGTCACCTCTCGGTAGTTGCTGCAGTCCTGGCGATCACCCTTCTCTTTCCAGAGAGGACCAACAAGGCCCCTGTTCCAGTCAGTTGGGATGATGCCTGTGTTCCAGGCAGAGCACAGAACTACATGCAATGAGACAAGTACAGCATTTCCACCAGCCTTGAGAAGTTCAGCATGAACGCCACAGATCCCAGTAGCTTCAGCCCATTTCAACCGGTTAACCACAGCGTGCGTTTCCACAAATAAAGGTGGATCACAGTTGATTGGAGGGTTAGCAATAGGGATTGTAACACCCCTGACATCCAACTCGACAGCTGGTGGATCAGCCTGGTACAGCCGCTCAAAGTAACCAGCCCAGCGGACCTTCACTTCGGACTCCTCTGTCAAGAGCCAGCACCCTCTGCTCGAACTGCAGTACACCGATGGATGGGCTTGGAGGAACACAATGCATGAATTCCCCTGTAAGCAGGACGAGAATCACTTGACCACAGGTGATGCTCTACCCCCTCACAGATTCCTCGCACATCGGCCTCCTTGTCCACCCTTCGTGCACGAACAATTTTACACCTCAGCTCCCCGAACAGCTCAGCTCTGCCATTCAGCCTGGCCCTGTGACTCTGATCAATGGTATCTAGTGTCCCTTGAGAGACAAAATTCTTCTTTGCCCTCCGGTGAGTTCTAAGACATCCACCGGCAACATCAAGGACGGTAGTCAGAATGTGTGTGGGGTGCGAGAGGAGGGTGTTCAAACATGTCAGACGGAGTTAAAACCTGACGTACTTGACAGAAATGCTCAAACCATTGAATACTCTGTGCTTCATTGGTCAAATTGGGGACACGGATTTTGCCCGACACACTTGAAAGAAGTGGAGAGGGCCAAACATTGTGCGAGTTATTATTTAGAGGGCTATCTCGATGAGGTTCCAGAGTATGTGTTGTCTGGAAATAGGCTGTCTGGGAGTTCCAACTCAATATACTTGCCAGGCCAGACTGTGGTCCTTTTGGAAGAAGCCCTTATCAGGTGAGCACGACAAATATTATGGTTGGTTGAAGATGTCTCAGATGGCCCATAAGCATAAATCGTTTCAATGTAGAGCAAAACTTGCTGCTTTTCCGGATGGACAGAGACATTGTTGCACTCCATGAAAGGTATCCCACCTAGTATATCGACTTCTAATTTCTCTACGACAAGGCTTTGGAAGCTGAATTCTTTCTCGTCACGTGACAGGGTAATATCAACTTCACCAACGACTGTAAGTGGTGATAAGTCATCTGTTTGGTGAGCTGAATGAGAGCTCTTCTTCATGTTGAGGCTGAAACGCTGTGCAGTAGATAGGCATACCATGTTACCTGTGGCACCACAATGGATGGTGATACGAGTGGAGTGGTGCCCGTAAAAAGCGTCTATGGAAGGCGATTGGTGGATCTGGATTCTATGTGTTGAAGCTGTCACATCAGTTTGAAGGTCATCTCCAGTAAGAACACTCGGCCAAACCAGTCGGGTCGTTTGCATCATCGTCCGAATGTTGCAAAACATTCACGATCTGTCAAGCCTTGGCCAAATATTTCCGGTCCTGGTCTGGGAGGTATTTACACTTGCTAAGGAAATGGCGATCTGGTCTCCCTGCCTGAAGACACAAAGGGTGCGATCCTTGAATGCGTTGTGGCCTGTAAGGCCCGACTGTCGTAGTTAATTGAGGGCTGGCAGAGTGACGATGGGATAAATTCATGCGGGACGTAGCAGCACGCGTTACTTTGGCATTTCCGGTCGCATTAATTTCATCGAGTAAGGAAGATAAAGCTTGAATAATGTCAGGCATGATGGATGCAAGTATGCATGACCGTAGTTCTGTGCCATATCTCTGTTTGACTAAATTAGATAAGTGTGGGTGAATGAGTCTTAACCGTGTGAGGACGACAAGATTTTGAAGTGACGGAGAAAGTTCTTCATCCTCGGTTAACGCCTCTCCATGGTGTGATTTGCCTCCATCCCGAAACAATAAACTGTCCTCGATGAATGCCAGATGAATGCCATCAAACGTTGATACAAGTCCTCTGGACATTCATTAGGTTCAAGACGAATGGCCAGAAAAGTCTATAAAATGAGCACCAGCGGACTGGAAGCCGGAATCTAAGCGAATCATCTGCCAAATATTTTCCATGGAGGTTGAAATTTTTGGCAATGCAATTACGTGACAGGACGGGACAGTAATTTGCACTTTGTCCCAGCACGAGTTCCAACATATTCACTTTCTGTTGGGCAGTCTGGCGATTAACCTCGAGTGCAGCCTCGTCATCATTTATGAAACTTCTGGGGGAAGATGTCTGGATTTTCTTCTCCCACTGTGAACCAACAATGAGAAATGGCGTGAAATTAGGATCGAGGGAAAGGGTGTAATATCGGTTTTCTTTCAAATTTTCAAACGAGTTGACCGTATCTGACTTCGTTAAGCACCATTGTTTTGGAGCCCGGTGTGTGTTTGCCATGTAAGGTTCTACTCACAGGAGCTCACAGATGTCGATTCTATTCAGGCTCTGTAAGGCCTTAGTAGTCCGTCAATCTGTGTACCGCCGATGGAGGGGAAAGCCGATCGTCTTTCGGCTAAAACGATGTGTTCGAGAACAGCTGCCACCATGCGAGCTAAGGTAGTCACCCACCGATGATTACCGTACAATCGGACCACAAACGAGATGTCGCGCTCGGAGGAAACAGAGCAGCTTAATTCGCTCCACACGAGACAAATACAACACACGGTCGTAACAGAGGCCCAGAGAAAGTGTGTGAGCGAGGCGTGGTCAGAACACGTCACTTCCCTTGTAACCAGCATATATTAATACTGGTGAAGGAATAAAGATCGAAAGTAACAGAAGGGGAGGGGGGAAGACATTACATGGGACAAATCCAACCGAGCCAACGCATGCCCTCCAAACAGCCCTTTGACAAGGGAACAAGGACTATCGATACAAAGACTGATGAAATGACTGATCCTCGGGTCACCGACGTGTTCATGTATGCTCTTCCTCCTGGGGTAAGTTTTCCAAAACCAAAACAATATTTTAGCAAAAAGTCTATAACTTCATGGGTCGTTATGAAACATTTTCTGAAAACCTAAATGTACATCATCAACACAGCTTATGAACTGTTCAAAATGTGGCAAAATTTTTTTTAATAAATATGTCGTCTTTGTGAACTCATTGTTTGTGTTTCTTGTGTACTTTTCTTTTAAATTTACTGCTTCCTCCTTCTCCGTTGGCCCATCATATCTGTGTGTGTGCCATATCCAGAGCCCATCATGTGGGCCTATTGTTGTCAGAGCTAATTATTTAGCTTACAGCAGTTTTTAATGAGGTCTTTGTCCATTGAGTATCAAACAGACACGTTACAGCTGAATGGCGAGCACTCTCCCAGGAGTCTTGTAAGTAAACTCAGAGGTATAATTTACTCACCTCTGAGCTGTCGAGCTTTGTTTTGATTCCTACCCTGATGATAAACTTCCCGACTGGTGCTTGGCAGGCATGAGAATGTTGCATCACAAAGTGTGCCGTCCTTTGATAAGGACGTTAAGCTGGCTGTCTCATGTGCTCGGTGAACATTAAAGATCCAAAGGTATCTTTCATGACGAGTAGGCGAGTTATCGGCGGAACCGTGAACTATTTACAAATTTCCTCTCGGACTGCACCGATGGTCAAGAATGCAACAACCTTCATGAAGTGCTTGTTGGACCCGGTGGGTGACAGTCGGGAGGAAAAGTTGCTGCTCAACCCAGGTCGGTGTGAATGTGTGAGTGTGCGTAAACATAAGACAATTGTGTGCAGGAGCCCATGGTGGACTGTCCAACATTAGACAAAAAGGAACATGAAGAGGAACACCTCATAACAATTGAAACAAGAGTGAGAATTGCTTTGCAATGCATGTCCACTTTGATCCCAATGAATGTTTATTTACGTTTAACGCACGCTCAAGCCGATACCAGAACCAAAATGAAGAAGAAGAAGAAACTTTCTAACCTATCGTGTTTCATTTGTTTTTCGGCGTTGCCTATTGGTTCACGAGTCAGTAAGTGATCACTATATTCGTTATGGGTGCCGGTCTGTCTGTCTGTCTGTCCCGAGCATAGCTCCGTGGGTTTTGATCCGATCTTGATAAAATTAGGGTACGAGGTTTGTATCATGATCAACTTGTGTTTTTCAGAGAATGGGCGTGCTGCGCCCATTATGGGCGGAGCCACGCCCAAAAAACATGTGTTTTTAGGGGGTAGCCAATTTCAAGTTACATCTTCTCCGAGGGGGTTTGTCGAATCTGGCAGGGGTTTCAGTATTTGGTTAGCCCAATGGTACCTGCATAGCCCCACGGAGCTCGATTTTTCATTTTCGTCCCAAGGTCAATGTCACAAGGTCACGAACTTAGAAAATGTCAAAAAAAATCAATAAATTGGGCATCAAGCTCCTCGGGTTTTCAACTGTTTCGAATGAAAGTTGGTATGCAAGTAGTGCTCTTCGAGTACTACAACTTTCATCATTTACGTTTTTCCCGATTCCCGCCAGTTTGCCCGTGGCGTCCCCTCGAAGGTCAAAAAATAAAAAAGGCCAACCGTGTACATTGCTCGTGAACCATCGCCGTCTCCAGAGTTGTTTCATATTAAAAACGTGAAGGGCACTCGGTAGAGCGCATACCTCCGTCACATAATGCCTGATCCACAAGAACACAAAACGTTCGTATTTTTCTCCGCAACCGCTGGTCAGATTGAGACAAAATTTTCACCATAAGTACGATGACTCGTGTAGAATTTTTAATGACAATTATTATGTCATAGAGCACGTGGTGTGGCAGCCATGTTGGAAAAATGGACAAACTTTGGACCTCTGTTTGTCTGAAACTGCACCAAGGAAAAAATTGAAACTTGGCACACAGCAAGTACTTCTCGTGGGGAATAAGTGTGATTTTTTTTTTACGACATCATGGTACGACTTCATAATTGCATATGTAGAACACTACATCTGATCAGTATGAAAATTTTTGAGGGTCATCAAGGGATAAAATGGTCCACAGAAAAAAAAAATTGATGACGTCTTCTGTCACGTGATTTGGCAGCCACATATATATATATATATATATATATATATATATATATATATATATATATATATATATATATATATATATATATATATATATATATTCTTCTTCTTCCTTCGGCTGCTCCCGTTAGGGGTCGCCACAGTGGATCCGCATAGTGATTTGGCACATGTTTTACACCGGATGCCGGAGTGGATGCCCTTCCTGACGCAACCCTGGTCGCCTCTTACGACACAGGGATATGGTACACCTATTTTAACGGGAGTATACACCGGCCCAGTACACTGGTACTCATTTCGCCGACCTCGGAAGGATGACAGGCTGAGTCAACCCCCTGGTGTATTAATTCAGTGGCCGAACGGGGCTTGAACTCAGGACCTTTTGGATCCCAAGCCGCTGCCCTAACCACTGCGCCAACACCAGGCTTTTATATATATATATATATATATATATATATATATATATATATATATATATATATATATATATATATATATATATATATATATATATATATATATATATTTAAACCTTTAAAAAATCTCCTCTGGAGTGGCTGAACAGATCGAGGTGAAACTTTACAAGTATGACCGCCTATCCATGAGGAACAAAAGGTTCACACATGACATCATAGGTTACATGGTTTGGCAGCCATATTGGATTGAAGAGAAATGTTGTTGTTGTTCGTCTTTCGGCTGCTCCCGTTCGGGGTCGCCACAGCGGATCATCCATTATGATCCGCATAATGATTTGGCACAGGTTTTACGCCGGATGCCCTTCCTGACACAACCCTGGTCGCCTCTTACGACACAGGGATAAGGATTGGGTTTCACCATGATTCCGGGCTGCCCTACACCCTCTCATGGCGCGGCCCAGCACAGGGCTCCCGTCCTCAGGTGATCCTCCAACCCAAGCCTCCGAGTAGCCGGATTACAGGCGCACGCCACTACGCCCGGTATTGGATTGAAGAGAAATATTAGATAATATTTTCTCTGGACCTGCTTCATCAACGTGAAACTTCACAATTATGACCTAGTAGTGATGGGGAAGAGATGTTTTAAATTTCACCTTGCTCGGATACATGGTCTGGCAGCCAGAATGATTTAATTTTTTTTGATCTGGGATCTTTTTTTCTTTTCTTTTTTTTGAAAAGGCTCACCTGGCAGTGCCTGGATGGGTTTGGGGGTGTTGGAGTAACAGCTGAAATACGAATCCTATCCAGGTTCCTATTGATGACTTCATCTTTGCTTTTTGCTTGTTCGTGTTCCTTCTGATTACAACAATGCAAGACTGTACCTATTTGGTCTTCCATTTCATTTGATTTGAATTTATTTTAATCCCATTCTAAATTCAATTGAATAATAATGAAAAAAGTCATGGATCAGGGTCAGGTGTCCAATCAAAGGGGGACATCTTGGTACCCAGTCATCATTGCCAGCAGCTATAACGTGGCAGTTCTGATTATGTCTCATTAATTACACTAGTACGTGCCCGTACGTGTGTGGCCATACGTGCAAAAAAAAAAAAAAAAATCTTTCAAACCACGTGGCAGAAACAACCACACAGGCCGTTCCTTCGCTCTCATGTGCCCGTACGTGCGTGGCCATACGTGCGTGCCCGTACGTGCATGGCCATACGTGCGTGCGTGCCCGTACGTGCAACCTCCCCCCCCCCCAAAAAAAAAAAAACTTTCAAACAACCACACATGCCGTTCCTTCGCTCTCGTAAACGACGACTGGATTGGGGCATTGTGTTTATCAATAAATGCGCATAAGAAATCGAGAAATTATTCGAATACATTAAGTCATCACTATCCGGAAGTGGTGCGTGCCCGTACGGAATGTTCACATGCATTCCACGAATTATCGCTTTCATTGAAGTAACAACTGCTGTGATACTTACACACACAGAGTTAATTAAAATCCAAATTAAAATCAAGTTTACCTCCCTGTCTTTGCTTGCCATGACATTCGCTGCCATTGACCATTGCCACTCCTACGCCACGGTAACGAAATGGCGCCCTTTCCCTATCGGCCACGCCTACGCAGCAATGTCTCTTGCCATTGGTTTGGTAAATAAATGGCCATAACTTGGGAAGCACTTGTCCGATTAATATCAAGCCTTGAAAAGGCACATCCTCAGGTCCCAAGCAATATACTTGGCAAGTTTCAATTAGATCATGCCAGTGGTTGTCGAGAAACAGCGGTCACACACACACACACACACACACACACACACACACACACACACACACACACACACACACACACACACACACACACACACACACACACACACACACACACACACACACACACACAGCTGGAATTATAGATAGATAACACACCAGTACACAAACGCCACACAAAACAAGTTCTGGCGAGGGTCTACAATCTCTGATTGCTCTTTCTCGTTTCTATATTTATTTGTAAGTTTTATAAAATACTGTTCTATCGTTGTAAACCTGACAAATAGCAGTCTTCGGAATGCCTTATCCAGTGTTTGAAGATCTCAATAAACCAAAATGATGATGATGCATCAGGTAGCTACTCGTGCCAGTGGAGAGGATTTCCACATCGTGGTTGTGAAGTATTTTGAAGAAATGCTTGAAAATGATTTCCTTTGGCAAGCCTCAAATCATAGAATTCAGCACTAAGTACATATTTAAAAAGAGACCCCCAATATCCCCACACCCCTGGAAATCATTTACTTTTGCATGTCATTTCCAGGTAGTACACGTGTCTCTTCGTCAATCGGTGTCTGAGTTTATGACAGACGCAGACAGATAAACACAGATGCACGCACACCTCCTTTATAAGGAGAAGGAATTATTCGTTCGTGGCTGCTTTCGTTTGCACATTTCAGACATACAATCTATCACTGCAGATTTCAGACAGGTGTTTAGAATACCTTGTTATGATTCTCTCGAGCTCATTCGTTTTCCATCCACTTCTGTCAGCGCTTTTAGGTGTTATTAATTAAAATCAAATTCTCGTTGCTCAGGCCAAATAGGAACAAATGAAAGTTTTCAACACCGTGGAATTTCCAGACAAAGGGTTTTCTTCTTGTTATTGGCAACATGTCTTGTTATCCGAACGGACGAGCTGCTCAGATAGTCCAAGACATACCAACTTTTTATTTGTTCTTAATATAGTCAAAAGGGAAATGTTTTCTTACTATAAAGAGGGGAAATGCTCTCATAACAAAATGGTGTATCATATGAGTACGTCTGATTTTATGGACAGGCGAAGGACTGGACATGTACAAGTTCACTGTATGGACAAGAAGGAGTGGACATGTACACGTTGACTGTGTTCATACAAATTGACCACACTCTGACACGATTAAGTTGATCTCATCAGTTTGAGTTGCTGGCCATTATAAATCTTCACTTTGTTGTATTGTTGCAGCTGTGAAAAAAAATGTTGTTCATCATTTGATTTGAATGATCTTGGAAGGGGGAATTCCATTTGACGAGCGCGTCACGCGATACACAAACATGGTGGTCGTGTTGAAGTTCTTGCCCAAGTGCACGCAAAGTGAAAAGCCAGGGTATACAAGGCAATTGGTTCATGTCCGCACATCTTTCGAGTTTATAATTGTCAGTTTATGATCAAGGAACAGCTTATTTGAATTGAACGTTATATTTTGAACACGAATCGGAACGTGAATTTGGAAAACAAACGTGTAGTTCCGCAGTACGTTGCATCTGAATTTGGGAGAGGGGAGTGAGATTACGTTTTTACTCTACCCGCCTGTCTGGCAATCAAAGAAAATTGAGAATCATTCCAAACAGGAAACTTGCTGTCTTCAAGGACGTTATAATGCACACAAACAACAGACACAAATAACTAACGCGTTCCATAAGGTGGTATAATAGACACCGGTGGAAAACGGTGATAAAACTCGTTATTAATTTATTTATATGAATTTTACAATCTTTATTAACCTCCATTAGACGTAGACCCTGGCTTAGGGATTTGGTTTCGATTTTTGTGTCCGTGCGTGTGTGCGTCCGCAACTATATCTCGGACATGTATGAACCAATTATATTCATACTTGGCACAAATACAACACATGATGGTATACATATGTACATCGTCTTGTTTTGCAATGTGATGTAAGATGGCCGACTGGCAGCCATTTTAGTTGTAAAAGAAAAACCCAGCGTCGAACACATCCTCAACCGTTTCTCAGGCACGCATTAACTGATGTTGTTCAAACTTGGTACACAGATAAAGAATGATGGCTTACGTATGCACATCGTTTTCTTTTCAAGATCAGATCCGATATGGCCGACTGCCGGCCATTTTGTTACTTTAATGTGTCCCGAACTGTGCTGCGTCACGTGATTGGGTTTTCGTATATCATGCCTCGCCCGCTAGGGGTGGTAGGACTGTGCTTCTGGTCGCGCAATAAAGCGGAGTAGATGGTGGCCCGCGTGCTTCTTGCGTCCCACCGCACCTAGTACACACTAGTTGGCGACGAGGATAGGATGACGAGGATGATGCGCCAGTTGGTTAAGCGTTGCACCACGTGCCAGACAGATGCTGATAACCCGCGTCGGGCTTCGGGTCTCTGGCCTGTGCCAGACCGAGCTTGGCAGAGGGTCCATATAGATTTTGCGGGACCGGTTAATGGCAAAATGTTTTTGATTGTGATCGATGCATTCTCTAAATGGCCAGAGGTTGTAGTGATGCAGCATACTTCAGCAAACATTACAGTAGAGAAACTGCGGACGATCTTTGCTAATAAAGGGTTGCCGGAGATCCTGGTCTCTGATAATGGTCCGCAGTTCATCGCGGGTGTATTTGATGAGTTTATGCGCCAGAATGGTATTCGACATCTAAGGTCCGCACCGTATCATCCTGAGACGAATGGCCAAGCTGAGTCGTTTGTCAAGATGTTGAAGCGGGCTTTGCGCAGGGGGGGGGTGTTGCACCTGTGCAGACGGTGGTCGATGTTTTTTTGCTCCATTACAGGAACGCAGTTCATCCTGTCACGGGTGATTCGCCGGCCATTCGTCTCTATGGACGGGCTTTGCGGTCCAGGCTGGATTTGCTGCGACCTGGAGGGTCGGGGAGTGGGGCAATGTCGCGTCCGACGTGGCTGCGCAGCTTCGAGGTGGGGCAGCGGGTGATGGTGCGCGATTATTTCCACGGTTCCAAATGGGTGCCGGCGGTGGTCTCTGTGGTGCTGAGGCCGGCGAATTGCATGGTGCGGACTGATGGTGGGGATGTGTGGAAGCGGCACGTGGACCAGATGCATGATCGCTGTTCAGCGTCACCCTCCCACACCTCCCCGAGCCGAATGTTGCGGGGCCCCCACCGGTAGTCTCGCCGGCACCTGACGTTGTATCGCCGGGACTGGCTGGGCCGGCGCCGAGGGGGTCTTCGCCTGATGCCTTTCTACCCGGGGACGTTGAGCAGGCTGGGCGGTCGGGGGTAGCTGGTGTTGCGGAAAGTGCGAGTCCGGCGAGGGTGTCACCTCGACCGAGCCGGGAGGCATCTGAGCCTGGACTGTCTGGTGGCGCTGCCCGTCCGAGGTGGGTCAGGGTGCGGCCGCGGTACTTGGAGGATTATGAGTGTTGATGGGTTTCCGGTGGTCATGTTGTGATTATCCGTTCGTTATGTGATGGGTCATTTTACGGGGGGGAGGAGTGTGCTGTGTCACGTGATTGGGTTTTCGTATATCATGCCTCGCCCGCTAGGGGTGGTAGGACTGTGCTTCTGGTCGCGCAATAAAGCGGAGTAGATGGTGGCCCGCGTGCTTCTTGCGTCCCACCGCACCTAGTACACACTACCGAACCATTTTCTCAGACATGCATGGTCCAATTTTGTTCAAACTTGGCACAAGCACAGTACATGATAGCATACGTGTGCACCTCACTTTATTTTGCGATCTGATCAAAGATAGCCGACTGGTAGACTGGCGGCGATTTTAGTTGTAAAAAAACAACAACCTGGTGGCGAACACGTCCTGAACCATTTCTCAGACATCCGTTTATGATGTTGTTCAAACTTAGCACACATATAAGGAATGATGGCTTACATATGCACGTCATTTTTTTCCCCCAATATCACTCCCAAGATAGTGGACTTGCAGCCATTTTGTTACTTACATGTGTCCCCAAACATTTCTCAGACATGGATGTTCCGATTTTGTTCAAACTTGGCACAAGCACTGTACATGATGGCATACAAAGGCACCTCACTATATTTTGCGATATTGTCAAAGATGGCTGACTGGTGGACTGGCGACCCATTTTAGTAGTGCACAAATATGGACAAGCTCTTTAACTCCACACAGCAAAACTACTTCTTCTTCTTATTCTTGCATATGGCAGCTTCGCTGCCGGGGTAAGCTATCATTTATTGGAAGCATGACTGTCGCTGATGCAGTACCCCTCTTCCAGTACACACTGGTACTCATTTCGCCGACCTCGGAAGGATGACAGGCTAAGTCAACCCCCTGGTATATTAATTCAGCGGGAAATGGAGCTTGAACTCAGGAAGCCGAGGATCCCAAGCCGCCACCCCAAACCACGAAGCCAACACCAGGCTTAGCAAAACTACTAAACAGGGGCTATGACATTTTACTTCTTTTTTATATTTCCATTGAATTATATACCTGAACACTGAGTGGGGTAACGTGTTCGATCAACTCTCTCGTTACCTCTGCCACTGAAGGTGGAAGGAGGTTATGTTTTCACCCCATCTGTTTGTCTGTCTGTTGGGTCGCCGAAATAGGTGACCCTTATTGTCAGTAATTCTGTCTGTTTGTTCGTTTGTCATCAGCATAATTGGTGGTAAACGTCGGCGGATTTTGACCAAACTCGGGTGGTCGGTACATCTTATGACCTTGTGCTTTGGCAATTGTGATGGTTGCTAGGGATGCTTTGGTTCCCTAGCAACAATCGAAAAACCTTCAAAATCGGTACCGTTCACGCGAAATCAATTCCGAAAGCCATTATCCCACGAAGGGTTATGAAATTTGGCACGAGTGATCAACAGGTGATGCTCTATCAAATATATTCCGGTTTTTGTGATATATGGAATACTTTACCCGCAGCGCCCCCTACAATTAGGGTATGCACGAAAATTGGCGAAAATTGAAGGCCCCCTAGCGACCAGGTGAGTGCATCGATACGAATTAAACTTTGCAGGTTCATGGTACTCAATGAGTACTACAACTTTGCCTCAGGACATATTGACCGATTTCGCTTAGGTCAAGGGTCAAAGGTCAATTGGTGCAAAAATCGATAATATGCGAGAGCTGGAGTTGCCTTCGCGCCAAATGCTACTCCTCCTTGGGTTATGGTCGGATGGTCATGAAAATTCACACTAATCGGCTGGAATACATTGAGCACAAACGATCAAGCTGGATTTTCGATTTAGATCTTTGTTGACCCACAGCTGCACCCCCTTGAACTTTGGGGATTTCCGATTTCAAACCGCATTTTCGGTACTTTTCATTCAAATGAATACCGAGTAGTTATCAGTAGATGGAACTGGATGAGATTTGATATGCATAATCTTAAGGTGATTCCCTATCCGCTATATGACATCCATTTTGCTCTATATCTTATAGTTTCCATGCTCGGCGACCCATCGCCGCCTACCGGCTTGTTTGTTTGTTTGTGTGCAGGATATCTCAAAAAGTTGTGGACAGATTCGGACGAAATTTGGTGGACATGTTGGGTGTGTGACAAGGAAGAATCGATTCGATTTTGATGAAGATCCGAATCCGGATCCGATAATTTTTTAAAGTGATTCTTCACCTTTGAGAGATGTGGCTAAAAACGATCGATTCATTGGGCCTGTGATGTTCCATTGGATCAGGCATTGCGCAGCAGAGGTATGCGCTCTACCAAGTGCCCTTCTAGTTTTGACTGTTATTGGTGCACTACTTGTTTCATTTAAATTGAAATAAAAATTGTTAGTTATTTAAATAACAAATTGAAATTTAAGGAACAAATTGTTATTTTGAATAAGTCTTTTTTTACTTGTTTAATTTGAAATTGAATTGTATACTTGAACACTGCAGAACGCAAATCACGTTCACAATACTTCCAAGAAACTCCAGTTTAGCAGGACTTGGAAATGTTCTATAGGGTGGTGTGTAAGGGTGGTTGGTGTGTCAGACAGCTTCAATAGAACAAAACTTCCGGAGTTTTAGCTTTTCTGGAATTTAAATTCCAGATAAAGTATTGCCATCACACACCGTCTGTCCATACGTCTCCTATTTCGACTTCTCCGGCCAAACCGCTGGGCCGATCTGGCTGAAATTTGGCAGAAACGCTCCTCCCCTGACTGCTAATAGGGATTGCAAAGCTTGTTCCGGTCATGTGACCTAAAGTAGGTCAAAATGTAAAATTTACTAAATTTATTCAGTAAATTTTTCAAAATAGAGTAAATTTATTCAAAATCCTTCTTCTCCAGTCCCACCAGTAAGAATGCTACCAAATTTGGGTTGCAACATTAGGCCAGGGTGGGGATGTTAATGAAATTGCAGAAGTCATGCTGATTACTCGACCAGAAGTGTGTCAAAATGGCCGACTTAGTCAAGTTTTGGGAAAATCGCATTCATTCCTTTAAAAACCTTCTTCTCCGGACCCACCAGTCAGAATGCTACCACATTTGGGTGACAATATGAGGACAGGGCCCAGATAAGCTACATGTCTAGTGGTCTTATTTTTATTTTTATTATTCGTGATATTATGTTGTTACCTTGAAGATGGGGGAGGGATCCATAGTTAGATTGTGGTAAGAATAGCATGGACCATGTGACTGCATAGCTTGGATAACTCTTGCATCAGGGAAATTGTCAGAGTAAGTCATCTTATGAAACATGCACTGAGGAGGCAGTGAGGGTTCATGATATAACAAAGTAAATTTGCTGTGTAAAATCTCCTGTTTTCAAGGCAGGCCAGGTGAGGACTTTGGCATTCTACACAGGCACTGAAACAGCACTACAAAATGTGTTTCACAGTGCAGTATGGACGCTTACAAAACTACACACATTGGCCTGGCAGTTTTAATGGTGCCTTATGAAGGACCACCAGATGAGCAGCCTTTTTTAATTGGGATAGAATCTGAATGGGGATTGGGGGGGGGTGGAATGGATGCTGTAGAAAGTGCCGCATGCATCCTGTGGAATGGCTAATAGAGACCAGCTGTGGGCGGTCCCAAACAGCAATAAAAACTGAGACACATGCATGTTCTTTCGTCTCTCTCATCTCATCTCTCTTGGTTCTCTCTTGGTTCGTTCTCTCTCTCTCTCTCATATCTCTCTCTCTCTCTCTCTCTCTCTCTCTCTCTCTCTCTCTCTCTCTCTCTCTCTCTCTCTCTCTCTCTCTCTCTCTCTCTCTCTCTCTCTCTCTCTCTCTCTCTCTCTCTCTCTCTCTCTCTCTCTCTCTCTCTCTCTCTCTCTCTCTCTCTCTCTCTCTCTCTCTCTCTCTCTCTCTCTCTGTGTCTCTCTCTCTCTCTCTCTCTCTCTCTCTCTCTCTCTCTCTCTCTCTCTCTCTCTCTCTCTCTCTCTCTCTCTCTCTCTCTCTCTCTCTCTCTCTCTCTCTCTCTGTCTCTCTCTCTCTCTCTCTCTCTCTCTCTCTCTCTCTCTCTCTCTCTCTCTCTCTCTCTCTCTCTCTCTCTCTCTCTCTCTCTCTCTCTCTCTCTCTCTGTCTCTCTCTCTCTCTCTCTCTCTCTCTCTCTCTCTCTCTCTCTCTCTCTCTCTCTCTCTCTCTCTCTCTCTCTGTGTCTCTCTCTCTCTCTCTCTCTCTCTCTCTCTCTCTCTCTCTCTCTCTCTCTCTCTCTCTCTCTCTCTCTCTCTGTCTCTCCCACCCTCTCTCTCTCTCTTTCTCTCTTGAAAACCAGTTTTTTTGCCATTGGGAGGATGCGGAACTTGAAGCCTATTTGGTTAATTTGGCAAATAAACCCGTACGTGTGAATATTTGGAAATTTGCACATTTAAGGCGCCATTTAAAAGCAAGCTGCCAACAAAGCTGCACCTGGCTTATTCCTGTCAGTGATTCACCACAGTCACTGGTTCTTCAACCACTGACCTGCACGTCACTGATGCCGTTGTGAAACCAAATTACAGGTGCACATGTTGACCTCTCATTCCTTACCTGCCTCGTGATTCGTGGTGGTTACAATTCCACGACCAATATGATACAAACAAAAATGCATAATTAGATTATCATTGATATTCTCCAATTCTCACACTTGTCAGAGGGTATGGGATATATATATATATATATATATATATATATATATATATATATATATATATATATATATATATATATATATAATAGTTTCTACTGGCAGTGATTTGGGCAGGAATTTGTAATTTTTTTTCAGTGTGCCATGATAACTCACCTACTCTTCATGAATGACAACATGGGATCATTAACACTGACTAATTAATGACAGCAGATGAGACAGCAGCATTAACGTCAATCCGAGGGACGGGACTACACACACATTGATGAATCACCCACCGTACATGTGAAAAAACAGGTTGCTGGAGTTGATATAGCTGGGTCAGGATTCAAACCCAGGCTCAACAGCTCGAAGGGGCACACACCTCCATGGTCTCCTATCGGCCCCATCTAGCTGCAAATGATGACAATGAAAACAAACAAACAAGCAGTCATAGACTGGTACTTACGAAATCGTCAACTTGACCTCTGACCTTGTCTAATAAAAGCTGTCTCTCGAGAAGGTAGCGACGCAAACCAGAAGTTTCTACGATGATTCTGTGCCAAACCTCTCATAAAACATCCGATTTTTACCAGAATTTCGATAACCGAGTATTAAGCATACTTAACCATTACCAAAAGTGAAGACAGGATTGAAATCGACTTTAAAATGAGCACGTAATGCCGTGTGTTACAATCCCCCTCATTAGCATAATCTTCCTCAGATACGACACCCAACATAAATCTCATAAAACATCCGATTTTTACCAGAATTTCGACAGCCGAGTGTTAAGCATACTTAACCGTTTCCAAAAGTGAAAACAGAATTGCGATCCGAGTTAAAACGAACTCGTAACGTCGACCGAAGCAAAAATCTCCATTTCTCCATGCAATTATTTTATCAAAGTCACAAAACCGTAATATTCGGCCATCCACCAACAATCTTTACATAATACGATGGCTTAGCGAGTTAGGCATGCGACGATAACCTTTATTGGGATAAAAAAATACTTTTAAACACCATCTTTATCGAAAACACCGTCAGCGCACACACGCAAAACCTTTATGTGACTCAACGCCGCATCTGCTCGAGCGCGCTGCACCACGTGACGAGCTGTGACGCGGCGAGTGAAATATTTTTTATACAAGCTTAAAACGTCTCCAAAACATCCGATTTTTACCAGAATTTCGACAACCGAGTCTTAAGCGTCCTAAGCGATCGCAAAAACCGAAGACAAAATTAAAATCAAAGTTAAAACGAACTCGTAACGTCGACCGAAGCAAAAATACTCCATTCCTCCACATGAATTTACGGAATTATGTTTGACCTCACTGTGACCTTGACCTTTGACCGATTTTGACCAAAATCTAATCAGCATGAGCCATCACCCTCCTGAATCACGTGGTGTAAATTGACATTGGTAGCTTCTTCTGTTCTCGAGTTATCGTGCCTACAAACAAACACACAAATACACAAACAAACACACAAACAAACACACAAACAGAGGACGGAAATCATCAATATACTTACGAAATCTTTAGATTTCGTAAGTAACAATTAAATAGTATAAGTTAGATGAATTATCCCAACATTGATTATACCATTTATTTCTTCAACAACTAGAATGGCACTCGGTAGAGCACATACCTCTGCCAGGCTGAACAGTTGATGTTTTGTATCCCACTGATAGGCTGGATTTGCACCCGAACATGAACCACAATCTCTTCGGCTTGTCCTTGTCACACACCCATCCTGTCCACCACATTTTGTTGGCATCTACCCGTAACTTTTTGAGATATCGTGCTCACAGAAAAACAAACATAAAAAACAGACAGGTGTGAACACATAACCTCCATTTACCTTCGCTGGCGGACGTAATTAGAACACGATTATTGGCTTTGTGATATTTGATGAACAAAACTGTCCTTTTATGGAATCTTATTAAAACATTCTTGAACCAAAAACCTCTGCACACTTGGGTTTGCCACAAGAGTTTGTAACTCATACATTTAATAGATTAATGGACGGTGCGAATAGATATTTGTAGTTAAATAAAATCTTGGGATAAAACATGGATTAGGTAATTAAGCCTTTACATGTTCAAAAGATGTATAATTTATTATGTATGTATAATATTATGTTATTATGATGTATAATATTATGTTGCTACCACCTTAAATGCACCCAGGTACTCGAGTGTGACCGTCAACTTTGAACTTCAGGCTTTTGAAATACTTCAGGATCCTCGGTCAATAAGAAGACCGGTGTATGGTTGGGTTGAGAAAGATAATTCAAAAGATGAAACTCAAGCCTCTTCATCTCCATGGAGACAGAAGAGGTGAAGAGGATCGAGTTTGATCTGTGGATTGGCTTACGTTTGACTGTTAAAGCTACCTTCGTCTTGTAAGTGCCGTACTGAGTATGCGCCGCACCAAAGCATGTACCGTACAGTCCGTACAGAGTATGTTTTTGTGTGCATGTTTGTTTCACAGTGTCTCATTGCTCCCTTCATATGATAACATCCAAAGCAACACATTTCTCTTGTATAACATACCCGATGCCTTGCTGCCAGCTGGGGTTGCGTGTCGTCGGTGTGGCGAGGAAAAGTTGATGGTCTGATAGTTCTGGTATTCTGAGATTTACCAAAATAACGGATTGATGATAATCAACCAGCCAAGATGTCACAGCCACCTCTGTGCAGGTGTGTCCAATAGCAACAAAGATAGCATCCTGCATGAACCAAAATGAAAGATCTCACGACATGAACAAGATGAGCATGCATTTCTGCTGTAACCTGATAGGGGACCCCGTTCAAACATATAGGGGTTGCTTTGTAAGAAGCTATAGCAATGCATTACAGACGCTTGCATATGTTCACATAGGCACCAAATATAAGTGGTTTCACCGTCACACGGCGGAATGCATGTTGCACACCGTCACACATCTATGAAAGAGAGCGAGTGTTGGTCATGGCGAAATGAGTCTGAGTTCCCTCGCTGCACAAGCAGCATGAAACTCGTGTCTCGCCACATGGCTTTTGGCAAAATGGCGAATAATACTGATTACACAGCACAGCTGCTGAGAAACATGTACCGTGTTGGGTACACATCCTATCATAATCGAAACATGTACTATGTCGGTTTCCCCTCCCGTACACCATCAGGTTTATGGAGGGTGCATGCAGTCCACCATCAACCCCTTCTGGGTAAACTCTCAAAATCCAGAATCACTGCTCACCTCCACTCATTCATTCCTTCCCCCCCCCCACATGTGGAATCAACTTCCACATTCTCTTCAATCTCGTTCTTCCCTCCAGCTCTTCAACACAGGTGCTCATCATCTCAGATCATCCCCAATACAAAACCATTAACTTTTCTACCCCCGTTAAACCCATACCCCCAAGTACACCTCTTTCCAAGTTTCCTCCTTTTTCTTCCTGGGAGTTTCTGGCTGTATCCATCTCGTTCGCCCCTTGCATCCTCCCCTACCCCCTCACTCTTCCCCACATCCCTTGTTTGTCCAATTCTCTGTCTATTTTGTCCCTCATCCCTGCTGTTTGTGTTTCCCTCTTCTCTTTTAACTTTTTCTTTCGTTCTGTCATATCCTGAACCATTCCATGTTCTCGCTCCTCCACGAGCCTCAAATTTGAATGTTAAAAAAAAATTCATGGCATCATTAATGTCGGGAATTTTCTTATTTATTTTCATGATACGAACGCTTGTCATACTTTGAGCTCCGCTCTATCTGCCACGGCCTTGCGATTGGAAGACACAATCATTGGATTATAATCAGTCTCAACTCTTGTTCCTTTCAAAACGAGATTTCTCAGAGGATAGGATGTCATGTTATGTAATCCCAGCTGAACAATATTACTTTGTGATGCAGCGATCCAATGTTAACATCCCCGGAAATGTGTCGATGTGTCTGTTGTCTTCTAACATACTTGCAGTTTATGCAGATGTACACCTTGTCTTTGTCCTACATGTAATACATGTACAAACTCTCCAATGAGCCGTAGACTCTGATATTGATTTCAAAAATATAATAGACGTACCAATTCCATTGCTGTTGGCATCTCCTCACATCTTCCACACATCATCATCATGCGTCACCATCATTATAATCAATGTACAAGATAGAGTGTTGGTGCTGCCGAAACTTCCTGGACAAGGGTTAGGATCATACCACGTGGTTTCGTCGTGCCGGGAAGGTTGTTCATGCCTGTAGGTTTGGCCGTGCCAGACGGTTTGGTCGTGCCAGACGGTTTGGTTGAGCCGGGAAGTTTATTCATGCCGGGAGGTTTGGAGGGTTTGGTCGTGCTGGACGGTTTGGTCGTGCCAGGGAGTTTTTTTCATGCCGGGAGGTTTGGTCGTGCCGGACGGTTTGGTCGTGCCGGACGGTTTGGTCGTGCCGGACGGTTTGGTCGTTCCGGAGGGTTTGGTCGTGCCGGACGGTTTGGTCGTGCCGGACGGTTTGGTCCTGCCGGACGGTTTGGTCCTGCCGGACGGTTTGGTCCTGCCGGACGGTTTGGTCCTGCCGGACGTTTTGGTCCTGCCGGACGTTTTGGTCGTGCCGGGAAGTTTGTTCATGCCGGGAGGTTTAGTCGTGCCAGACGGTTTGGTCGTGCCGGACGGTTTGGTCGTGCCGGACGGTTTGGTCGTGCCGGACGGTTTGGTCGTGCCGGACGGTTTGGTAGTGCCGGACGGTTTGGTAGTGCCGGACGGTTTGGTCGTGCCGGACGGTTTGGTCGTGCCGGATGGTTTGGTCGTGCCGGGAAGTTTATTCCTGCCGGGAGGTTTGGAGGGTTTGGTCGTGCAAGACGGTTTGGTCGTGCCAGGAAGTTTGTTCATGCCAGGAGGTTTGGTCGTGCCGGACGGTTTGGTTGTGCTGGACGGTTTGGTCGTGCGAAACGGTTTGGTCGTGCCAAACGGTTTGGTCGTGCCGGACAGTTTGGTCGTGCCGGACAGTTTGGTCGTGCCGGAGGGTTTGGTCGTGCCGGGAAGTTTGTTCATGCCGGGAAGTTTGTTCATGCCGGGAGGTTTGGATGGTTTGGTTGTGCCAGACGGTTTGGTCGTGCCGGGAAGTTTGGTCGGGCTGGGGAGTTTGTTCATGCCGGGAGGTTTGGTCGTGCCGGACGGTTTGGTCATGCTGGGAAGTTTGTTCATGCCGGGAGGTTTAGTCATGCCGGACGGTTTGGTCGTGCCGGACGGTTTGGTCGTGCCGGACGGTTTGGTTGTGCCGGACAGTTTGGTCGTGCCGGACTGTTTGGTCGTGCCGGACAGTTTGGTCGTGCCGGACTGTTTGGTCGTGCCGGACTGTTTGGTCGTGCCGGACTGTTTGGTCGTGCCGGACAGTTTGGTCGTGCCGGACTGTTTGGTCGTGCCGGACTGTTTGGTCGTGCCGGACTGTTTGGTCGTGCCGGACTGTTTGGTCGTGCCGGACTGTTTGGTCGAGCCGGGAAATTTATTCATGCCGGGAGGTTTGGAGGGTTTGGTCGTGCTGGACGGTTTGGTCGTGCCGGGAAGTTTGTTCATGCCGGGAGGTTTGGTCATGCCGGACGGCTTGGTCGTGCCGGACGGTTTGGTCGTGCCAGATGGTTTGGTCGTGCCGGGAAGTTTGTTCATGCTGGGAGGTTTGGTTGTGCTGGAGGGTTTGGTCGTGCCGGGAAGTTTGTTCATGCCGGGAGGTTTGGTCGTGCCAGACGGTTTGGTCGTGCCGGGAAGTTTGTTCATGCCGGGAGGTTTGGACGGTTTGGTCGTGCCAGACGGTTTGGTCGTGCCGGGAAGTTTGTTCATGTCGGGAGGTTTGGTCATGCCGAACGGTTTGGTCGTGCCGGACGGTTTGGTCATGCCGGACGGTTTGGTCGTGCCAGACGATTTGGTCCTGCCGGACGGTTTGGTCCTGCCGGACGGTTTGGTCGTGCCAGACGGTTTGGTCCTGCCGGACGGTTTGGTCGTGCCGGACAGTTTGGTTGAGCCGGGAAGTTTATTCATGCCGGGAGGTTTGGAGGGTTTGGTCGTGCTGGACGGTTTGGTCGTGCCAGGGAGTTTTTTCATGCCGGGAGGTTTGGTCATGCCGGACGGTTTGGTCGTGCCGGACGGTTTGGTCGTGCCGGACGGTTTGGTCGTGCCGGACGGTTTGGTCGTGCCGGACGGTTTGGTCGTGCCGGACGGTTTGGTCGTGCCAGACAGTTTGGTCGTGCCAGACGGTTTGGTCGTGCCAGACGGTTTGGTCGTGCCGGACGGTTTGGTCGTGCCGGACGGTTTGGTCGTGCCGGGAAGTTTGTTCATGCCGGGAGGTTTGGTCGTGCCGGGAGGTTTGGTCGTTCCGGAGGGTTTGGTCGTGCCGTACGGTTTGGTCATGCTGGGAAGTTTGTTCATGCCGGGAGGTTTGGACGGTTTGGTTGTGCCAGACGGTTTGGTCGTGCCGGGAAGTTAGGTCATGCCGGGAAGTTTGGTCGTGCCGGGAAGTTTGGTCGTGCCGGGAAGTTTGGTCGTGCCGGGAAGTTTGGTCGTGCCGGGAAGTTTGGTCGTGCCGGGAAGTTTGGTCGTGCCGGGAAGTTTGGTCGTGCCGGGAAGTTTGGTCATGCCGGGAGGTTTGGTCGTGCCGGGAGGTTTGGTCGTGCCGGGAGGTTTGGTCGTGCCGGGAGGTTTGGTCGTGCCGGGAGGTTTGGTCGTGCCGGGAGGTTTGGTCGTGCCAGACGGTTTGGTCGTGCCGGACGGTTTGGTCGTGCCGGACGGTTTGGTCGTGCCGGACGGTTTGGTCGTGCCGGACGGTTTGGTCGTGCCGGACGGTTTGGTCGTGCCGGACGGTTTGGTCGTGCCGGACGGTTTGGTCGTGCCGGACGGTTTGGTCGTGCCGGACGGTTTGGTCCTGCCGGACGGTTTGGTCCTGCCGGACGGTTTGGTCCTGCCGGACGGTTTGGTCCTGCCGGACGTTTTGGTCGTGCCGGACGGTTTGGTCGTGCCGGGAAGTTTGTTCATGCCGGGAGGTTTAGTCGTGCCAGACGGTTTGGTCGTGCCGGACGGTTTGGTCGTGCCGGACGGTTTGGTTGAGCTGGGAAGTTTATTCCTGCCGGGAGGTTTGGAGGGTTTGGTCGTGCTGGACGGTTTGGTCGTGCCAGGAAGTTTGTTCATGCCAGGAGGTTTGGTCGTGCCGGACGGTTTGGTTGTGCCGGACGGTTTGGTCGTGCGAAACGGTTTGGTCGTGCCAGACGGTTTGGTCGTGCCAAACGGTTTGGTCGTGCCAAACGGTTTGGTCGTGCCAGAGGGTTTGGTCGTGCCGGGAAGTTTGTTCATGCCGGGAAGTTTGTTCATGCCGGGAGGTTTGGATGGTTTGGTTGTGCCAGACGGTTTGGTCGTGCCGGGAAGTTTGGTCGTGCTGGGGAGTTTGTTCATGCCGGGAGGTTTGGTCGTGCCGGACGGTTTGGTCATGCCGGGAAGTTTGTTCATGCCGGGAGGTTTAGTCATGCCAGACGGTTTGGTCGTGCCGGACGGTTTGGTCGTGCCGGACGGTTTGGTCGTGCCGGACTGTTTGGTCGTGCCGGACTGTTTGGTCGTGCCGGACTGTTTGGTCGTGCCGGACTGTTTGGTCGTGCCGGACTGTTTGGTCGTGCCGGACTGTTTGGTCGTGCCGGACTGTTTGGTCGTGCCGGACTGTTTGGTCGTGCCGGACTCTTTGGTCGTGCCGGATGGTTTGGTCGAGCCGGGAAATTTATTCATGCCGGGAGGTTTGGAGGGTTTGGTCGTGCTGGACGGTTTGGTCGTGCCGGGAAGTTTGTTCATGCCGGGAGGTTTGGTCATGCCGGACGGCTTGGTCGTGCCGGACGGTTTGGTCGTGCCAGATGGTTTGGTCGTGCCGGGAAGTTTGTTCATGCTGGGAGGTTTGGTTGTGCTGGAGGGTTTGGTCGAGCCGGGAAATTTATTCATGCCGGGAGGTTTGGAGGGTTTGGTCGTGCCGGGAAGTTTGTTCATGTCGGGAGGTTTGGTCATGCCGAACGGTTTGGTCGTGCCGGACGGTTTGGTCATGCCGGACGGTTTGGTCGTGCCAGACGATTTGGTCCTGCCGGACAGTTTGGTCCTGCCGGACGGTTTGGTCGTGCCAGACGGTTTGGTCGTGCCGGACGGTTTGGTCGTGCCGGACGGTTTGGTCGTGCCGGACGGTTTGGTCGTGCCGGACGGTTTGGTTGAGCTGGGAAGTTTATTCCTGCCGGGAGGTTTGGAGGGTTTGGTCGTGCTAGACGGTTTGGTCGTGCCAGGAAGTTTGTTCATGCCAGGAGGTTTGGTCGTGCCGGACGGTTTGGTCGTGCCGGACGGTTTGGTCGTGCGAAACGGTTTGGTCGTGCCAGACGGTTTGGTCGTGCCAAACGGTTTGGTCGTGCCAAACGGTTTGGTCGTGCCAAACGGTTTGGTCGTGCCAAACGGTTTGGTCGTGCCAAACGGTTTGGTCGTGCCAAACGGTTTGGTCGTGCCAAACGGTTTGGTCGTGCCGGACGGTTTGGTCGTGCCGGACGGTTTGGTGGTGCCGGAGGGTTTGGTCGTGCCAGAGGGTTTGGTCGTGCCGGGAAGTTTGTTCATGCCGGGAAGTTTGTTCATGCCGGGACGTTTGGATGGTTTGGTTGTGCCAGACGGTTTGGTCGTGCCGGGAAGTTTGGTCGTGCTGGGGAGTTTGTTCATGCCGGGAGGTTTGGTCGTGCCGGACGGTTTGGTCATGCCGGGAAGTTTGTTCATGCCGGGAGGTTTAGTCATGCCAGACGGTTTGGTCGTGCCGGACGGTTTGGTCGTGCCGGACGGTTTGGTCGTGCCGGACGGTTTGGTCGTGCCGGACTGTTTGGTCGTGCCGGACTGTTTGGTCGTGCCGGACTGTTTGGTCGTGCCGGACTGTTTGGTCGTGCCGGACTGTTTGGTCGTGCCGGACTGTTTGGTCGTGCCGGATGGTTTGGTCGAGCCGGGAAATTTATTCATGCCGGGAGGTTTGGAGGGTTTGGTCGTGCTGGACGGTTTGGTCGTGCCGGGAAGTTTGTTCATGCCGGGAGGTTTGGTCATGCCGGACGGCTTGGTCGTGCCGGACGGTTTGGTCGTGCCAGATGGTTTGGTCGTGCCGGGAGGTTTGGACGGTTTGGTCGTGCCAGACGGTTTGGTTGTGCCGGGAAGTTTGGTCGTGCCGGGAAGTTTGTTCATGCCGGGAAGTTTGGTCGTGCCGGACGGTTTGGTCGTGCCGGACGGTTTGGTCGTGCCGGACGGTTTGGTCGTGCCGGATGGTTTGGTCGTGCCGGACGGTTTGGTCGTGCCGGGAAGTTTGTTCGTCCCGGAAGGGTTGGTCGTGCCGGACGGTTTGGTCGTGCCGGATGGTTTGGTCCTGCGGGACGGTTCGGTCGTGTCGGACGGTTTGGTCATGCCGGACGGTTTGGTCGTGCCAGGAAGTTTGTTCATGCCAGGAGGTTTGGACGGTTTGGTCGTGCCGGGAGGTTTGGTCGTGCCGGGCGGTTTGGTCGTGCCGGACGGTTTGGTCGTGCTGGACGGCTTGGTCGTGCCGGACGGTTTGGTCGTGCCAGATGGTTTGGTCGTGCCGGGAAGTTTGTTCATGCTGGGAGGTTTGGTTGTGCCGGAGGGTTTGGTCGTGCCGGGAAGTTTGTTCATGCCGGGAGGTTTGGTCGTGCCAGACGGTTTGGTCGTGCCGGGAAGTTTGTTCATGCCGGGAGGTTTGGACGGTTTGGTCGTGCCAGACGGTTTGGTCGTGCCGGGAAGTTTGTTCATGTCGGGAGGTTTGGTCGTGCCGAACGGTTTGGTCGTGCCGGACGGTTTGGTCGTGCCGGACGGTTTGGTCGTGCCGGACAGTTTGGTCCTGCCGGACGGTTTGGTCGTGCCGGACGGTTTGGTCCTGCCGGACAGTTTGGTTGAGCCGGGAAGTTTATTCATGCCGGGAGGGTTGGAGGGTTTGGTCGTGCTTGACGGTTTGGTCGTGCCAGGAAGTTTGTTCATGCCGGGAGGTTTGGTCATGCCGGACGGTTTGGTCGTGCCGGATGGTTTGGTCGTGCCGGGAAGTTTGTTCATGCTGGGAGGTTTGGTCGTGCCGGGAGGTTTGGACGGTTTGGTCGTGCCAGACGGTTTGGTTGTGCCGGGAAGTTTGGTCGTGCCGGGAAGTTTGTTTGTGCTGGACGGTTTGGTCGTGCCGGACGGTTTAGTCATGCCGGGAAGTTTGTTCCTGCCGGAAGGGTTGGTCGTGCTGGACGGTTTGGTTGTGCCAGGAAGTTTGTTCATGCCAGGAGGTTTGGACGGTTTGGTCGTGCTGGGAAGTTTGGTCATGGTGGGAGGTTTGGTCGTGCCGGACGGTTTGGTCGGTTTGGTCGTGCCGGACGGTTTGGTCGGTTTGGTCGTGCCAGACGGTTTGGTTGTGCCGGGAAGTTTTTTCATGCCGGGAAGTTTGGTCGTGCCGGACGGTTTGGTCGTGCCGGACGGTTTGGTCGTGCCGGACGGTTTGGTCGTGCCGGACGGTTTGGTCGTGCCGGACGGTTTGGTCGTGCCGGACGGTTTGGTCGTGCCGGACGGTTTGGTCCTGCCGGACGGTTTGGTCCTGCCGGACGGTTTGGTCCTGCCGGACGGTTTGGTCCTGCCGGACGGTTTGGTCCTGCCGGACGGTTTGGTCCTGCCGGACGTTTTGGTCGTGCCTGGAAGTTTGTTCATGCCGGGAGGTTTAGTCGTGCCAGACGGTTTGGTCGTGCCGGACGGTTTGGTCGTGCCGGACGGTTTGGTCGTGCCGGACGGTTTGGTCGTGCCGGACGGTTTGGTCGTGCCGGACGGTTTGGTCGTGCCGGACTGTTTGGTCGTGCCGGACTGTTTGGTCGTGCCGGACTGTTTGGTCGTGCCGGACTGTTTGGTCGTGCCGGACTGTTTGGTCGTGCCGGACTGTTTGGTCGTGCCGGACTGTTTGGTCGTGCCGGACTGTTTGGTCGTGCCGGATGGTTTGGTCGAGCCGGGAAATTTATTCATGCCAGGAGGTTTGGAGGGTTTGGTCGTGCTGGACGGTTTGGTCGTGCCGGGAAGTTTGTTCATGCCGGGAGGTTTGGTCATGCAGGACGGCTTGGTCGTGCCGGACGGTTTGGTCGTGCCAGATGGTTTGGTCGTGCCGGGAAGTTTGTTCATGCTGGGAGGTTTGGTTGTGCTGGAGGGTTTGGTCGTGCCGGGAAGTTTGTTCATGCCGGGAGGTTTGGTCGTGCCAGACGGTTTGGTCGTGCCGGGAAGTTTGTTCATGCCGGGAGGTTTGGACGGTTTGGTCGTGCCAGACGGTTTGGTCGTGCCGGGAAGTTTGTTCATGTCGGGAGGTTTGGTCATGCCGAACGGTTTGGTCGTGCCGGACGGTTTGGTCATGCCGGACGGTTTGGTCGTGCCAGACGATTTGGTCCTGCCGGACGGTTTGGTCCTGCCGGACGGTTTGGTCGTGCCAGACGGTTTGGTCCTGCCGGACGGTTTGGTCGTGCCGGACAGTTTGGTTGAGCCGGGAAGTTTATTCATGCCGGGAGGTTTGGAGGGTTTGGTCGTGCTGGACGGTTTGGTCGTGCCAGGGAGTTTTTTCATGCCGGGAGGTTTGGTCATGCCGGACGGTTTGGTCGTGCCGGACGGTTTGGTCGTGCCAGACGGTTTGGTCGTGCCAGACGGTTTGGTCGTTCCGGAGGGTTTGGTCGTGCCGTACGGTTTGGTCATGCTGGGAAGTTTGTTCATGCCGGGAGGTTTGGACGGTTTGGTTGTGCCAGACGGTTTGGTCGTGCCGGGAAGTTAGGTCGTGCCGGGAAGTTTGGTCGTGCCGGGAAGTTTGGTCGTGCCGGGAAGTTTGGTCGTGCCGGGAAGTTTGGTCGTGCCGGGAAGTTTGGTCGTGCCGGGAAGTTTGGTCGTGCCGGGAAGTTTGGTCGTGCCGGGAAGTTTGGTCGTGCCGGGAGGTTTGGTCGTGCCGGGACGTTTGGTCGTGCCGGGAGGTTTGGTCGTGCCGGACGGTTTGGTCGTGCCGGACGGTTTGGTCGTGCCGGACGGTTTGGTCGTGCCGGACGGTTTGGTCGTGCCGGACGGTTTGGTCGTGCCGGACGGTTTGGTCGTGCCGGACGGTTTGGTCGTGCCGGACGGTTTGGTCGTGCCGGACGGTTTGGTCGTGCCGGACGGTTTGGTCGTGCCGGACGGTTTGGTCGTGCCGGACGGTTTGGTCGTGCCGGACGGTTTGGTCGTGCCGGACGGTTTGGTCGTGCCGGACGGTTTGGTCGTGCCGGACGGTTTGGTCCTGCCGGACGGTTTGGTCCTGCCGGACGGTTTGGTCCTGCCGGACGGTTTGGTCGTGCCGGACGGTTTGGTCGTGCCTGGAAGTTTGTTCATGCCGGGAGGTTTAGTCGTGCCAGACGGTTTGGTCGTGCCGGACGGTTTGGTCGTGCCGGACGGTTTGGTCGTGCCGGACGGTTTGGTCGTGCCGGACGGTTTGGTCGTGCCGGACTGTTTGGTCGTGCCGGACTGTTTGGTCGTGCCGGACTGTTTGGTCGTGCCGGACTGTTTGGTCGTGCCGGACTGTTTGGTCGTGCCGGACTGTTTGGTCGTGCCGGACTGTTTGGTAGTGCCGGATGGTTTGGTCGAGCCGGGAAATTTATTCATGCCGGGAGGTTTGGAGGGTTTGGTCGTGCTGGACTGTTTGGTCGTGCCGGGAAGTTTGTTCATGCCGGGAGGTTTGGTCATGCCGGACGGCTTGGTCGTGCCGGACGGTTTGGTCGTGCCAGATGGTTTGGTCGTGCCGGGAAGTTTGTTCATGCTGGGAGGTTTGGTTGTGCTGGAGGGTTTGGTCGTGCCGGGAAGTTTGTTCATGCCGGGAGGTTTGGTCGTGCCAGACGGTTTGGTCGTGCCGGGAAGTTTGTTCATGCCGGGAGGTTTGGACGGTTTGGTCGTGCCAGACGGTTTGGTCGTGCCGAGAAGTTTGTTCATGTCGGGAGGTTTGGTCATGCCGAACGGTTTGGTCGTGCCGGACGGTTTGGTCATGCCGGACGGTTTGGTCGTGCCAGACGATTTGGTCCTGCCGGACGGTTTGGTCCTGCCGGACGGTTTGGTCGTGCCAGACGGTTTGGTCCTGCCGGACGGTTTGGTCGTGCCGGACAGTTTGGTTGAGCCGGGAAGTTTATTCATGCCGGGAGGTTTGGAGGGTTTGGTCGTGCTGGACGGTTTGGTCGTGCCAGGGAGTTTTTTCATGCCGGGAGGTTTGGTCATGCCGGACGGTTTGGTCGTGCCGGACGGTTTGGTCGTGCCAGACGGTTTGGTCGTGCCAGACGGTTTGGTCGTGCCAGACGGTTTGGTCGTTCCGGAGGGTTTGGTCGTGCCGTACGGTTTGGTCATGCTGGGAAGTTTGTTCATGCCGGGAGGTTTAGTCGTGCCAGACGGTTTGGTCGTGCCGGACGGTTTGGTCGTGCCGGAGGGTTTGGTCGTGCCGGACGGTTTGGTCGTGCCGGACGGTTTGGTCGTGCCGGACGGTTTGGTAGTGCCGGACGGTTTGGTCGTGCCGGACGGTTTGGTCGTGCCGGACGGTTTGGTCGTGCCGGACGGTTTGGTCGTGCCGGACGGTTTGGTCGTGCCGGACGGTTTGGTCGTGCCGGACGGTTTGGTTGAGCTGGGAAGTTTATTCCTGCCGGGAGGTTTGGAGGGTTTGGTCGTGCTAGACGGTTTGGTCGTGCCAGGAAGTTTGTTCATGCCAGGAGGTTTGGTCGTGCTGGACGGTTTGGTCGTGCCGGACGGTTTGGTCGTGCGAAACGGTTTGGTCGTGCCAAACGGTTTGGTCGTGCCAAACGGTTTGGTCGTGCCAAACGGTTTGGTCGTGCCAAACGGTTTGGTCGTGCCAAACGGTTTGGTCGTGCCAAACGGTTTGGTCGTGCCAAACGGTTTGGTCGTGCCAAACGGTTTGGTCGTGCCAAACGGTTTGGTCGTGCCAAACGGTTTGGTCGTGCCAAACGGTTTGGTCGTGCCAAACGGTTTGGTCGTGCCGGACGGTTTGGTCGTGCCGGACAGTTTGGTCGTGCCGGAGGGTTTGGTCGTGCCGGAGGGTTTGGTCGTGCCGGGAAGTTTGTTCATGCCGGGAAGTTTGTTCATGCCGGGAGGTTTGGATGGTTTGGTTGTGCCAGACGGTTTGGTCGTGCCGGGAAGTTTGGTCGTGCTGGGGAGTTTGTTCATGCCGGGAGGTTTGGTCGTGCCGGACGGTTTGGTCATGCCGGGAAGTTTGTTCATGCCGGGAGGTTTTGTCATGCCAGACGGTTTGGTCGTGCCGGACGGTTTGGTCGTGCCGGACGGTTTGGTCGTGCCGGACGGTTTGGTCGTGCCGGACTGTTTGGTCGTGCCGGACTGTTTGGTCGTGCCGGACTGTTTGGTCGTGCCGGACTGTTTGGTCGTGCCGGACTGTTTGGTCGTGCCGGACTGTTTGGTCGTGCCGGACTGTTTGGTCGTGCCGGACTGTTTGGTCGTGCCGGACTGTTTGGTCGTGCCGGACTGTTTGGTCGTGCCGGACTGTTTGGTCGTGCCGGACTGTTTGGTCGTGCCGGATGGTTTGGTCGAGCCGGGAAATTTATTCATGCCGGGAGGTTTGGAGGGTTTGGTCGTGCTGGACGGTTTGGTCGTGCCGGGAAGTTTGTTCATGCCGGGAGGTTTGGTCATGCCGGACGGCTTGGTCGTGCCGGACGGTTTGGTCGTGCCAGATGGTTTGGTCGTGCCGGGAAGTTTGTTCATGCTGGGAGGTTTGGTCGTGCCGGAGGGTTTGGTCGTGCCGGGAAGTTTGTTCATGCCGGGAGGTTTGGTCGTGCCAGACGGTTTGGTCGTGCCGGGAAATTTGTTCATGCCGGGAGGTTTGGACGGTTTGGTCGTGCCAGACGGTTTGGTCGTGCCGGGAAGTTTGTTCATGTCGGGAGGTTTGGTCATGCCGAACGGTTTGGTCGTGCCGGACGGTTTGGTCGTGCCGGACGGTTTGGTCATGCCGGACGGTTTGGTCGTGCCAGACGATTTGGTCCTGCCGGACGGTTTGGTCCTGCCGGACGGTTTGGTCGTGCCAGACGGTTTGGTCCTGCCGGACGGTTTGGTCGTGCCGGACAGTTTGGTTGAGCCGGGAAGTTTATTCATGCCGGGAGGTTTGGAGGGTTTGGTCGTGCTGGACGGTTTGGTCGTGCCAGGAAGTTTGTTCATGCCGGGAGGTTTGGTCATGCCGGACGGTTTGGTCGTGCCGGATGGTTTGGTCGTGCCGGGAAGTTTGTTCATGCTGGGAGGTTTGGTCGTGCCGGACGGTTTGGTCGTGCCGGGAGGTTTGGACGGTTTGGTCGTGCCAGATGGTTTGGTTGTGCCGGGAAGTTTGGTCATGCCGGGAAGTTTGTTCGTGCCGGACGGTTTGGTCGTGCCGGACGGTTTGGTCTTGCCGGACGGTTTGGTCGTGCCGGA
This sequence comes from Eptatretus burgeri, assembly GCF_056783735.1. Lineage (NCBI taxonomy): Eukaryota > Metazoa > Chordata > Myxini > Myxiniformes > Myxinidae > Eptatretus > Eptatretus burgeri. The sequence continues at coordinate 9,867,158 of NC_140961.1, read as the reverse complement.
CGGTTTGGTCATGCCGGGAAGTTTGTTCCTGCCAGAAGGGTTGATAGTGCCGGACGGTTTGGTCGTGCCAGACGGTTTGGTTGTGCCGGGAAGTTTGGTCGTGCCGGACGGTTTGGTCGTGCCGGACGGTTTGGTCGTGCCGGACGGTTTGGTCGTGCCGGACGGTTTGGTCGTGCCGGGAAGTTTGTTCATGCCAGGAGGTTTGGACGGTTTGGTCGTGCCGGGTGGTTTGGTCGTGCCGGGCGGTTTGGTCGTGCCGGACGGTTTGGTCGTGCTGGACGGCTTGGTCGTGCCGGACGGTTTGGTCGTGCCAGATGGTTTGGTCGTGCCGGGAAGTTTGTTCATGCTGGGAGGTTTGGTTGTGCCGGAGGGTTTGGTCGTGCCGGGAAGTTTGTTCATGCCGGGAGGTTTGGTCGTGCCAGACGGTTTGGTCGTGCCGGGAAGTTTGTTCATGCCGGGAGGTTTGGACGGTTTGGTCGTGCCAGACGGTTTGGTCGTGCCGGGAAGTTTGTTCATGTCGGGAGGTTTGGTCGTGCCGAACGGTTTGGTCGTGCCGGACGGTTTGGTCGTGCCGGACGGACGGTTTGGTCGTGCCGGACGGTTTGGTCCTGCCGGACAGTTTGGTTGAGCCGGGAAGTTTATTCATGCCGGGAGGTTTGGAGGGTTTGGTCGTGCTTGACGGTTTGGTCGTGCCAGGAAGTTTGTTCATGCCGGGAGGTTTGGTCATGCCGGACGGTTTGGTCGTGCCGGATGGTTTGGTCGTGCCGGGAAGTTTGTTCATGCTGGGAGGTTTGGTCGTGCCGGGAGGTTTGGACGGTTTGGTCGTGCCAGACGGTTTGGTTGTGCCGGGAAGTTTGGTCGTGCCGGGAAGTTTGTTTGTGCTGGACGGTTTGGTCGTGCCGGACGGTTTAGTCATGCCGGGAAGTTTGTTCCTGCCGGAAGGGTTGGTCGTGCTGGACGGTTTGGTTGTGCCAGGAAGTTTGTTCATGCCAGGAGGTTTGGACGGTTTGGTCGTGCTGGGAAGTTTGGTCATGGTGGGAGGTTTGGTCGTGCCGGACGGTTTGGTCGGTTTGGTCGTGCCGGACGGTTTGGTCGGTTTGGTCGTGCCAGACGGTTTGGTTGTGCCGGGAAGTTTGGTCGTGCCGGGAAGTTTTTTCATGCCGGGAAGTTTGGTCGTGCCGGACGGTTTGGTCGTGCCGGACGGTTTGGTCGTGCCGGACGGTTTGGTCGTGCCGGACGGTTTGGTCGTGCCGGACGGTTTGGTCGTGCTGGACGGTTTGGTCATGCCGGGAAGTTTGTTCGTCCCGGACGGTTTGGTCGTGCCGGATGGTTTGGTCCTGCGGGATGGTTCGGTCGTGTCGGACGGTTTGGTCATGCCAGGAAGTTTGTTCGTGCCAGGAGGTTTGGACGGTTTGGTCGTGCCGGGAGGTTTGGTCGTGCCGGGCGGTTTGGTCGTGCCGGACGGTTTGGTCGTGCCGGACGGTTTGGTCGTGCCGGACGGTTTGGTCGTGCCGGACGGTTTGGTCGTGCCGGACGGTTTGGTCGTGCCGGACGGTTTGGTCGTGCCGGACTGTTTGGTCGTGCCGGACTGTTTGGTCGTGCCGGACTGTTTGGTCGTGCCGGACTGTTTGGTCGTGCCGGACTGTTTGGTCGTGCCGGACTGTTTGGTCGTGCCGGACTGTTTGGTCGTGCCGGACTGTTTGGTCGTGCCGGACTGTTTGGTCGTGCCGGACTGTTTGGTCGTGCCGGACTGTTTGGTCGTGCCGGACTGTTTGGTCGTGCCGGACTGTTTGGTCGTGCCGGACTGTTTGGTCGTGCCGGATGGTTTGGTCGAGCCGGGAAATTTATTCATGCCGGGAGGTTTGGAGGGTTTGGTCGTGCTGGACGGTTTGGTCGTGCCGGGAAGTTTGTTCATGCCGGGAGGTTTGGTCATGCCGGACGGCTTGGTCGTGCCGGACGGTTTGGTCGTGCCAGATGGTTTGGTCGTGCCGGGAAGTTTGTTCATGCTGGGAGGTTTGGTTGTGCCGGAGGGTTTGGTCGTGCCGGGAAGTTTGTTCATGCCGGGAGGTTTGGTCGTGCCAGACGGTTTGGTCGTGCCGGGAAGTTTGTTCATGCCGGGAGGTTTGGACGGTTTGGTCGTGCCAGACGGTTTGGTCGTGCCGGGAAGTTTGTTCATGTCGGGAGGTTTGGTCATGCCGAACGGTTTGGTCGTGCCGGACGGTTTGGTCATGCCGGACGGTTTGGTCATGCCGGACGGTTTGGTCGTGCCAGACGGTTTGGTCCTGCCGGACGGTTTGGTCGTGCCAGACGGTTTGGTCCTGCCGGACGGTTTGGTCCTGCCGGACGGTTTGGTCGTGCCGGACAGTTTGGTTGAGCCGGGAAGTTTATTCATGCCGGGAGGTTTGGAGGGTTTGGTCGTGCTGGACGGTTTGGTCGTGCCAGGAAGTTTGTTCATGCCGGGAGGTTTGGTCGTGCCGGACGGTTTGGTCGTGCCGGGAAGTTTGTTCATGCTGGGAGGTTTGGTCGTGCCGGATGGTTTGGTCGTGCCGGGAGGTTTGGACGGTTTGGTCGTGCCAGATGGTTTGGTTGTGCCGGGAAGTTTGTTCATGCCGGGAAGTTTGGTCGTGCCGGACGGTTTGGTCGTGCCGGACGGTTTGGTCGTGCCGGACGGTTTGGTCGTGCCGGACGGTTTGGTCGTGCCGGGAAGTTTGTTCGTCCCGGAAGGGTTGGTCGTGCCGGACGGTTTGGTCGTGCCGGATGGTTTGGTCCTGCGGGACGGTTCGGTCGTGTCGGACGGTTCGGTCGTGTCGGACGGTTTGGTCATGCCGGACGGTTTGGTCGTGCCAGGAAGTTTGTTCATGCCAGGAGGTTTGGACGGTTTGGTCGTGCCGGGAGGTTTGGTCGTGCCGGGCGGTTTGGTCGTGCCGGACGATTTGGTCGTGCTGGACGGCTTGGTCGTGCCGGACGGTTTGGTCGTGCCAGATGGTTTGGTCGTGCCGGGAAGTTTGTTCATGCTGGGAGGTTTGGTTGTGCCGGAGGGTTTGGTCGTGCCGGGAAGTTTGTTCATGCCGGGAGGATTGGTCGTGCCAGACGGTTTGGTCGTGCCGGGAAGTTTGTTCATGCCGGGAGGTTTGGACGGTTTGGTCGTGCCAGACGGTTTGGTCGTGCCGGGAAGTTTGTTCATGTCGGGAGGTTTGGTCGTGCCGAACGGTTTGGTCGTGCGGGACGGTTTGGTCGTGCCGGACGGTTTGGTCGTGCCGGACAGTTTGGTCCTGCCGGACAGTTTGGTTGAGCCGGGAAGTTTATTCATGCCGGGAGGTTTGGAGGGTTTGGTCGTGCTTGATGGTTTGTTCGTGCCAGGAAGTTTGTTCATGCCGGGAGGTTTGGTCATGCCGGACGGTTTGGTCGTGCCGGATGGTTTGGTTGTGCCGGGAAGTTTGTTCATGCTGGGAGGTTTGGTCGTGCCGGGAGGTTTGGACGGTTTGGTCGTGCCAGACGGTTTGGTTGTGCCGGGAAGTTTGGTCGTGCCGGGAAGTTTGTTTGTGCTGGACGGTTTGGTCGTGCCGGACGGTTTAGTCATGCCGGGAAGTTTGTTCCTGCCGGAAGGGTTGGTCGTGCTGGACGGTTTGGTTGTGCCAGGAAGTTTGTTCATGCCAGGAGGTTTGGACGGTTTGGTCGTGCTGGGAAGTTTGGTCATGGTGGGAGGTTTGGTCGTGCCGGACGGTTTGGTCGGTTTGGTCGTGCCGGACGGTTTGGTCGGTTTGGTCGTGCCAGACGGTTTGGTTGTGCCGGGAAGTTTGGTCGTGCCGGGAAGTTTTTTCATGCCGGGAAGTTTGGTCGTGCCGGACGGTTTGGTCGTGCCGGACGGTTTGGTCGTGCCGGACGGTTTGGTCGTGCTGGACGGTTTGGTCGTGCTGGACGGTTTGGTCATGCCGGACGGTTTGGTCGTGCCGGGAAGTTTGTTCGTCCCGGACGGTTTGGTCGTGCCGGATGGTTTGGTCCTGCGGGACGGTTCGGTCGTGTCGGACGGTTTGGTCATGCCAGGAAGTTTGTTCGTGCCAGGAGGTTTGGACGGTTTGGTCGTGCCGGGAGGTTTGGTCGTGCCGGGCGGTTTGGTCGTGCCGGGCGGTTTGGTCGTGCCGGGCGGTTTGGTCGTGCCGGGCGGTTTGGTCGTGCCGGGCGGTTTGGTCGTGCCGGGCGGTTTGGTCGTGCCGGGCGGTTTGGTCGTGCCGGACGGTTTGGTCGTGCCGGACGGTTTGGTCGTGCCGGGCGGTTTGGTCGTGCCGGGCGGTTTGGTCGTGCCGGGCGGTTTGGTCGTGCCGGGCGGTTTGGTCGTGCCGGGCGGTTTGGTCGTGCCGGGCGGTTTGGTCGTGCCGGGCGGTTTGGTCGTGCCGGGCGGTTTTGTCGTGCCGGGCGGTTTGGTCGTGCCGGGCGGTTTGGTCGTGCCGGGCGGTTTGGTCGTGCCGGGCGGTTTGGTCGTGCCGGGCGGTTTGGTCGTGCCGGGCGGTTTGGTCGTGCCGGGCGGTTTGCAGTTGCCTTCCCAGCAATGTAAGGATAGACATTTGCAATTTCTTCAGGGTGCTGGGAAATAGCTTGCCTGCTCTTCAAGAAGCCCATGTCCAAAGGAAATGTATTCACTAATTTCAGCACAAATTAGTGTTCTGCCTGGGTGGAAAATTATGACAAAAACAAATACCAACGTGGTTAACTCTTTGCCAAAGCAAAAGAGAAAGGTCTTTAATGTCCATCAACGACCAATGCTAACTGACGATTCCTGGAGTTTCACATCCTTCCAAGGGATGGCATACATTGATGAATCGCTTTGCATGTAAACACCAGGACTGAAGTTTACAACTGGGTCTGGATTCAAACTCAGGCTAGACGACTCAGAGGGGGTGTGCATACCTCAAGGGCCTAATCTTTCGTCTTTCACACTCACACCTTTGCAAAAAGAAAACCCAAACACAATAACGTAATTTGCTTTGTAAAACAAACGATTGGGACGTGTAAATGATATTTTCAATGAAAGTTAAAATAACAATTCATAATAAACATTTTCTTTTTATACGTCACAATATGGTCGTCCGAAGAGATACAATATCAGACAATATTCATACCAGTGACTAAAGAAAGTCCTCTCATCATGGTGAGGTTCTGGAGGGTCCCCCTGACCATCACCGTCCTTCAACCGCTCTCCGAAGATGGATTCTTCATCAGAATTATCATTGTTCTCCTTGGAATTCAGCTTTCCACGAAGTAAAACTGATACAGCAAAAGGGCAAACGGATTCTTAACACACTCCATGCAAACAAAATCAATACTAGTAAGATTATTTCCCATGATTATCAACATTGACTTGATGATCACATGATTATCACCACTTCCGGTTCCGGTTCTTGAGCGACGGAGCGAGTTTTCCAGGAGTTTTTGTCGCGTTTTTACTGTCATTGTGTTATATCTGTGTTTTCTGTGTGTTTCTACTTCGGTCTTGTGTTAGAACTTGTGCTAATTGTTGAGTTTTCGATGTATTTTCACATCGGCTTTCCTTGAGGCCTACCCTTCTTCCCATGCATGCGCGCGATCGTGTTTATTGTATTTTCTCCTTATTATCATCAGTTTTTATTTTCTCCACTTTTTCCCCCCACCCCACTTCTATCCTTCCCAACTATACCCTCTGTTTCATGTCTTAAAATTGAAAAAAATGAAAAAATACCTTTTACCTCACGTAGTACCCCACATGACCACGTGACTTCCTGTACCAACTCTTCTTCCTCCTCATTCTGCTGACCCACCATTTACTACTTTTACTAACCTACATTCATCATGTACCTTCAGGATTTTTCTTCAACCTTCCCTTTACCTAATCCTACGTGATCTTTATCAAAAAATCGAAAATAAAAATGGTCTCTTCCTCTTTCACACGTGTGGTTCTCATTATTATATCAGAATTTGCAAAACTTCTTCTTCTTCTTCTTCAAAAGCCTGTTTTCAATTATTGGACCTTTCCTTCATCCCGTTTGTGAAGCGTTCCACTGTAACGACGTTTCGTTTCTCCATTCTTCTAATTCACCTATATTTCAACCCTCATGTAATGTCTTTCAATGGCATCTCTGATTTTAAAATTTAGAAATCCCAGTTTGCAACACATGTTCGTGTAACATCAATCGTCCTCTTTTTTTTTTTTTCCAACTTCAGTGCCAATTCACTCCACCTCCTTAAATATACCTCCCCCGAACCCCTACCAGCTTCCTCCTCATCCTACCTCCGCTCTTCGCACCTCTTCACTGGCTTCTGCTTCAATATCAGGTCCTCCTCTGTTGTCCCAAACCGTGTGATGTTCTAACATCTGTGGGCTCCATTCTGACTGAACAGATATCTCTCTCTCTCTCTCTCTCAATCAGAACACTCATCACCACAAACATGCACCTTCCTTCCTCTCAGCCCACCTCCCTCTCTTCCCAACCCCTCAAATCTTGTACCTTCCCCTGCCCTCTCTCATCTTCACCATACCACGGACCAAGTCTCAATCATCCCCTCTCCCCACCTCTCCCATCACCCTCCTGCACCTCGGCCGTACCTGATCTCATCGTCTCCCTCCCTCTCAAAGCAATCTTCACACTCTTACCCCTCGAAGCCTCACATTCACCTTTTTCAAAAACTCCCCCTCACCTTTCTCCCTCAACTCTTTCCCCTCACCTCACCCCCTCTCACCCTTCTCCTTCCAATCTTCCCCCTCACCCCCCTCACATCTACAAATGTTCCTCCTTCCCCCACCCTCTCTTCCACCTCATCACTCCACCTCCTCCAATCTTCAACTGCCATATGCCCCCTCTAATTACTCCCCACTGTAAATTAACCCATCACCAACGAGCTTTTTCTCCTCCTCATCCGGCCCTCTCCCCCAGCAATTCGACAATCCCCCACACTCTTTCAATAACTCTCCATACATACCCTCCTACTCCATCGTCCTACCAGCCTCCTCCCTCCCCTGCACCCAAAACCCTCTTCCCAAACAGTATGGACCTCAAACATCCGGGGTCTTCACTCAAATCTCACAGATCTTTCCATACAGGTTGCCACTGACAAACCAGATGTAATCTGCTTAACAGAAACTTTCCTCCCTCAAGACGTCTCTGACTCCCGAGTATCTCATCGTGGTTACTCCCTCCTCCGGTATGACAGACCTGAGCCTTGTCCTGGCTGCAGAGTTGCTCTCTTCATCAAAGACTCTATTCCTCACTCACCATGCACTGCCCTCACCTCCACCCCCGCCCCCATACCCCCAGGAATACCTCTGGCTACGGCTTCCCCTCCACCAAACAATGATGATTCCAGTTACATCTCGCTCTCCGAAAACATGGACCAACTTCCATCCTCTCATCCAAACTCTCTCTTCCTCATATGTGGTGACTTCAATTGTCATCATGCCAGTTGGCTAGGTGTGGGTACCTCTTGTGGTGAATTGAAGGTCGTGACGTGTGATCACATGTTGCACGGCTCGAGCACGGAATAGATAAAGCTAAGGTTCCGCTCGGTCGGGGGGATTGTCCCAGGGGCATTGTCGTTTACGGCGGCGGTTCACTTGGTCCTTGTTGAATGGTGAGAATTGAGAGTATATCGGACTCCGGGCTTATACTGATTTATTTTGCGGTGATTAGTTGCACGTGTATACCTTACTGCTTATGTACTCCTTGCTGAGCCTGTATTCCCTGGTGTGCCCGTAGAAGCGGCTTCAATCAAATGGAATAAAGCCTACACTCTGAAGGTTCTTCTCTCGTTTTCATTTCAATTTATTCCATTTGGTTTTCTCGGCTCTCTCAACCAACGATGGACAAGATCTACAAACCAGAGAGGTTCGACGCAGACCCAAACGCGACTGACTCAGAAATGAAATGGTCGCATTGGTTCCGTTCCTTCTCACACTATCTGACCATCATCGAAGAGGGAGCCGACAAATTGGCCGCCCTTGTGAATCATGTCTCGCCCAGCGTATACAGGCTCTTCTCGGAGTGTGACACCTACGAAGCAGCGATCGACGTGCTGCAGGCGCTCTACGTGAAGCGCAAGAACGAGGTATACATACGACATCTTCTCAACACACGCAAGCAAGCAGCCGGGGAGACAATCGATCAGTTCCTGCAAGCTCTGAAACAGCTGGGAAAAGATGGCAGCTTCCGGGCCGTAAACGCCGAGGAACACCGAAAGGAAGCGACACGGGAGGCATTTATCCAAGGACTCAGATCAGCCCACATACGGCAATGCTTACTAGAGAAAGCGCAACCCACTCTTGAAAAGGTAGTCGATCAGGCTCGAGCGATGGATACGGCCCAGCAGCAATCTGAGTCATTTGGGACACCGATGCTGCTAATGAACGCCGCTACGGTGGAAACTCAAGGAACCCCACAGACACAGACACAGCCTGACACAGGGGATGGAGAAAAACCCGAGGAGTCGGATACCCAGACCTCGTCAAACTCCTCAGCAACTACTCCGGTTGGTAAATGCTTCTTTTGTGGGTACAAAAGACACCTCCGCCACAAATGCCCCGCCAGAGATGCCACATGCATGAATTGTGACAAGAAAGGGCATTATGCCAGGGTATGTAAATCTACTCTAAGGAGAAATAAACCCACTTCTGCGGCTCTCTACTCACAAAAGAAACTAACTGTAGCCTCACCGGGGAATCTATCCAAGGCTATCATCAACGTACGAATTAACGGGCATATGGCTGAGGCTCTGATTGATACCGGTAGCTCTGAAAGTTTCATCAACAGCTCGCTAGTGAAGGGCAGGAAATGGAAGATCCACCCGACAGACAATACGGTATGCATGGCCGCCACATCACTACAGTCCCGCGTACGAGGGTACTGCAATGTTGAATTGGACGTAAAAGGGTACACGCATCGGGATGTAAGGGTACTGGTGCGTCGCGATTTATGCGCAGACGTAATTCTGGGTCATAATGTCCTCAAGCAGCACACGAGCATCGAAATACCCTTTGGAGGAAGCAAACCTCATCTAATTTTAAATGCTTTGACCACTGCAGAGGTAACGTCCCCCCAGCTGTTTGCTAACTTTTCGCCGGTCTGTAAACCGATAGCGATCAAATCGTGGCGATATACCACTGCTGATATGAACTTCATCACTTCAGAGACCAAGCGATTACTGGAAGAAGGAATTATAGAACCGAGCGATTCGCCATGGCGCGCACAGGTGTTGGTCACCGCCAATCAGAATCATAAGAAACGAATGGTTGTCGATTATTCCCAAACGGTCAATCGTTTCACCCAACTCGATGCCTACCCTTTGCCGCGCATAGACGGGATGGTCGAACGCGTGGCCAATTATAAGATATTCGGCACCATCGATTTGCGAAGCGCCTATCATCAAATTCCCATCCGAGAGGAAGACAAACCTTACACCGCATTCCAGGCAGGTAGACGCCTCTACCAAATTAAGGAGGATTCCGTTCGGTGTCACGAATGGAGTAGCTTGCTTCCAACGGGTTATGGACGACATCATCTCAGATGAAAACCTCAAAGACACTTTTGTTTACGTGGACAATGTCACAGTGTGCGGTAGGGATCAGGGGGAACATGACATGAATCTGGACAGATTCTTGAGCATTGCTAGAAAATATAATATGACCCTCAACTACGAGAAATGCCTATTCTCGGCAAGGTCAATTGACCTTCTCGGCTACACGATAGCCGACGGCACGATTAAGCCTGATCCTGAACGATTGCGCCCACTTCGTGAGCTACCCCCACCTCAGGACCTGCAGACAATGCGCCGGGTGATCGGCATGTTCGCTTACTATGCAAGATGGATTTCGCAATACTCCGAGAAAATACATCCCCTAGTGCATTGCAAAAACTTTCCACCAGATGCCGCTGTTGTAAAAGCTTTCCACAGCCTCAAAGATGATATCAGTAATTCCGTGGTATTATCGATCGATAGCTCGGTGCCCTTCGTTGTGGAAACAGATGCTTCCGATCACGCGATAGCTGCTACGCTTAATCAGTCTGGGCGACCCGTCGCGTTCTTCTCGAGAACTCTCTCTGGAAGCGAGCAGAGACACTCGGCAATAGAGAAGGAAGCGTACGCCATCGTCGAAGCCCAACGTAAATGGAGACACTATTGACTGAGAAACCATTTCAAGCTCGTTACGGACCAACGATCCGTGGCATTCATGTTTGATGGGAAAAATAACGGGAAAATTAAGAATGAAAAAATTATGAGATGGCGGATAGACCTAGCCTGCTATAGTTACGACATAGTTTACCGGCCCGGGAGGGAAAACCCTGCTGCAGGCACCTTCTCTCGGGTCTACTGTTCGGCGACAATCAGTCAGGCTTTGCAAGACCTCCATGTGTCTCTTTGCCACCCGGGGGTAACCAGAATGGCACATTTCGTGCGCAGACAGAACCTTCCCTATTCTATTGAAGATATTAAACAAATGAATGCTTCATGCCCTGTTTGTGCTGAACTAAAACCCAGATTCTATGGCGCGGCATCTGGCAGACTGATCAAGGCCACTTCTCCCTTCGAGAGACTAAACATTGACTTCAAACGGCCCCTGCCGACCGAGACAGACAACAGATACATATTCACTGTTGTTGATGAATATTCAAGGTTCCCTTTTGCATTTCCATGCTCGGATATGACCTCGGGCACTGTCGTGAAATGTCTGTCTGACCTCTTCGCTATGTTTGGGAAACCTTCGTACATACATTCAGACAGAGGGCCGTGTTTCATGTCGGCCGGGCTAAAACAATTCCTATTAGAGCACGGCATAGCAACTAGTCGAACGACGGGTTACAACCCACAGGGTAATGGGCAGGTGGAACGATATAATGGAGTTATTTGGAAAGCCGTAACTCTGGCGCTGAAATCGAGAGGACTGGGGCCCGAGCGGTGGGAGGTTACCCTTCTCGACGCTCTGAATTCCATACGCTCTTTGCTCTGCACGTCCACCAATGCAACTCCTCACGAACGAATGTTTACTCACCAGCGGCGTTATGTTGATGGCCAATCGGTGCCCAACTGGCTAACCCATCCCGGAACAGTGTTCATGAAGCGCCCGGTACGACAAAGCAAGTATGAACCCATGGTGGAAGAGGTCGAACTCATCGATACTAATCCAGAGTATGCTCATGTCAGGCTCCCGGATGGCAGGGAGACCACTGTGTCGGTTCTTCATTTGGCTCCCTCAGGTACTCCTCCCGCAGGTACACCACCATCTGGCGCTCCTCCCTCTGACATCCCCCCCCCCCCCCAGGAACTCCACCCGAGAATGGTGGTGACGGAGCTGCCGCGTTCCACCCGAGAGCGATCGGGGAGTCATCCCCGGCACGAGTCGAGGCTCACCAAGAGGATCGGAAGCCTCCCTCAAGTGAAACCGCCATTTACTCCCGGAGAGATCGACGGATAATACCCCCTCGCCGACTCAATCTGTAAAGGGGATTATCGGCATCCTCGATGCTCATGCTCCTATATGCTCGTTACATAATATATCGATGCTCATTACCATGCTCCTACAACTCAAAATAATCCTCACTGCTTGGCATGTATGCTTCTGTAGCTTAGATAGTTCGCGTTGCTTGAAATGTATACTCCTGTAGCGCTGAAGTAATCATGGTGCGTTAGTTGGGCCTCGAGTTACATTTTAAATACGGGGAGAATGTGGTGAATTGAAGGTCGTGACGTGTGATCACATGTTGCACGGCTCGAGCACGGAATAGATAAAGCTAAAGTTCCGCTCGGTCGGGGGGATTGTCCCAGGGGCATTGTCGTTTACGGCGGCGGTTCACTTGGTGCTCATTGAATGGTGAGAATTGAGAGTATATCGGACTCCGGGCTTATACTGATTTATTTTGCGGTGATTAGTTGCACGTGTGTACCTTACTGCTTATGTACTCCTTGCTGCGCCTGTATTCCCTGGTGTGCCCGTAGAAGCGGCTTCAATCAAATGGAATAAAGCCTCCACTCTGAAGGTTCTTCTCTCGTTTTCATTTCACCTCTCTCACCTGCCATGGCACTTCAACAAAAGACATCTGCAACTCATTGGGACTGAAACAATCTGTCAACTTCCTGACCCGGATCTCATCCAATGGTACTCCATCTCTTCTGGATCTGATTTTGACCAATTTCAATTAAAATATCTGCTGTTCTCCCTCAGCTCCAATTGGTTCATCTGACCACGTGCTTGTCAAAGTAAACATCTCTTTGGCTGTTATTAGAGAACCACCTCAGTGCCGTCGAGTCTGGCATATCACTCAGGATGACTGGCAGGGACTTCAAGCAGCCATCAAACTTCAAGACTGGTCTCCCCTCTCTACTTCCTCCGACATGAACTCGTCCTGAGAATTCTTTCAAAACAACTTGCTCTCTCTCGTGCATAGATTTATCCCATCTCGTCTTCACTTGTCATACCCTTCCTCCCGCCAATGTTACACTAAATGTTGTGGCGAGGCAGTTGTCCTGAAACAACGGCATCTGCCCACGTGTCCTAAAAACCTGCTCTGCTGCTCTTGCTCACCCTCTCTCTGTTATATTCACCCTCTCATTTGCTCTTGGTCATCTGCTTGGAAATCAACTAACATTACCGCTCTGCATAAAAAAGGTGCAAAAACAGATCTCTGCAACGACAGACCAATCAGACTTCTCCCAATCATCAGCAAAGTTCTGGACTCCATCATCACTTCAGACATTAAATCCTTCCTCTTCTCCAATGGCTTGATTTCTGCTCATCAATTTTGTTTCAGACCAGGTCACTCGACCCTGGATATGACACTTCTACTCTCCCTACAATGGATGGAGATCCTCAATGCCAGCCATGAAATGAGAGCCATATCCCGAGACATATCGCGTGCTTTCGATACGGTCTGACACCCTGCCCTGCTCACCAAACTCTCTTTCTATGGTATCCAAGGACATCTCCATTCATGGCTCGCCGACTTCCTCTCCTGTCGCAGCCAACATTCTCGTCATTGTCGCAGCCAAGAACCGTTAATGGAGTTCTCTCATCCCCTCTTCCTCTCCAGGCTGGAATTCCTCAAGGCAGCGTTCTGGGCCCTGTTCTTTTTCTGATTTTCATTAATGATCTCTCTGACTTTGGAGAATCCTCTTTATCTCTTTGCTGATGACTCCACCCTCTGCTGTACCATCTCGTCGTCCATCAGATCGGCAAGCAGCAGCTTCTTTACTCTACAGATCTGGATAAAATCACAACCTGGTCCAACACATGGAACATGTCTTTCAATCCTGACAAATGTCACACTCTCACTTTGTCTCTCTGAAAAGACCGTCTCGAACCCCCCCCCCCCACCATCTACTTTCTCAACAATCCTCTGGAAGAAGTCCTTTCATTCAAGCTTCTGGGTCTCACTATCCGCCATGACCTTTCTTGGGAAAGCCACATTTCTAAGCTGGCTTCCAAAGCCAGTCGCCTACTGGGCATCCTACGTCATGCAGTGTCCTTCCTTGGCACACCTGAGCTCCTGACCACATACAAAGCTATCGTCCACAACCTGATGGAGGACTGTTCTCCCCTCTGGGCTGTTGCTGCTGCTTCTCACCTTTCTTGGCTTCACTCTGTCGAAACCAAGGCATTTAGGATCATTGGTGTCTCCCGTGATAAGGCTGAGTCTTTGCGTCTCTCACTCTCTTACCGCAGGCAGGTTGGTTGTTTGTCTGTCTTCTACCATCTCCTCTCCAGCCTCATCCCCTCTGCTCTGTTTGAGATATATGTCCCCCCCCCCCCCCATATATCTGCGGGGTGCTCAAGGTACACCAGCAAACCCCTACTGGTAAAACTTCCAAAATCAAGAGTCACTGCTACTCATCTTCACTCTTTCGTTCCTCTTTTTTGCCGCTTTTGGAACAAACTCCCACACTTTTCAATCCCACTCTTCGTTCAAGGTCTTCAAAACAGCTGTTCACTCCCACCTCTTATCTTCCTCCATCCAAAACCTTGATCTTTTCTTCCCCCGTTAATCCACTCCAAACCCACCTGCTTCAAATTCCCTGTTTTCCTTCCTGAAAGTCCCTGTTGTGTCCATCTTGTTTTCCCTGTGTATCCCACCCCATCCCTCTCCATTCCACAAATCTCATGTTTCTGTTCCCCACTGGGTTTTCCTTCATTCTCCCACCCCTCTTGTCTCTTGCTCCCCTTGTTGTGTGTGTCTGTGTGTTCGCTCCCATACGAGCCTCGACAGTGTTTACAAAAAAAATATATGCATGTCGTATATATTGCGGGAAGTGCTCCGATGATGTCACATTATCACGTGACCTTAGAGCTCATCATATCTGAGAGTGTAAGTGTCAAGTTTATTTGGTTGGGCACATTTATCTATCAATAGCTGAATCAAATTCGATGTTACTTGTCAGTGGTTTAAGGATGACATGGACTATTTATTCTAGAAAATCAAAAAGTATAAAGAGGTTTATAATGCTTTGACTACTCCTCAAGGTTCTCCTGATACCCCTACACACTTGTCCCATTGATGTGGTAACACCAAGATTAATGTCATCAGAGTAAAAAATATTTAGGACAGGTACACAGACATTTCAGGATATGAGCTTTGACATCTTCAACATTTGTAAACTTAAAGCCACCCAGATGTTGTTTGAATGGTCGAAAGAGATGCAAATCATATGGTGATGAGTTTGCGGTGCACAAGGGATGGTTTAGATCTTCCCAAATCATCTCCCACGTGAGTAATTGTAATTACATTTGCCATGTGATGGTGAGTATTATCAGGCAATAAAGTCCCTCCATGAGACAACATACTGGGAATTGTCTGGACATTAATCTGGGAATTGCTTATCTCACCTAATTGGGTAACACCTCACTGTCCTACTGTACATTGATGGTTTTCCCCTTTATGTTCATGAAATACCACATGCTTAATCATGAATGTTTTTGGTCATGAGGACCAAGAATGCCTGTAGTCCATGCTATCTCACTTTGACTTTGCATGAAATGATGGACCAAGATCACATCACCCGTCACAATCTTCTTCAAGAAATCCTCTTCTTTTCTCGACTAAGCATTCCAGGATATTTGATGCAAAGACCACCGTGATGATAATGGTGATCATAATACGAGTTGCCTTATTCAGAACTTTGATGCAGGAGGAGGACATAGGTCCATAAAACCAGTGCTTTTAATATTATCACCGACCTATAGTTGTTTGCCCATGCTCTATCCTTTTTAGATGGTGAGCATCAATCAATAAAGCAGCTCGCACCATTTTTAAGGTCTTTTATACGACTCGGCTGGGGTTCAAACCGCCAGTTTCTCAGACTCAGGACACGCGGACTAACCATTAAGCCACCGACGCTGGTTGGTTAAAGGTTGGTGAAGAAGTTGGTTATGCTTCCAAGGCTGGTTAAGAACCTAAGGTTTCATCAAATTTGAGGTTCTTTTGTCGCCACTTTGTACCAACCTGATTGAATTTCAGATGAGAATGAATATTTCCACACTTAAAACACTGACATCCGATTTTTCTCCAATTTATGGATACGAAACCGGTGATTATCCCAGGTTAACTCTTCAACACATTCAATGTTTCAGTGACTGCCGTTGGTTGCACATTCGAACGCTCAAGATCGCTCATCAATCCACAGCCCTTTCAACCTCATTGTACCATAAAAACACACAAATAAGTGGGAAAAAAACGTCACCGAGTTAGACAGACAGTCACCTGTGAATCTCAGTTGGTTTGATGCTCTCCTTCAAAAGAAACTTGATAATACGCCACTCCTCTACTCAGTACATGTGACTGTTGGCTGCTGTATTTGTTTTGCCAAGGACACCATCTTGGTCTTCACCAGCATTGATGTCACTTCCTGTACAATTCAGGGTACCAGTACATTAATACATAACAACATTGCACAAAACTTCAGCATTGACCTACTTTTACAAGTACTCCAATAAAAATGCCATGTCATCCTTGAAGCATCCTACAACATAATCTTTGAAACCCATTTATACAGCATCCATAGAAAGTCTACACCCCCTTTTCAAAAATTTTCACCTTTTGTTGCCTCATAGCCCTGAATTAAATTCCATTAAATCAGACTTTTCCCACTTTTATTTACACATCGTAACCCACAACTTCCAAGTGAAAAACAAAAAATATAAAAGTTTCAGAAAATTAATTCAAAATACAAAACTAGAATATCTTGGTTGGATAAGTGTCGACACCCTCCTTGTAATAGCAATTGTAAATTAGCTCAGGTGTAACCAATCACCTTCAAAATCATGCACACCACGTTAATTGGCCTCCACCTGTGTTAAATTGTGGTGATTCTGATTATTTTAGAATAAAATCAGCTGTTCCTGGAGGTTTCCTCTGCTGGTTTGTGAATTTCACAGCAAAGACTCAACCATGAGCCCTAAAAACCTTTCAAAAGACCTCCAGGATAAAGTTGTGAAAAGGTACAGATCAGGGGATGGGTATAAAAATATTTCAAAGGACTTGGATGTCCCTTGCAGCACAGTTAAGACAATCATTAAGAAGTGGAAGGCATATGGCATCACCAAGACCCTGCCAAGCTCAGGCCGTCCCTCCAAACTGGATGAACAAGCAAGGAGACTGATCAGAGATGCCACCAAGAGGTCAAAGGCAACTATGAAGGAGCTACAGGCCTTTAAGGCAAAGACTGGTCACTGTGTGCATGTGCCAACAATATCCCAAGTACTACGCAAGTCTGGCCTGTATGATACGGTGGCAAGAAGGAAGCAATTACTCAAAAATCCCATGTTGATTCCCATTTGAGGTGTGCAATAAACCACTCTGGAGATTCTGAAACCATGTGGCAAAATGTTTTGTGGTTTGACAAAACCAGGATGGAACTTTTGGCATAAATCCAAAATGTTACGTTTGGTGCAAACCCAACACAGCACATCACCCAAAGAACACCATCCCTACTGTGAAGGAACTGGGACACTTGCCAGGATAGAAGGGAAAATGGATAGGAGCAAAATACAGAAAAATCCAAGAGGAAAATCTGCTGCCCTCTGCAAAAAAGCTGAAATTGGGCTGAGAGTTCACCTTTCACCATGACAACGACCCAAAGTACACAGATAAAGCTACACTGGAGTGGCTAAGGAACAAACAGATAAATGTCCTTGAGTGGCCCAGTCAGAGCCCCGACCTAAATCCAATCGAAAATCTGTGGCATGACTTGAAGATTGCTGTCAATTCACGCTCCCCATGCAACTTGACTGAGTTTGAACAGTTTTCCACAGAAAAATGGGAAAATATTGCCCAATCAAGGTGTGCAAAGTTGGGAGAGACCTATCCCAACATACTCGCAGCTGTAATTGTTGTGAAAGGTGCTTCCACCAAGTGGACGGTGGTGGACACTTATCCAACCAAAACATTTGAGTTTTGTATTTTTAATTAGTTTGCTGAAATTTGTGGAATATTTTTTTCACTTGTATTTTTTTCACTTGGATGTTATAGGTTGCATTGTGTAAATAAAGGTGGAAAAGTGTGATTTAATGCAATATAATTCCAGGCTACAAGGTAACACACACACACACACACACACACACACACACACACACACACACACACACACACACACACACACACACACACACACACACACACACACACACACACACACACACACACACACACACACACACACACACACACACACACACACACACACACACAAGCATTTAAAGGCCATTTTCCCTGCTAAAGCAGGGGTTAGCCTTGCGAGCCCCATGACAATCTTCTCCACTTTACCCTGTTTTCTGCATCTCCCCTTCTTAATCCCCTTGCCCACATTTCCTCTTCCACCACATTTAGCCAAGTTTTTCTCGGTCTTCCCCGTCCTCTACTTCCGACTACACTCATTTCCAACACTCCTCTCACCCAGTCACTTTCATATCCTTCCTCAACACCTGACCCAACCATCTCAACCTGTTTCTCTTCACAACCTCCATCACAGACTCTATTCCCATCGTCTTCCGCAAGTCATCATCTGTCTTCCTCTCTCTCAACGATACTCCGCACATCCATCGAACCATTCACATTTCGACCCGTTCCAGCCTTTGTTGCTGCTCCATGTTCAGTACCCATGTCTCACTCCCATAAATCATCGTACTCCTCACACATGTAGCATACAGCTTTCCCTTCAGCTTCAACGACACTCCCCTCTTAGTCAGCACGCCACTCAGTTCCCGAAACTTCTTCCATGCACATCTCACTCGAGCAACCGTCGAAGAGTCTGATCCACCTTCTCCATTCAGCATGTCTCCGAGATAGCAAAATGTTTTCACACCTTCCAGCTTCACGCCATCTTCGCGTGGAACCCCATCAAATGCTTTCTCCACATCAACAAACCCAAAAAACAACTTCTTCCTCTTCTCCATGTACTTCTCCTGCAACTGCCTTACAATAAAAATTGCATCTGTCGTTCCTCTTCCTGGCACAAATCCAAACTGCATTTCGTCAATCTTTACCTTCTTCCTTATCCTCTTCTCCAACACCCTTTCCAATACCTTCATTCCATGCTCCAATAACTTTATTGCTCTATAGGAGCCACAGTCCAGAGGGTCACCTTTCCCCTTGTACAGAGGGACGAGGGTACTCAGTTCCCAATCCACTGGAATGCGGCCTTCTTTCACCACCAGATTACAGATCTCTGTCATTCTCTTCACACCCCAACTTCCCGCTGCCTTCATCATATCTCACACAACTCCCGTCGGCCCTCCTGCTTTTCTACTCTTCATTGCTCTTATAGCTTCCTCGACTTCCTTCTCAATTATCTTCTCTGCTGGTCCGAAAACTGGGTTACTCTCGATGTTGCTATCCCATTCATTTTCTACATTCAACAGCCTTTCCATATATCTCTTCCATCTTCCTTTAATTCCATCTGAGCCCACAACGATTTGTCCCACTTCATCCTTCAAGAAACTCACCCCCGTCACATCAAACCTCTCTCTCACTATCTGCTTTGCAATCCTGAATACCGCTCTCTTACCCTCTTCAGAATCCAAACGTTCTCCGAACATTTTCCTATGGGCCTCCTGCGCCTTTGCTACCTCTTTCTTTGTAGCCTTCTTGGCTTCCTTATAACTTTCATGTGCTGCCTCTTCTACCACCGTACCCTTCGCCTTTTGCCATTACTTGAACTTCTTCCTCTTCTCTTCAATCGTCTTTCCAACTTCATCACCCCACCACCATGTTTCCGAGTGCCTCGGTGGTCCTGTTGTCCATCCACATACCTCACCAACGGCTCCCAATACACTATCTTTCATTGACATCCAACCACTTTCAAGCTCAACCACATCATCTTCAACCATACTCAGCCTCTCTCTTAATGCTTCCTTCATTGGCGCCTCTTTCAACCTCCACACCTTCATCCTCGGTTGGTACTTCACCCGCCGAATTCTCCGTGCACCTTTCACCCTTATTTCGCAGACAACCAGGTGGTTCTGTGAAACAGTCTCCTCCCCTGGGATCACCTTTGTGTCCCGGAGGTTTCCCCTATCTCGCCGACGCACCATCAGGTAGTCAATGGTTGGCGTCGACCCACCTGACGTGTATGCAATAAGCTTATTATCCGCTTTCTGGAATTGAGTATTACAGATCAACAAATCAGCTCCATCAGCAAACTGCAAGATCCTTTCACCTTCTCCATTTCTCACACCATATCCATAACTCCCATGGACTCCCTCAAAACCGTCTGAACTCCTTCCCACATGTCCATTCAAGTGTCCTCCAACCACGACAACTTCCTCATCTTTCACATTTTCCATCAACTTCTCCATCGCACACCAGAACATGTTCTTCTCTTCATCGCTTCAACCGACCTGCGGGGCATATCCTGAGATGACGTTCACCAAGAGCTTTCCGATCACGATTCTCACCATCTTAGAAGAGCTGGAGTCCCATTGGTTGGGTCACCGGAGATCTGGGTCGGGAAGTTGACAGATTGTGTCAGTCCCAATGAGTAACAGAAGTTTTTTGCTGAAGTGCCATGGCAGGGGAGAGAGGTACCGACACCCAACCAACTGCCATGATGAAAGTTGATGTCACCACATATGAGGAAGAGAGAGTTGGGATGAGAGGCTATACGCTGATCCATGTTTTTGGAGAGATGCAAATGGAGTCATCACTGTTTGGTGGATTGCACAACACACACATAAACATGAGGTGGGAGTGGAGGGGAAGCCGTAGCCAGAGGTATTCCTGGGGGTGTGGGGGAGAGAGGGCAGTGCATGGAAAGTGAGGATTCGAGTCTTTGATGAAGAGAGCAACTCTGCTGCCAGAACGAGGCTCAGCTCAGCCATTTTGAAGGAGGGAGTAACCAGGGAGAGATACAAGGGAGTCAGACACGCCTTGAAGGAGGAAAGTTTGCTCAGCAGATTATGTCTGGGTTGTCAGTGGCAACTTGTGTAGAAAGGTTTGTCAGGTTTGCGTGAAGGCCCTGGATGTTTGAGGTCCATACTGTAAAGGACGAGGGAAGGGGGAGGAGGTTTTGGGTGTAGGGGAGGGGAGGGGGAGGGTAGGATGAGGGAGGTGGGGGGAGGTAAAGAGAGTAATTGAAAGAGCATGGAGGATTGCAGAAAAGCTTGGGGAGAGAGCTGGATTAGATGGAGAAAAGGCTCGGTGGTGATGGGTTGATGTACCGTGGGGAGTAATAAGAGAGGGGGCAGAGGGCAGTTGAAGATGGGAGGAGGTGGAGCGATGAGGTGGAAGAGAGAGGGTGGGGGAAGGATGCACCTTTGTGGATGTGAGGGGGGCAACTTTGGGAAGGAGGAGTGAGGGGGGAGTGTGGAAGGAGAAGGGCGAGAGCGGAGAGTTGAGGGAGAATGGTGAGGAGGGAGAGTTGAGGGAGAAGGATGAGGAGGGAGAGTTGAGGGAGAAGGGTGAGGGGGGAGTTTTTGAAAAAGGTGAGAGGGAGGCTTGGAGGCGGAAGAGTGTGAAGGTTGCTTTTCAATGGAGGGTTGAGAGGGAAGCTTTGAGAGGGAGGAGAGGCGATGAGAGCAGGCACAGCCATGGTGCAGGAGGGCGATGGGAGAGGTGTGGAGAGGGGAAGAATGAGACTTGGTTGAGGTATGGTGAAAAAGAGAGTGGGCAGAGGGTGGTACAATATCTGAGGGGTTGGGAAAAGGGGGAGGTGTGCAGGGAGGAAGGAAGGAGCATGTTTGAAATGTTGAGTGGACTGATTGAGAGAGTGGGATATCTGTTCGGTTCGAATGGAGCCCACAGATGCGAGAACACCACACAGTTTGGGACATCAGAAGAGGAGCTGATACTGAAGCAGAAGATAGTGAAGAGGTGCCAAGAGCGGAGGTAGGATGAGGGACAAGATGGGAGGAGTAAGGAGAGGAGCAACATGGGAGGGGTAAGGAGAGGGAATAACAGGTGAGGGGTTAGGAGGAGGTATATATAAGGAGGTGGAGTGACTTGGCACTGAAGTTGGAAAAAGGGACGATTGATGGAACACGAACATGCATTGCAAACTGGGATTTTTTTCACTATTTAAGTCAGAGATGTGATTGAAGACATTACGTGAGGGTTGCAATTAGGGTGAATTAAGAGAATGGAGAAAGGAAACATTCTAACAGTGGGACATTTTAGACACGGGATGAAGTAAAGGTCCAATTGAAAACAGTCTTTTAAAGAAGAACAACAGTAGTGCATTACGATACAATCCCGAGAACCACACGTGTGAAAGAGGAAGTTGTAACATTTTAAGAGACCGTTTTTCTTTATTTATTTATTTTGATGAAGATTGTGTAAGATTAGGTGAAGGAAAGGTTGAAGAAAAAAATCGTGAATGTGGGTTGACAAAAGTAGATGGTACATCGGCCGAAGAAGGAGGAAGAAAAGTCGGCACAGGAAGTCATGTGGTTACGTTGGGTTTCAGGTGAGGAGTAAATGGTTTTTTTTGTTGTATTTTACATATTTTAAGACATGAAACGGAGGGTATAGTTGAGAAAGATAGACGGAAGGTGGAGGAAAAAGTGGAGAAAATAAAAGCTGATGATAATAAGGAGAAAATACAATAAACACAATCACGCACATGAATAGGAAGAAGGGGAGGCTTCAAGGAAACCCGACATGAAAAGAGGTCGAAAACTCAACAATTAGCACAAGTTTAAACACAAGACTGAACGAGAAACACAAAGAGAACAAAATGACAGTAAAAACGCGACAAAAACGACCGGAAAACTTATCTTTGAGAAAGTCGGCGTAGACCCTGAAGAGGAACCGCCACCGTCGCTCAAGAACCAGAACCAGAGGTTTTCAATTCTTCAAACAATTCTTTATTTCCCATTCTTCAAAGCAAGAGGGCAATAATCGCATTAAGAATTAAATAATTTAATTAAATAATTATGATCAATTTAAACTCGATGTCTGCGATCACAAAGCGATCGCCAAGGATAAGGCTCCCCCAGCGGCCGCTATCAAATGATGGCCATCTTTTTTTTTTTCAGACCGCCATGTGACCTTAACCTTCAACTTTTCGGGATAAATTGTAAATTAAGAAAATGTGTCCCCATCTACAATCTATCCATAAAACTCATCATGAAAATCAGGAAAATTATTGAAGTTACAATCAAAAAGGTGTTTTTTTTTTTGTTAATTAGGTCACAGTCAGAAATAGTACGTCACGGACACTAATCAAATATCATGAGCACAACTTCAACGTAGGTGCACCATTATGATGCAAGAACATCTTGGAAGGCCAAGCAGTCTTTGAGATTCCGCTCTCGATAATTAGGTCATGATCTTAAAAAATTAAGTCAAGGTCAAAAAACTGTGTCAACCCGGCAGACTTTGTATTCCCATTACTGATGCAAATTTTCATTCCGAAAGTCCCAGCCGGCTCTGATGTATAGCTCAGACATTGGCAGAATAAATAGGCAGAAAAAAAAACCTAAGTGGTGGTTTCGTACTCTTGGGGGGGGGGGGGGATCAAAGAAACTCTGAGATACCATTAAAAACAGGAGGCACTAATTGTAGAAACAATTAAGCCTTCCCCTATCCTTAATTAAGAGTCGTTAAGACACGTAAAGAGGTTATAAATTAAATAACGATGAAACATCGTTGTTTTTCATTCAATTCACAATCTCGTGAAATGACTGAATCTCACGATATGTGATGGACATACAAACATCGATTACATTTTCAATTAATTACTTAATTATCGACCTCTTCCTATCATTCGAAGGACTACTGTCACTGGTGAAGGCTGGTGCTGGTGAAGTTACCTTTACCTTGGAACTTGTCTAGTCTGGGTTTGATTCCCAATCTGACTGTAAACGGAGGGGATTGAGGTTTCACAGACAAGGTACGACCTGACGACGTGTAGATAATGTGAGTTATCACCAACAACCTGAACACATTTCAAAATTCTAACCAGATCGAGATAAATGCCAAGCCTGGCCAGCTAGTTCGTGAAAGACTTTGGCCAGAGGCCTTCCTCAACCGACCTTCACGAGAAGTTGGGAATAATTGGGGTCGTTAAGGAAGTAGTTGTGGAGCGGGAGATTGATATTTTGTGAAGACGTATGTTAGGTGGTGATAATTTTGCCAAAATATGCGCCACCACCATTAGGTCAGTTCAGAGACACTGTGTGAATGTAGTTGTTTCGCTTCTTTACCAGGCTTGTTCTATAAATACCGCACGATTTCGGAAATCTCACACTCGGGTTTTGAACCACGTGCAAGGCCTACAAATAAACACCACTTAGGGAGCTGGTTCACAATCTCTGTGCTTGGCTCTAGGAATCTCATGCGAATGTATTTTTAGTAACTTTTTATGCAGTTTAGCAAAAGCATGTTGCTTGGCGTAATTCAATCAAAGATAACTCATGCATTTTGATTACCCATTGATCATGTAAAGTCTGAAAATGGAATTGCTTTTAACCTTGAAGATGCTCCGACAATCTATTGTGTCCATCGAGTGATTGAAAACTCCATTATCAGTGCAGGTTTATGATCGGTGAATGACGACTGAGCTCTCGTTGAATTCATCGGCGAGTTTGGTGATGCATGTGTGGATGCTTGGTGACATGATTTTGAATTAGCAGAATAATTCAGTTGAATAGTTTATTTGAACTTATACTTAGCATCCTTTTGGCCAAATTGTGTGAAATTGCATAAGATAGAACTTCGAGGTGTTAAACACCAGCAGGGGGACCCGGCGTTGTCCGGTATGGTACTGTTCCACTCCTGTAAGCATTTTGAAGAAATAATTTTTTTGTGGGGGGCCAAAAACCCTTCCCTACACCCACTAAAGAATGCGCTTGGAGATAATTTACTATTACCTTTCACATAGCTACAAAAGCTGAGACAACTATAGAACAATTTAAGAAAAATCCCGAAAAATCCAACTTTCTTTTTCGAATTTTTCAAAAAACGTTCCCCCCTAAAACACTCCCCGACACTCATTGATGAACCTCTGAAAGTTTGACGAAGATCCGTTCAGCCATCTCTGAAAAAAATGGCGACAGACAGACAAACATCTCTTTTGTAGTGCAGTGTTGAAAGCAGGAGTAGCCTTGCCATGCCGTGAAACACCACTATGGTGGCAGTTTACACCTGAATCGGGATTCGAACTTAGGCTAGACAACTCAGAGGTGTGCATATCTCTCGGCTACCCTGCCAGCCCCCATATAACTCCATTTGACTCCAAACATTTCCAACAAAACCAATGAATTCGAGATAAAAAGTTATTTTTGTACCGTTCTGATGTCTTACTGGTTGAAATCGATTTTTCAAGCGATTTGAACAAATGAAGGAGTCCTCTTCACCATGATCTCGGGCGATCTCATAATCAAGCAACAGCATTCCAAGGCACGGCCTTGGATTCACATGTCTTGGTTCTTCCAGTTACAGTTTCTAATAATCTTCCAGCTTTCCTCATTTTAATCTTTCCCACATCCTTATACTGCAACACAAATCTCACTCTAAAATGGGCTTTTTGTACAACGTTTGAGACACTTTTGCCTGCACCAAAACAAAACCCTGTGTGATAATGTGGGACTTCTCCTGTTTACCCACAATTCCGGAGAATGATTTTGTATAAAATCTAAAGAAGTATTCATACCGAGTCATTTGAATTGGGGTCACCAACCATGGGAAAATGTGGTTTTCATCGAGTATTCGCTTTGTGTCTGTCTCTCCTGCAGTCCTCGGGGAAAATACTCCAAAACAAAGCCAAGGATATGCAAGTCATTCAAAAATGGATGAAAATGTTCTGTTGATAGTCATACTGCTTGCTTTGGTGTATAGAACACTGATACATTTCATTGCGGCACTTACATATCGGCACGATTCATGTGCAGGCTTGATGGGCCGAATGGCCTCTTCTAGAGTTGAATTTCATTGTAAATTATTGTATATTGATAGATGAAGTTCACGGGTGTGGATATTACCCACGCACGATTGGCCAAATGGCTTCGTATACGAGTTCATATTCGAGCTTTTCTTGTCGTTTCATTGTCCTTTTCGAAGGTTTTGACATCCAGGGTCTACATTAATCAAACAGAAGACCAAACACCGCACTCAAGTCATCAGAGGGAACCCGAATGAGTAAAGAACAAAGATGGAGCCATTAGGAAGAACCTGAAGAGGATTCGGGTTTCAGCTGCAACTCCTCTACCTTCAAACACATCCAGGCACAGCCAAGTGAGCCTGATTCAATTATTTTTTTTTTGGACGAGTTCACCTATCTGCAGACACTGAAAAAGAAAGAGAGAAAAACAAAAAATTATTCAGGAATTCATTTCCCCAAGACAGACAGACAAGCCAGTCGCCGACTGGGAATCCTCCGTCGTGCTAAGTCCTTCCTCGGCCCTCTTGAGCTCCTGACCACTTACAAAGCTTTTGTCCGTAGCCTGATGGAGTACTGCTCTCCCCTCTGGGCTGGTGCTCCTGCCTCCCACCTTTCTCGGCTTCACGCTGTCGAAACCAGGGCATTTAATATCATCGGCATCTCCCGCAATGAAGCTGAGTCTTTGGGCCTCTCACTCAATCACTGCAGGTTGGTCGGTGGTCTTTCTGTCTTCTACCGACTCCTCTCCAGCCTTGCCCCCCCTGCTCTCTCTGCGATTTGTCCCCACCACATTTCCACAGGGCGCTCAAGGTCCGCCAACAACCCCCTTCTGGTAAAACTACCAAAATCACGAATCACTGCTCATCTTCACTCTTTCATTCCTCTTTTTTCCCGCCTTTGGAATAAACTTCCTCACTCTATTCTTTCCCATTCTTCCCTCCAGGCTTTCAAAACAGCTGTTCACCACCACCTCTTATCTTCCCCCATCCAAATCCTCGATCTTTTCTACCCCCGATAATCCACCCAAGCCCACTTCCTTCATTTCTCCTGCTTTCCTTCCTGAAAGTCCCTGAAATGTCCATCTTCTCTTCGCCATGTTCCCCGTCCCATCCCCATCCCTCTCCCTTCCACAGTTCACCTAATGTGTCTGTTCCCCACTGTTTTGTCCCTTCCACTCCCGCCCCTCTTGTCTCATGCCTCCTTGCTGTGAGTTGTGTGTTTGCTCTCATACGAGCCTCGACTAAGGTATACAAAAAAAAAAATAAAAAAGATAAAGAAAGAGCAAAAGATAAAAGAAAAGAAAAAGAAAGAAGGAGAATGAATAAAGAGAAATGTGAAAAAGTAGAAAGAAATAAGTTAATCAGGTATGGAGTAGATCTTTGAAACCCTTCATCTCTTACTTTCATCTGTCATCATCATCATCATCATCATCATCATCATGCCCAATGAAGAGCATTGGTGCTGCCGAAGCAGTTACGAGGCTAAAATCCTGGACGGGTCACCACTCCGACTCAGGAAGTCAGGGCAGGAATTTGTAATTTGTTCAGCATGGTGGCGATAGCTCGCCGACTCTTCACGAAAGACACCGTGGGATCTTTAGCGTCCACAAACTGATGTCAACAGATGGGATGCCCAGTTTAACGTCCATCTGAGGAACGGCACACACATTAATGAATCATCCTACCTGTGAAACACCAGGTTGAGAGTTTATCGCTGGGTCGGGATTCGAACCCAGGCCAGACAGCTTTGAGGCGAGTGTGCATGCCTCTTGGGCATCCTACCAACCCATCTTTCACGTTCCAGTCACTAAATTCCACTCTCATTACAAATGCATGATATATATTTTAATGGAACTCGCGCTTCAAGGTCAAAGGCCACTCGAGGTGGGGGCTACAGAAGAAAGTAATTATTGGCATTATGCTCTAAAAACCACAATTTGTCCTTTGGCTATTCCTGATTGTCTTGCCAACGTGAAATGAATCTTTGACCTGAACTTGTGACGACTTAACCAAAATACACCTTTCCTTCCAGGTGTCGCCTGTTCTACTCCCAGTGAAACTCCTCTTTTTGAAACTTTTGGCAAAACCCAAAATGTTTTACTTTGGAAGCTATCTTATAAAACTGTCCACAGCTTTCAAAGAAAATATATTGTCAGGTAATATTATTTTGAGATAGCAAAGGACATTTGCTTGAAACAAAAAAATGACATTTGTTATCTACCACACTCTCCTTCCCTCATCCTGCATTCCCCCTCCCCTTCCCTCCACTGCATCCAAAGCCTACTCCCCTCACTCTTCCCTAACAGTGTGGACCTCAAAACATCCAGGGCATTCACCCAAACCTTACAGATCTTTCCATACAGGTTGCCACTAACAAACCAGACATAATTTGCCTAACAGAAACTTTCCTCCTTCAAGACATCTCTGGCTCCCTCGTATCTCTCCCTGGTTACTCCCTCCTTCAGTATGACAGACCTGAGCCTCATCCTGGTGGAGGAGTTACTCTCATCAAAGACTCCATTCCTCACTCTCCATGCAGTGTCCTCACTCCCCCACACCCCCAGGAATACCTCTGGCTACGGCTTCCCCTCCACTCCCAACTCATGTTTACATGTGTACTGTACCGTCCACCAAACAGTGATGACTCCATTTACATCACCCTCTCCACAAACATGGACCAACTTCTATCTTCTCATCCAAACTCTCTCTTCCTCATATGTGGTGACTTCAATTGTCATCATGCCAGTTGGCGAGGTGTGGGTACCTCCCTCACCTGGCATAGCACTTCAACAAAAGACTTCTGCAGCTCATTGGGACTGACACAATCGGTCAATTTTCCGACCCGGATCTCAGCCAACAGTACACCATCTCTTCTGCGGTTCTTGAAAAAAATGATTTTGACCAAATTCCCTGAAAATATCTGCTGTTCTTTCTCCGCTCCAATCGCTTCATCTGACCACAAGCTTGTCAAAGTGGACATCTCTCTTGCTGTTATTAGAGAAACACCTCAGTTCTGTCGAGTCTGGCATTTCACTCAGGCCGACTGGCAGGGACTTGAAGCAGAAATCAAATTCAAGACTGGTCTTCCATCTCTACTTTCTCCAACATCAACTCATCCTGGGAATTCTTTCAAAAAAAAAACTTGCTCTCTCTCGTGCACAGATTTATCCCCTCTCATCTTCAGTTGTCGTTCCCTTCTTCCCACCAATGTTACACTGAAGCTTGTGGCGAGGCAGTTGTCGTGAAACAACTTGCCTTTGCCTCATGGAAGGCTAATCCAACTGCAGGCAGTCTCATTTCTTTCAACAAAGATCAGAACAAGTGTGTGTCTACCCTCAGGAGCCAGGACCTCTCTGAACTCATCATCAACTCATCCACTTTCCTCAGGAAACAACATCTTTCTAATCTCAAGTCTGAACTCTCAAACCTGTTTCCCTCCTTCAAATCCTGGTGGAATCGAGTTAAGTCTGTTTCTGGTGTATGTTCCCCCTCCATCCCCTCCCTTACCTCAAATGGTCACACAGCTGACACTGCACGTGAATAGGCTCGATGCCTAAATTCGGTATTTGATTCGAAATCTTGTGTCCCAAACCCATCATTTTATGTACTCACCTTACCCAGTCGCACCCAGCTGTTCCTAGACTGTGTCCTTTTCTCCTGACAAGGAGGAGAGCTTGTTGTCAAACCTCATCTCAGATTCTGCAACCGGTTCAGATTGCATCAGCCCATGTGTCCTAAAAACCTGCTCCTCTGTTCTATTCACCCTTTCATTTGCTCAAGATCATCTGGCATCTGCTTGGAAATCAACAAACATTACTGCTCTGCACAAAAAATGTGCGAAAAGAGATCCCTACAACAACAGACCAATCAGCCTTCTCCCAATCATCAGAAAGGGTATGGAAGCAATCATCGCTTCAGATATTTAATCCTCTCTCTTCTTCAATGGCTTGATTTCCGATCATCAATTTGGATTCAGACCAGGTCACTCTACCCTGGATATGCTGCTACTGCTCTCCCATCAATGGATGGAGGTCCTCAATGCCAGATATAAAATCAGAGCCGTATCCCTGGACATATCACGTAGTTTCGATATGGTCTGGCACCCTGCCCTGCTCACCAAACTCTTCCGATGGTATCCAAGGCCATCCCCACTCATGGCTTGCAGACTTCCTCTCCCATCGCAGCCAACGTCTGGCCCTCTTCCTGTCCAGACTGAAGTTCCTCAAGGTAGCGTTCTGGGCCCTGTTCTTTTTCTGGTTTTCATCAATGATCTCTCCGACTCTCCGGAAAATTCTCTTTATCTCTTTTCTGATCACTCCACCCTCTGCCATATTATCTATTATCCCTCAGATCAGCAAGCAGCATCCTCTTCACTCTCTGCAGATCTGGATAAAATCACAAGCTGGTCCAACATGTGGAACATGTCTTTCAACCCTGACAAATCTCAAACTCACTATATCTCTCTGAAATGACCGTTTGGAACCCCCCCCCCAATGTACTGGTTTTTTTTTGTATACCTTGTTGAGGCTCATATGAGAGCTAACACACAACGCACAGCAAGGGGGGGGGGCATGAGACAAGAGGGGTGGGAGTGGGAAGGACAAAACAGTGGGCAGGACTTTCTCAACAAGCCTCTTGAAGAAGTCCCTTCATTCAAGCTTCTGGATCTCACTATTTGCCATGATCTTTCTTGTGAAAGCCAAATTTCCAAGCTGGCCACCAAAGCTAGTCGCCGACTGGGCATCCTCTGCCATACAAAGTCCTTCCTTAGCACACCTGAGCTCCTGACCACATATACAAAGCTTTTGTCCATAACCTGATGGAGTACTGCTCTCCCCTCTGAGCTGGTGCTCCTGCCTCTCACCTTTCTCGGCTTCAAACTGTGGAAACCAAGGCACTGCAGATCATTGGTATCTCCCATGATGAGGCTGAGTGTTTGGGTCACTCACTGTCTCACCACAGGTCGGTCGGTAGTCTTTCTGTCTTCTCCCATCATCTCTCCAGCCTCATCCACCCCTGCTCTGTCTGCAACATTACCCCCCCCTCCCATATTTCCACAGGGTGCTCAAGGTCCACCAACAACCCCCTTCTGGTAAAACTACCAAAATCAGGAATCACTGCTCACCTTCACTCTTTCATTCCTCTTTTTCCCCACTTTTGGAACAAACTTCCACACTCTCTTGAATCCCATTCTTCCCTCCAGCTCTTCAAAACAGCTGTTCACCACCATCTCTTATCTTCCCTAATCCAAAACCATGATCTTTTCTACCCCCGTTAATCCACCCCAAACCCACTTCCTTCAAATTCCCTGCTTTCCTTCCTGAAAGTCCCTGAAGTGTAAGGACCTGAAAGTCCCTGTGGTGTCCATCTTGTTTACCATGTGTTCCCCACCCCCATCCTTCACCCTTCCACAGATCTCCTCATCTTTCTGTTCCCAGCTGTTTTGTCCTTCCCTCTCCCGCCCCTCTTGTCTCCTGTTCCCTTTGTCACATATTCTGCGTGTTCGCTCTCATACGAGCCTCAATATTGAATACAAAAAAAAATTATTGAAATATGAAAGTAGCCAAGTGTCTCCATCTGTCAGTCCCTTTGCCTAAGAAAGATCATGGCTGATAGTGAGACCCAGGAGTTTGAATGACTGAACCTGATCAAACGGATTATTAAGAAAGTAGACAGGAGGGTTTGCCAGACAGTCCTTTCAGAGAGAAATAGTAAGTGTAAGAGATTTGTTAGGATTGAAGGATATATTGCAGGTGTTTGACCACCTTGTGATTTTGTCAATATCTCAAGAGAGGGAAGAGAGGGAACGATGAGGGATGTCACAGAAGAAGGTGGAGTCATCTAGCAAATATATAAAGAGGATTTTCCAGAGTCAGAGAGATCATTTATGAAGATCAGGAAGAGCATTGGGCCCAGAACACTGCCTTGGGGCACTCCACTCTTAACAGGAAGAGGAAATGAAAGGAATCCTTTGAGTGACACATTGGTTTCAAGATTAGAGGAAGTCAGTGTCAGGCATGTGTGGAGTTGGCCTCGTATGCCATAGTCAGACAGCTTGGAGAGCAATGCAGGATGTCAGACTGTATCAAAAGCACGAGGCATGTCCAGAGAGATGGCCCTGAACTCCTGTCTGACAGTGAGGGTTTCCATCCATTGTTGGTGAGTGGAGGTAACATATGCAGGGTAGAGTGACCTGGTCTGAAACAAAATTGGTGATCTGAGATGAGGCTGTTGGAGAAAAAGAAGGAATTCACATCAACTGTGATGATGGATTCCATGATCGTGCTGATGATTGGAAGGAAAAGGGGTCTGCAGTTGAGGGCATCTGTTTTTTCACCTTTTTAAAATGGAGTGCAGTGATGTTGGCAGATTTACAAGCAGACAGAAGATGACCTAGCACAAATGACAGAGTGAAAAGGGCAAAGAGAGGATGTGCAAGAGTAGCAGAGCAGGTTTTGAGGACTCATGAGCTGATGCAGTCCAGTCCAGCAGCAAAGTCAGAGTAAAACATTGAAAGAACCTTCTCCACCTTCTCAGGTACAAAAGACACAGAGTACAGGAACAATTGGGTATGACAGGGAAGGATGTGTTGTGAGAGTGAGGGGTTTGGGACACAATATTTGGAAGCAAACACAGAATTGAGGCATTCAGCCTGCTCATGAGAGGAGTAAGCTAAACTGCCATTTGAAGAGGGAAGGAATGGAAAGGGAGCATACTCAAGTGACAGGCTTAACAAGAAGCTACCAGGTTCTAGAGGAGGGAGACAAGTTTGAAAGTTATTCTTGAGGATAGATAGATGTTATTTTCTGGCTCTCCTGTGAGTCAGGTCAGGTCTGGGAGTGTGCACCGGAGCAGTGCGTGACTGCATCCACTTTCCTCTGCAACTCCAGGAGTCTCCGTCTGTCCACCCCCCAGGCAGATGCCTGACCCATCCGCATCTACTTGAGATGTGAATCAACCTGCTGCAACGTTGAGGAATGTGGTCGGCCTGTTGACCTCCTCCACTCACGAGGAGCCCTCGCCGAGTAATATGATGAGCAGGATCAGCATCAGGAAAACAAGCCATATGTCCATACAGCCACAGCTGACGCTCACAGAATATACAGGCAACAAACCTCATCTGATTCTCTCTCAGCAAATGCTCATTGGACACAATGTCTGAGTGGTGATCGACAAAGAATCTCCGAAGAGACCGAAGAAATTAAGTCTCCATCTCAGATCCTTGGTTGGAGTCCAAGTCTCACATCCGTTGAGAAAGACCGGAGGCACTGAGGACTGAAAGACTCGGACTTTCATACTCCTGCATAGATAACGACAGTACCACACCCCATGATCCCGTGACTCCAAGAACTCCCCAGACCCGATCCAGACATCCATTGACCTCTGGATCACAACAAGCAGAGACATTAATATCACTGCCAAGGTAAATGAATCTCTCCGTGACCTCAACATCCTCGCCAAAAAACAGGAACAGATGAGATGGTATCATGCAATATGTAAGTGAAAGCCTGGATCCTTGTTTTGACTCAGGAAACCCATAATCCCAATGGCTCCGACTCCTCATTCAGCGCCTCAAAGGCCCCCATCAGGGTATCCAGTGTCCGCAAGGATGACTCCATAATCTGAGAAATCAAGGTCAGAGATCTTGACATTCCCAAACGATGCACAGCAGCTTGATCTCTCCGATATGCTCTCCAGAATCCAGTCCATACAGGTGCTGAAAAGTGTGCGGGCCAGTACACACCCTTGATGAACTCCAGTAACAACTGGAAATAAGTCAGAGATGGTATCACTACATCTCACAGCATCCTCAGTACCAGAGCATAGTTCAGAAATCAGATTGATCAGTTTTAGTGGCACCCCACAAAGACCGATAATCATCCAGAGGGCAACCAGATTCGCTGAATTGAATGCTTTGCAGAGATCAACATAGGCTGTGAGCAACACCCTGTGGATACTCTCGCCTGCATTCCGTGAGGACCCAAAGAACAAGGGTACAGTCAATCTTTGACCTCTTGCATGTGAAGCCTGACTGCTCTGGGTGCTGGTATTCAAGAAGATGGTGGCAAACCATATCAATAATTATCCGAAGAAAGATCTTGCCTGGCACTGACAGCAGTGTTACCCCTCAAAGATGTGGCAACCTGTGAGATCACCCTTCCCTTTCCAGAGAGGGACAACAAGGCCCCACTTCCAGTCAGTTGGGATGATTCCTCTGCTCAAAACAGAGCACAGACCTGCATGCAATGACATGAGCACAGCATCCCCACCAGCCTTGAGAAGTTTGAGGAAGTGAGCACTCCGGTGGACTTTGCAGTTCTGGAGCATCCTTCAGCAACCATCAACGAGCACATGGTCAATCTCCCTTGCTACACCACTGGTGTTGGAATGACAAGTCCAGTGATGAGCCTCTGGGTGATAAAATGATGAACCAGCCACCCGAAGTCCACAAATTTTGGAAAGTCAAGGAACTTAGTGCTATTCTGGTTTGCAGTTCCAGACCTATGGGGACCAGCACATGTCTCATAACCATCCCTTTCAGTGCCAGTCGATGCGTTGAAATCCCCAAGAGGAGAAGAGTATCTCATGCCGGGGCACTGATCAAGCACAGACTCAAGTGCAGCACAGAATGTCTCCTTCACATTGAAATCACTCACCTCAGTTGGAGCATATATAGAGAGACCAGGGAAACGACACCCAGTGATAAATCCTCAATCTCATAATACGCTCATTGACTGGTGTTACTTTAATTATCATGAGAGTCAGCATATTGGAAACAGCAACAGCAACTCTTTCAGCATGGTTACCATCAGAGTGAGCAGACCATTAGTAGCTGCAACCACCCACAACAATCTCACCACTATCCGTTCTCTGAACCCCAGAGAGTGCTGCAATACTGATGTTCATATGCTGGAGCTCAGATGAATGCAGAGACAGGTGAATATCCTCTTTGAGTGACGACATTCCATTCACCCACCTGAAGGGACCACCTCATGTTAACCCGAGGAGACCGCCGTCTGGTGGACAACACATTAGCACCACCCCGACACACACCAACGCAAACAGACCCAAGGAGGTTATCCTGTGCTTTTTCTCTTATCATCAAAGAATGGGGGTCCAAAAGTCTTTGCTCCAATCCCATCATCCTGTGAGCTGCCTGCAAAGGGCAGCTGCACAGGAGGTACTTCCATGGAGTGAGTTTCCAGTTTTATTAGCATTTTTTTGTGTTTTGCGGAATGAAGTGTTTTACGGTGGCCGGAATGTAAATATTGCCACGAACCTTCTCGAAAAAGGTAACCCAATTGCAGGAGGACGTCCGCAGACACAGTTGTGCACCAGATATGAATGGCCATTGGCTCATAAGGAGCTCCTCCATCCTTTGACAAGTTTTGTTTTGAATCCTGCTGGGTGTCCATATTCATACATCCTCCTCACCAGGAGGCCTAATGGGGGAGGTGGTTTAGTCGCCGACAACCCGACTATGAAACAGGTGAGTACAGGTTTACAATGTACCTGTAGCAAGTGACAGATCTCATCTGGCCTGACCTGTCCAGAAGTATACAAGTCATCACCAAGCCCAGAAGGGAGGGTTTACCATTGGGAGAAATCTGAGTTGGAAAGTTTACAGATTCATTCATTCCCATGGAGTCACAGATGTCCTTTGCTGAAGTGCCATGGCTGGTGAGAGAGGTACCAACACCCTGCCGAGTTGTTTGGTGACAATTGAAATCACCACATATGAGAAAGAGAGAGTTGGGATAAGTGGTTAAAAGTTTGTCCATGCTGTCTGAGAGAGAGATGTAAATGGAGTCATCACTGTTGGGAGAATAGTAGAGCACACAAATGAACAAGAAGTGGGAGCGGAGGGGAAGATGCAGCCAGAGGTACTCCTGGGGAATGGGAGGTGAAAGTTGAGTACGGGGCAGTGGGAAATTGAGTTATTCATATAAAGTGCAACTCCACCGCCGGGGCTGGTTCAGGCCTATGAAATTATAGTTGACAGTAACCGAGGAGAGACACCAAGGATCGGGGACATTCTGTGGGAAGAAGGGTTCTGTTAAACAAAGGATATCTGGTATCTTGGCAATGGCCTGGATTGAGAGATGTCAGGTTTGAGTGGTGACCTCAGATGTTTGAGGTCCACACAGTTAGAGATAAGGGGGGAGGAGGAATTGAGATTATGTGGGATGGTGGGGGTGGGGGGGAGGCTTTGCAGGGGCATTGTGAGGCTTTGGGGCTGGGGTGTGAGGGAAGGTTTGAGTGTGTGGGGTGTGGGAAAAGGTTTGAGTGTGTGGGGTGTGGGAAAATGTTTGAGTGTGTGGGATGCGAAGGAAGGTTTGAGTGTGGGGTGTGGGAGAACATTTGAGTGTGATGGGCACATGGTAATGGTGGAGTGCAAGGTGTGCAGGAGAAGGTTTGAGTACGAGGGGTGCGGGGGAATGTTTTCAGTGTGCATGGTACGTGGGAAGGTGAATGCTTGTGTGCATGAGGTGCAGGAGGAAAGTTTGAGTGTGTGGGAAGGTTTTAAAGGGTGGGGTGAGGGGGAAGCATTGATAGGGAGGTGGGGGTGGTTGCATTTCCTGATTCCATTTCCCCAATTTTGACAGACGGAGCTAAAGATCTTGGGATGTGTGAATAGAATGCTCGCTAATGCACGGAGAAACGCTGCGCTGCATGAGCTGTGGTGGGAGGAGGGGATTGGGAGGGGGGAGGTTTGTGGATGAGGCGCAGAGCAGACAAAAACCTCAGAAAAATAATACTTTTGAAGAAGACGAGACATATATCATGGTGGAGAATAAAGAACACATGCAGCATTTGTGAAGGAGAAACAATGGTTGAAATACATTCTTAAAATGTAGTTTTTTAAAAAATAAGTGTTTATATTTCATGTGGATTCTGTTTGGAGAGAAGAGGTGGCGTTGGGGGATGTAAAAACAGTAGCAGAAGTAAACTAAATCGAAGTGAGAATCATAATGGGTTGAAATGAAATATGTTTGTTTGTTTGTTCCGATTTTTTGAAACGAGGAGAGAAAATCGGAAATCGGATAATGTTGAGGAAATAGAGGCGGAGTACCCAGGGATACATCCAGTACTCATTTGCTGAAGCAAACTTTCCATCCGAGGAAGGTCTTGGAAAAGAAAAAGTGCTGTTGTCCGTAATTTCGGTTCACAGCCGAGTTTTCAAGACTGAATAGTATGCAAATACAGGAAATGTAAACAAACTGTATTTCACATGTACTCACATATTATGTGAAGTAAATGGTGTACATTACATCATTTGTGGATCTGCAGAATTACCAGTAGCTGGTTTGGGACGGTCCACGTGCAGCATCCAACTCAACATGTCCAAATGTCATCCATGTCTCTGCCCATGGTTTTTCCATGGATGCTGGCATACTATGAAGAAATAATATGTAAAGATGTCAGGAAAGGTGGAGGTGAGGACAAAGTGGGGAGTTGGTTTGAAGACTTGTAGTGGGGAGGATGGAGGGGTTTGAAGACTTGGTATTAGGGGTGGAATGGGGGGGGGGGGTTGATGACTTGCAGTTTGGGGGTTATTTTAAATCAAGCAACATCTTGATGGAGCACAT
The DNA here is from genome assembly GCF_056783735.1 of Eptatretus burgeri. NCBI lineage: Eukaryota > Metazoa > Chordata > Myxini > Myxiniformes > Myxinidae > Eptatretus > Eptatretus burgeri. The sequence goes on along the minus strand of NC_140961.1, from coordinate 9,830,245 downwards.
TGGTAGACAATATTAAATTTGCATGATATTTAACTGTTCTTTGCATCATATTGTTGACAGCACATTTTACAATGAGTGGAATTTCTGTGGGTAGACCTTCCTGCTAGTGCAACACAATTTATTTCGTTCAATTACTATCAGCGACAGGTTCAGTGCTCCTATTTCTCCATGAAGAATCATCAAGTGTGAATGATGCACAATGGAAATAAAATCGATTCACATTTGTTGTATTTTTAGTAGTCGTAGTAGGGCACAGTAATAGGCCATTTGACCGGTCATGCCCATACTTCATCCACACCTCATCAATCCAATCTATCAGTCTCTTGTCGTCCATTATCCTAACCCAATTTGATTTGGGAGTGAGAGAAAAGAGATAAACCTCATCTTGCTGACAATACCGATAAAAGCTATTCATGTTGTTAAGCCTGTTTCGTGTTCCCATGGTCTGTTTATCCCATCTTGAGTTGACCTGGAATTAGCTCTCCCATCTGAAACCATGGTTCATGAAACTGGAAGCCAGGTTCCAATCCCATACACTGTATACAACTACATTTGTCCATTGCCTACCAATATACTGGAGATTCACATTTAAGTCCACAAGATGTCTGTTAATGTCGTTGTCTTTCCTGCATGTGATATCAAAGTACACACTGCAGTTCTCAAATGTCATTGAGTCAAAGCAGTGTACGTGGATTGATGTATGGTATTGTCGTCTTGGCATTGCTTGTTCGAATGATCATTCAAACATCGTGTCAAACGTCAAGGAATGAAAACGTGATTTTCTTCCAAGTTATTATGGATGTCGAGATTGAGTAAATTTGTCTGATTTCCTATTGTGCGAGTCAGGGATTGACTCAAAATGACAGAAAGTATCATTCCACTCAAAATGATTGGATCACAAAAGTGTGCGTTTGATGAATGCTTATTTTGCGGCAATTTGACAAGACAGTGCATGCTCAGTCATCCTGAAGGACATTTCAAGGGACAATTAGAAACTGAGAGTGAACGAAGCTGGCTTCAAAATGATTCACCGGCATCAAAGCAACGCGCATCAGTTCCAAAATGGTCTCTAAAATTATCTCGAGATTGAGGACATGGGAGCGGGGGTTAGGGTGGGGGCCTTGGGGGTTTTGATTACAGTAATAGACTTTATAAATCATCAAAAGTCTCTGTGAACGGAGATGCAACCAACAGGTCCCTCAACCTAAATGATTCATTTCAATGGAGGCAATCTCTCTCATTTTTACAACACGAAACCATGTCCATGAGGTTCTTGTTAATGAAGAATTTGAAATTTTTCAACATTTTGAATCCCTAAACCGTTCAAGTTTGTAAAGTCATGATAAAAGTTGATCCATTTCTTTCTAACGGCTCAGAAAACTGGCCAAATCTGATGGAAAGTAAACGGAACACACATGTCTCTGACGTAATGTGTATCCAATGGCTAAAAGATAGACAAAGTCAACAGCAATGTGTTTCTTTCTCTAAAAGTTCCGAATTATTTCAGAATAATAACACGGACGCTGGACAGTCATCTGGGAAGAACCGTTCTCATAGTCTTTACACTTTTTGGCCAAAAGCTTACCTTCGTGTTCATATCATCATTTCAAAATTGTGAAATAGTTCACACAAACACATCTGCACATGTGGACACCGGATCAACTTTGCCCTACTTTTCACTTTAATACAGGAGCACATTGATTCTGGTGTTTCACCATTTAGTGCATATTGAAGGGAAATGAGATGTATATTTTGATAAGGTTCTGAAATTATTTCAAATAATAGAAAAATATCTTGAATATGCTCATTTATTACCAACCTTGCTATTTCTCAACATAAGGAAAATATTGTTGTGGTTCTGGGAACCGCATCTCTCCAAAAGCAATAGCAACCATCATACAGCGGTTGCCAGAGAGTTATTCCTTTCATATACCTTCAGATAGACCCTTCCCTTTTGTCTAACGGGACAACGGGACAGTGCGTTGTGTGGATCTCATAGCTAGGCCTGTTTACACCACTCTAACTTCATTTCTACTCTTCTTTTCTGCTTATTCTTGGGGTAAATCCGATTTTGGGTCCTCGTGGAGGCCAACACGTGCAGCATGTTCTGCGACCGGGGGAGGGGAATGGGAAAGCCGCGACAACACCACACGAGCATCGACGGCGCAGCTGCGACGATACAGCGATACCCTCGAAGGGACCTCTGCCGCAAGCTCGAGATGATCGTATGACGTTTCCAATGATCTGGGATGAGATTGCTGGTTGCATTGAAAAGGCACACAAACAAATATCTCTTGAAGAGGCTGCACGGACGTTGTTTTTCACAACACAGAAGCAAATGACCCAATATCGGTGAGAGCGTGGCTGGCAGCTTGGTGCCAATAACTACATCGTCAGAGGCCGATAATAGAAAAACAACAACCACGCCATGTTGTGCAGGACACAAGTGTACAAGATATGAGTGCGGCGCGTTATTTCCGACCCATTTCTGGATTTAATTATATCGGCATCCTTTTTTCCCTCCATTTCTCCATCTGATAGCAATATCTATATTCTTTTTCATTCCAAACCTCCATGTAATTATTATATCCGAACGTTCCCCTCAATTCCTGACACAGATCGGGGTTGGCCCAGCGCACACGATAGCAGGTACAGGCGAACGCGAGCGCTGACCACGTGGGCCATGGTGGATCCGCGCGCACTGTACGAAACATGCTCGATGGCCGGCGGACCAGTGCTTAGCTCATGACACATTATCGTACAGAGCAGGGCGCGCATTGCACACATCTTGTTGTGGTCTGTGCATGGGTTTATCCTTACATCTTACCGTCTGTGCATGGGTTTACTCTAACACCTTACCGTCGGTCCTCTCTGGCGGCCGCGGGTGTTCCCCACGGACGGCGGACATCTCCTCGCCTCTCCGCCCGGTGAAGCCGCAATCAGGCAGAGGCGTGCTGTGCAGTTCGGATTGCTCAGGCAGCGTGGCACATCGCGAAGCAGGTATTGATCAAGGTTAATCGGGGGTGCCATGGCAGGCATGTGGGGCCGACACGACCCTCGGCCGGTCGGCAGGGCATGGTCCGGGAGATCGGTGCAAGGCAATTCATGTCGCGGAGTTCGGTGCGGGGCGATTCATATCATGGGGCTTGGAATGTGACGATTGCGCAGCTTGGAGTTATCTTGCCGGAATGGTAGTTGAGCCGCTTCCGGCCATCATGGCAAGGCCACGCAGTGGTCCAGGCCCAATCAGAGTGGCCGATTTGGGTGACGACACATCGCTTCGGGGTAATGCCCCCACCCTGCACCCCAGAGTCTATAAAGGACTGGTGGTGAAGCCATCCGTAGTTCCAGTTCCAGTTTTGGTGTTTTGCCCATCACTGCTGTCGTTTTGTCTCATTCTCTGGACCGACGCTAGCTGCACGAAGCAATAGACGGTGTGCCAGCTGTCAGGGAGGTATCGCCCAGAGGAGCATCCCCCCAAAACGTATTGGTGGCACAATCGGGCAATCGTGCAAGGTATTGAGAGAACGTTAGCCTCATCTCCTCTCCTTTTTCTCTTCATCAACTTCTCTTCATCGGGGTGTGTGTGTGTGTGTGTGTGTGTGTGTGTGTGTGTGTGTGTGTGTGTGTGTGTGTGTGTGTTTGTGTTTGTCCTGGCGCCTGTCCTTGTAAGTTAAGATTGCAGAAGACTTATTTCGGGTTAAGTCTGCTCTATGTCTGCTTTCATAAGTTGCTTGTATTATTGTCGCACCTCGCGCTTCTTTCTATCCCTGCATTACACAACAATAAAACTACTATTCACTGTGCCACATAACTTTCCTCGCCTGCTTGTAAATAAATTATTATTAGAAATGCTCACAGCTCGTTTTTGGCTGTTCTTTCATTGATCCAGCATGGTCTGCATCCGAGCCAAGCCAGGACTTTATGCCCAATGATCCATTCCTTTTCACCGGTACGTCCTTGGCAGTGTCGCTCGGCTGCATCTGATCCGGTAAAGTGATTTGGTCCGGACAAGGTGTACCGAGGGCGTGTTCCCCGATAATTAAATCACGTGATTAATTAGGTAACCCGGTTAACCCATAGACGAGAGGACCCTCAGTCACACGGTTGAGTTATTGGCGTTCACAGTCGGTTTGCGACCCGCCACGTCATGGAATTATCCGTGTGCGATGGCCTGCAATTCCGGGGAGTCTGGTGGGAACCCAAGATAGCTTCCTCCCCTGTTGGTCTTCTCACACGACCCCCCAGCCCGCAACAATATTTTAACCTCAGTATTGCTTCAATCACAGTCATCATCATCAATGCACCCACCATTCTCTTTACATACCCTTAACTCACATGTTGAGGCCGAAGGTATATACCATTGAAGCAATTCTAGGCCAAGGGTTCTGTTGGCTGGTTTGGACATGCTGGGTGATTTTGACGTGCCGGGTGGTTTGGTTGCGTTCGGTGATTTGATTGTGCTGGGTGATTTCGACGTACTGGGGGTTTGCTTTTGCCTTCCCAGCACTCAGTCGAGGGATGAATGAGTAATTTGTTCAACATGCTGGTGATAACTTGCCTACACTTGACGAAGGACACTGTGGGATTTTTAATGTCGACACCAACTTGTTCTGGCAAACTGTTCTTCCAACCTAATTCTTCCTGATGGACAGCACACACACACACACACACACACACACACACACACACACACACACACACACACACACACACACACACACACACACACACACACACACACACACACACACACACACACACACACACACACACACACACACACACGCCCCACCATGACTGTGCAACACCAGGATGGCAGTTTATAGTCGGTTCGGGATTTAAACCCAGGCAAGACGGCTCAGAGAGGAATGTGCACATTCCTCGAGGCTCTCGAATCAGTTCCAGTCAGTAATCAAACCAGATTTTTTTAATAATACATCAACAATTTGAACTTGTGTCCCACTAATTTCTCCTAAAAGTTTGTACATATAGAATTTATTGTGATTGGGACGTGTAGTACAAATATAATAACGATTGTTGAAAGAAAAGCGAGATACAAGGAAAAGAGGAGTGAGCAGTCAGGAAGGGTTGATGTTGAAGAAGCACAGATGGGTTTTACTGGTTGTAAATTATAATTAATGTAAAAGAAGAATAACAACAGAAGGGGCACCGGAAGAGCGCACACCTCCACTCGGATCCAGAAGCGGATCCGGATGTTCACCAACATCGAATCATTTCGTCCTTGACACACACCAAACTTCTCCACCGAGTTTCATCCGACTCCGTGCACAACTTTTTGAGATATCCTGTGCACAAAGAGACAGACAGACAAAGAGGAGTGAAAACATAACCTCCTTAACCCCCTTTGGCGGGCGGAGGTAAAAATGTACAATTTCACTGACAACACGAACATGTAAAAATCCAGGGTACATACTGTCACATGTTGCTCACGCACAGGCCCAAATATTCCTCTTGCCCTTCTCATTTCGAGCTTGGGCCAAATGCCCCCAACTACTGGTCCCACTTCCATGGTCGCCATTACACGCACACACGCAGTCTTTGAAAAGCTTTTTTTGAAGGTGACAGTTGGTCGGCCGTGAGCTTTGGTGTTGACGCGGTCAATGCTCGTTCTGGTTCGTCGGTTGGTTGATTATGATTAAAAGGCCCGGCTGTACAATGGACGATTTCAAGCCCAATAGTGAAAACGATCTCAATGGATAGCACATGGTGAGGCAAAGGTATGTGGGCACATTATTCTGTGTCATGAATCAGAGGGAGGTTTTCTCTTTTTGCAGACATGTACTGTGCAGAAAAAGCAGAAAAAGGGAATATAGTGAAAGAAATGCATCCTGCCTGCAAGGAAAACTTTGCAGGCACCATAATGTGCCAAGTTTGAAAGTCGTTTGCACAAAATGTTGCTGCAATGGTCCCTGACAAGGAGTCTGGATCCAGGACATAAAGATTATGACAAGCAGTCTGAAATGGTCTACGAGCATTACAGAACGAACAAAATATCGATGTTCAGAGCGGCAATCTTCGTCCTTACCTGCATGCAGGTGCTCTGGTGCATCATGCAGGTGCACGTCCTCTCCGTGCTCTGGTACCTGGAATGTTAAAATGCTCTGTCCAGCATTTGGAAAGAGTTTGTCCAAGGTCTGTGTTCAGCTTGGGCCTTGGGAGTGGACAAACAAAAATAGAAGAGCAATCCATTGGCTCCCTTTGCTCACATAGTACTTCACGCTTTGGCTCGGATCTCATCTCAGAAAGTGTTTGCATCATCATTGTTGTGTGTGTCTATATATGTTTTTTATATATGTATATGTATGTGTGTGTAATATATGTATATATATATATATATATATATATATATATATATATATATATATATATATATATATATATATATATATCTCAATGAGCAAATACAACCCGTTGCTTCGCTGATAGGGACAAATAAAGTGGGGAGGGGGTTGGATGGGGATAGAGAGATCGAGATAGAGATAAAGATAGATAGAGAGAGATAGAGAGATAGAGAGATAGAGAGATAGAGAGATAGAGAGATAGAGAGATAGAGAGATAGAGAGATAGAGAGATAGAGAGATAGAGAGATAGAGAGATAGAGAGATAAAACGAGAGAGACAGCGAGAGAGAGAGAGAAAAAGAGAGAGAGACAGAGAGAGAGAGAGAGAGAGAGAGAGAGAGAGAGAGAGAGAGAGAGAGAGAGAGAGAGAGAGAGAGAGGAGGCAGGTGTAAGGTGAGAGAAGGGAGGGGAGGCAGAGAGGATGAAGAAAAGGGAGCAAGGCGACAGCAACACCTCACCAAACAAACGTTGCTATTCAATGTGATTGGGATGGGTGCATGTGAAACACACACATATATACAGGTTGTCCCAAAAAATATTCAACTTTTCATCTGCAAAGAGGATGATCATAACATATTTTAAAAAAAGGATATATGGCTGGAAAGAAAGCTGAAAGGTTGAAGTTGATTGTACTAATGTCAAAATTGCCACCAAAATTTAAATTTTGGGATAGAATCGTCGTTTTCTTTTGGACCACATGTTCGAGGTAGGCTCCACGTTGTCCGATCACTGCCTGCAAACGCGTTGTCATGTTCTCCATCACTTTGGGAAACGTTTCCTGAGGAATGGTCTGGATTTCTCGGTGGATGTTTTCCTTCAGCTGATCAAGAGTCTGAGGCTTAGGGTTTCCATAGATCCTGTCCTTGAGATACCCCCACAAGAAGAAGTCTGGAGGAGTAAGGTCAAGGGAATACGGTGGCCACTCAACGTCTTCGTAGAGGGAGATAAAGCGGCCCTCAAAATGTTGGTTGAGAAAATGCCTTGTTTCCCTGGCTGTATTGGGCAGTGCCCCATCCTGCTGGAACCACTGGGTTCTCATCT
>NC_140961.1:9814840-9822340 GCF_056783735.1 Eptatretus burgeri | reverse complement strand
TGGATTAGTAAATTTTTAGGAAAATCGGCTAAATTCTTTCAAAAATCTTCTTCTTCAGACACACCAGTCAGAATGCTCCCAAATTTGTGTTACAACATTAGGATAGGGTCACGATATTAAATTCGGGATATCATGCCAATCACATGACCAGAAGTGTGTCAAAATGGTGGCCTTCATAAATTTTTGGGAAAAATCTTGTAAATTCCTTCAAAAATGTTCTTTTTCAGACCCACCAGTCAGAATGCTACCAAATTGGGTTTCAACATTAGGCCAGGGTGCAGATAAGCTACAGGTCCAGTGGTCATCTTTTAATTATTAATGTTATTATGTCATTATCATTGGATGGAATTGACCAATCAATTTATGGTTCAAATATTTTTTACGAAAAATACAACTTGGATGACATAGAGCCTGGAGTCAGGATTGGAGGAAGATGCATCAACAACCTAAGCTTTGCTGACAATACCACTTTGTTGGCATAAAGTAAAGAGGACTCGATGAAACTTCTGCAGAAAGTGAAGAAGGAAAGTGAAGTGAAGTGAAGTGAAGAAATCTTGTCAACTGAGAAGATCGACGTGTTCAGAATGGGAGGCAATCAAGTGGAAGTAATGGAAAGTTTCATCTTCCTGGGTTCGAAGATTGAAGTGAGTGGTAAATGCAGAGGAGACATTAATAGATGGCTATCAATGGGGAGAACAGCATTGTCAGGATTTACATAGATTTGGAAAGACAAGGATGTGACAAAATATTGCAAGAGGAGGCTGGGGAATGCTCTAGTATTTGCAGTTTCAATGTATGGATGTGAGTCATCAGCAGTGAAAAAGAGAGATATGAAGAAGATTGACAGTTTTGAAATGTGGGATTGGTGACTAATGTTAAATAACCCACAGACTGCAAGAAGAACAAACAAATCGGCGATTGAAGAAATTCGACCACCATGTACATTAGAAGCACCGATGAGAAACCAGAAACTGTTATTATACTTTGGTTGGACACCTCGTGCGCACAGAAAGCGAAAGTCTGGAGAAGTTAACCTGCTGAGTTTGGTTGAGGGAATTGGAGAAAGCGGCAGACCTTGTGTATGCCTGATGGATTGGGTAAACGCTGCATCTGTCTCTTCCAAAGCCTTGGAAAGCAGTACAGGATGGGGATGTTTGTACAAATCTGATCATGAATATCACCAGAAGTTGGCCACTGGTTATAGTAATGGTGGTTATAATAATAACCAGCGACTCTTCGCCGATACACCGTTCATGTGTGAGTACGTCTAATTTTCTCCAAATTTCCCTCGGGCGATTTATTAAACAATGCTGCTGACCGTTATGAATGGGGTTACGCATCAAATATAGGTCACAATTGCGCCATAAGGGTGTCGCATGAAATATCGCACATCACACTTCAACCAATGGCCGGAAGAAATCGCATATGAGGCCCGAAGATATACAGGACATTACTTCCCATTGTTACCCGTCGCTTTGCTGACAGATTTAATCAAAACACGGCATTGTTGTATTTCACAAACATTCTACTCGATGCACTCTACAATTTACACCGAGGTCATCATCCATCTGCTTGAAAGTCAGCGAACATCACCTTCATCAACCATTCTTGCTGATTATATACGGCACGAGCAAAAATCACTTTGTCTTCACTGCGAAGCTCAGTGTTGTTCGCTTTGGTTTCAAGCGCTGCTTAAAATTAGTGAAATTAAACATTTTGACAATTTTGAATCGGTCTCACTCAGAATGTAACATCATCATAATGCATCTATGTACAGTTCACACCGAATCTGATGGCGATAAAAATCAGGAATGGGATGCATCATTCATGCGAAAAAGACTCGTGTAAACAGAATTGACTCAATAGTTTGTGGTTATAATAGTTTTTTTTACTTCTGGGAGGCGTGCCCCACAAAATGTCATGATAAGCTATTTAGACTTCCAGTTTTGGGATTTCTTCCAAGAGTTGATCGAATTTGTAGCTGCTGCTTCCACCTCATTTCAGCTATGTTTTCCTCACCGGATCCGTCATCGTTTTCTGCCATGACTTCGTCCCTGTCTCGCTGTTTGTGTTTCCATCCAACTTTCCATGTTAAATTGCACCTTATTGTGTTGTATTTGCCAAATTAATTTTCATGTTGTTCAAGGCTCACTTTAGCTGCTCCTCGGATTTTAATACTGTGAAAATTCTGTGGCCCTTTCGTCCACTTACTTCACTGAGAAAACCTTAGTATTCTTAACAAAGTGAGTGACTGTTCTGTGTTCTTGGAGTTTGGAGGATTGAGGATTTGAAGAGGACACTTCCTCTCATTCCTTCCCACACCCATTATTTGTCCAAGTCTCCCTCTGTTTTGTCCATCAACCCGATTGCTGATGTTTTCCCCCTCCCTCTCGACTGTTCCGGTTTTGTCCTGTTGTGTTCTGATCCATTCAGTGTTCTAGAAAAATAAATAAATAAGTGATGCACATGTTTCGGGCGTAAGCCTTTCTCCTGTGCTGAAGAGCCTATTTTCAGGGCATACTGTTTTGTATTGATGAAGGCCTAATGTCCGAAACGTCGCCTTCACTTTTCCTCCCAAAGTGTTGAGCATGACCTTTGCACTTGGCTTCCCATCGTGTGCTGCCTTTTTGGCTGCTGGTTGCAATATTGGTTAGGGGCGCAGCTATGCCACTGATGCAGTGCCCCTATTGCCAGTATACTGGTGCTCATTTTGCTGACCTCGGATTGATGACAGGCTGAATCAACCCCTGGTGTCAATTCAGTGGCCAACAGGGCTCAAACTCAGGACCCTAGGATCCCAAGCCACCATCCTAACTGCTAAGCCAACACCAGGCTTTACCCATGGCTTAATTGTTCTTGCTCCCATCTGAACCCCTCGCTCATGAGGTGGGTGATCCCAAGTTCAGAGACCACATGTACATTTCCATTCCCAACTAATGTCCTTGTAATTCAGGTATGTATGTACTCATTTCAGTGTCCTCCACATGGTGTCTGGACAAGCTCTACTATATGAGCATAAGGTCAATGTGTAATTAACACTTGTTTGGATACAATTAGCAAGTTGAATTCTTGTAATTTTGACTGTTTCACAATTATCTTTTCATCACTTTTGAGGAATGTTGTGGTTTTGTGAGAATTCCCATTGCTTTTGATATTATCAACATTATACCGAAAGTTACATTTCCAGTAAAGTATGTCTGCAATCTACACGATCGCTCCTGAACCAGCTATCGAGAGGTGAGTGGAGGGGGTGAGGTGGAAAGGGGTGGGCGGAGGGGGGAGGGAGACTCTAAATTTGGAAATAACTAACGTTGTTCGAAATATTTATCGTTTGTATATTTGAGATTCTAAGTCTTTGGTATGAAAAGTCAATTTTCTGGTTCATTCGGTACAAACATATGACTCGTACGCCTTCAACCGGAGCTTATGTCACAGGTGTGATTAAAAACAGGACAACACACCTATTCTCATCGTGTCACCTTTTGCATATTGAAAGCACCAGGTTATTGCATTTCTGTCGACAACATCATGATTTGAACTTTGTATTCTGGATACGTGAGAGATGTTCCCTTTTCCACAGACAAGCACGTAAGGACACATTAACGAATTGACTTGGGACATGGCATTTCTCGATGGAATCACAGCTTCTTGAGGACAGTTCTCAAACTACAACATGGCCAAGCAGGACACGAGTCTATTACCTTGCACTTCACCAAATGGCTATATGAAGACCATTTAACAGGTCAGATTGGAAGAAAACAAAAGCTAAAAATAAAGGTTTTTTGGTGACTGTGCAGCGGGAGCAGGCAGTGGTGAGAGTGCAGTGGGAGCAGGCAGTGGTGAGAGTGCAGCGGGAGCAGGCAGTGGTGAGAGTGCAGCGGGAGCAGGTAGTGGTGAGGGTGCAGCGGGAGCAGGTAGTGGTGAGGATGCAGCAGGAGCAGGCAGTGGTGAGGATGCAGCAGGAGCAGGCAGTGGTGAGGATGCAGCGGGAGCAGGCAGTGGTGAGGATGCAGCGGGAGCAGGCAGTGGTGAGAGTGCAGTGGGAGCAGGTAGTGGTGAGGATGCAGCGGGAGCAGGCAGTGGTGAGGATGCAGCAGGAGCAGGCAGTGGTGAGGATGCAGCAGGAGCAGGCAGTGGTGAGTATGCAGCAGGAGCAGGCAGTGGTGAGAGTGCAGCGGGAGCAGGTAGTGGTGAGGATGCAGCAGGAGCAGGCAGTGGTGAGGATGCAGCGGGAGCAGGCAGTGGTGAGGATGCAGCGGGAGCAGGCAGTGGTGAGGATGCAGCGGGAGCAGGCAGTGGTGAGAGTGCAGTGGGAGCAGGTAGTGGTGAGAGTGCAGCGGGAGCAGGCAGTGGTGAGGATGCAGCAGGAGCAGGCAGTGGTGAGTATGCAGCAGGAGCAGGCAGTGGTGAGAGTGCAGCGGGAGCAGGTAGTGGTGAGGATGCAGCAGGAGCAGGCAGTGGTGAGGATGCAGCGGGAGCAGGCAGTGGTGAGGATGCAGCGGGAGCAGGCAGTAGTGACAGTGCAGCGGAAGCAGGCAGTCGTGAGAGTGTAGCATGAGCAGGTAGTGGTGAGGATGCAGCAGGAGCAGTCAGTGGTGAGAGTGCAGCGGGAGCAGGCAGTGGTGAGAGTGCAGCGGGAGCAGGCAGTTGTGACAGTGCAGTGGGTACAGGAATTGGTGACAGTGCACTGGGATCAGGTAGTGGTGATAGTGCAGCAGGAGCAGGCAGTGATGACAGTGCAGTATGTGCAGGAATTGGTGACGTGCAGCTTGTGCAAGCAGTGGTGATGGTGCAGTATGTGCAGGCGGTGATTACGGTGCAGTGGGTGCAGGAATTGGTGACATGCAGCAGGTGCAGGCAGTGGTGATTGTGCAGAATGTGCAGGCAGTGATGATGGTGCACTAGTAGCAGGTAATGGTTTATGTGCAGCAGGAGCAGGCAGTGGTGATGGTGCAGCGGTGCAGGAATTGGTGACAGTGCAGTGGGAGTAGGCAGTGGTGATAGTGCAGTGGGAGTAGGCGGTGGTGACAGTGCAGCAGGTGCAGGCAGTGGTGACTGTGCAGCAGGTACAGGTAGTCGTGTAGTGCAGCAATATAAATTGGGAGACATGAGGTATGGGAGACAGTTTTTGTTGGTGATTTGATAATTAACTATGTAGATTCTTCATTCTGAAGGATTGTGGACAGAATTCTGTGTAGTTTGGAAGGAGCGGGAGTTAAGAACATTGAAGGAAGGGTAAACTATCTTGTTTCGGGTCACGGCAGGAAGAAGTTGGTTGTGGTACATCGAGGTGCGAATTATGGAGGGAAAGTTTACCCCATCACCTCCTCATCCTCTTTATTCCCTTCCCCAACATGTCCATTGAAATCTGCTCCAATCACCACTCTTTCATCCTTGGATACACTCTCCACCACTTCATCTAATTCACTCCAGAAATCTTCTTCACACTCCATCTCACACCCCATATGTGGGGCATATGCACTGATGACATTCATCATCACCCCTTCAATTTCCAACTTCACACTCATCACTCGGTCAGACACTCTCCTCACCTCCAATACCCTCTTGACATAATCTTCCTTCAGGATTACCCCAACACCATTTCTCCTCCCATCCACACCATGGTAGAACAGTTTGAAACCACCTCCAATGCTCCTAGCCTTACTCCTCATCCACTTGGTCTCTTGCACACACAGTATGTCCACCTTTCTTCTCTCCATCATATCAGCCAACTCTCGCCCTTTGTCAGTCATCGTCCCAACATTCAGAGTTCCAACTCTCACCTCCACACTTCTCCCCTTCCCCCTCTCCCACTGCCTCCGGACTCGCCTTCCCCGTCTCCTTCTCCTCCTTCGCCCAGCAGTAGCACAATTTCCACTGGTACCCTGCTGACCACCGGTACCGGTGGCGGTCGTTGGTAACCCGGGCCTCGACCGATCCGGTATGGAAATTCGTTTTGTTGTCCGTATATATATATATATATATATATATATATATATATATATATATATATATATATATATATATATATATATATATATATATATATATATATATATATATATATATATATATATATATATATATATATATATATATATATATATATATATATATATGTATATATGTATATATATATATATATATATATATATATATATATATATGTATATATATATATATGTATAGATATGAATGTATATATATATATATATATATATATATATATATATATATATATATATATATATATGCACATATATGCAGATGTATATATATGTATATGTACTGTATAAATATCTATATATATATGCATATATATGTAGATGTATATATATGTATATATATATATATATATACTGAACAAAAATATAAACGCACCAACCTAAATATCTAAGTCAAGATTGCCATTATGGGAAAATGGTCAAACCGATGATATGTTTGAGCAATGGTTCCTTTGTTATGCTCAAGACAGATGTTCCCATTGAAATTGACCACTCTGAGTGTGTGGACTCGCACGTTGAGTAATCCTTCCCATGAGCACCATGGGGCTTGACAGAGTGATGGTCAGTGAGCGTGACCAGGACACAAACACTCCCTGCAGCTTGCCCTATAAAAGGCCTCCCCAAAATATGGACTGGTGCCAAATGTCAACATGCCACAGATGTCACAAATCTTGAGGGAGCGCGCCATTGGCATGCTGAATGCTGGGACGTCAGTACGGGCCGTTGCAGCACACTTCAATGTCCACCACTCCACCATTAGCCTCCTGAGAACGCGCCTCAGAGAGACTGGAAGCACCGTGAACCGCCCACATGCCCGGCGACCACGTGTGACCACCGCCGGTCAGGATTGTCACATGAGGCTGCAACATCTCCGGGATCGACTCCGACCAGCCACGAGGACTGCCGATGAGACTGACGGGCTGCATAACAGGCGCATTTCAGCCCAGACGATGCGTAACCGCTTGAGGGAGGCCAACCTCCGAGCCCGCCGACCACACCGGGGACTCGACCTCACTGCAGTCCGGCGTCAGACCCGACTGAACTGGGCCAATGTTCACTTGCGCTGGACCCTCGCACGATGGAGGAGAGTGCTGTTCACCGATGAGTCGCGGTTCCAGCTGTATCGGGCTGATGGCGGACTCCGCGTCTGGCGTCGGGCTGGGGAGCGCTACACTGACGCCAATGTTCTTCGTCGGGTGTCACACGGTGGTGCCAGTGTTATGGTGTGGGCAGGCATATGCCATGGAGAGCGCACTCGGCTTCATTTCATTGAAGGCAACTTGAACGGGCAGCGGTACAGGGATGAGATACTCAGACCCATCGTCGTGCCGTTTGTGCGCCTTCACCATGTGACGTTTCAGCACGACAATGATCGCCCCCATGTTGCCAGGATCTGCATGGACTTCCTCGGTGAGGAGGACATTGATGTCCTCGACTGGCCTCCATATTCTCCCGACATGTCGCCCATCGAGCACCTTTGGGACGTTCTTGATCG
>NC_140961.1:9769840-9796840 GCF_056783735.1 Eptatretus burgeri | reverse complement strand
AAATCGGAGGAAAATTATTAAAGTTATGATCAAAAATGTGTTTTTTGTTAATTAGGTCATAATCTGAAAAAGTAGGTCAATGACACGAAATAAACTATCAGGTGCACAACTTCAATGCAGGTCCCAATATTAGGATGCAAGAACATATTGGAAGGTCAAACTGTCCTTTAGATTCCACATTGGCAAAATTGAACGATGACAAAAAAAACGCGCTTTTTTTTTCAGACCGCCATTTGACCTTGAACTTGAACTCAGAAAGGTAAGATGTAAACTCGACGGAAATCAGTAGAGTGCAAACCTCCGTCAGGCTGAACAGTTTACGTTTGTTTCCCATTGACAGACCGGATATGCATCTGGACATTCACCAAAATCTAACCAATTCGTCCTTGTCACATACCCTATACACCAAGTTTTGTCTGAAGCCATCCATAACCTTTTGAGGTGTCCTGCTCACAGACAAACAGGGGTGAAAATATAAGCTCCGTCCACCTTTGATGGTGGAGGTAATTAAGCATAAATATGCCTTTCTCTCAGTTATCTAGAGAGGGTAATTTTGTTCCAATCAGATAAACCTTAGTCGAGTTATGGTGAAAAATGCTAAAATGTCTACAATTGGGTCATGACCTTAAAAATTATGTCAAGGTCAAAAATTATGTCAACCTTGCCTAATTTATATTTCCATTTTTGATGCAAAATTTCAGTCCAAAAGTCCCAGCCAGATCCAAGATACAGCTCAGAAATTTTGGAAATTAGGAGTGTAGGAAGGGGGAAATAAAAAGAAAAGCTGAAATGGTGGTTTAGCACTCTGATGGGGTCTAAATAACTTTGAGGTACCATTAAAATTAGAGGCGCTAATGGGAGAAACAAACCCTAAAACAGCTATAAGGGTAGGAGGAAGTTTAATTATTATATTAAGGTACTGCCATCTGCATGGTATATATGCATATACACAAGACTTCCCCCCCCAACCACCCCACCTCCTGCCAGCTCCCAGAGGGATTGGGTGTTTATAGTAGTGAAAGAATGAACAATCAATCGGAGCTGTTTGTCCTCATCTGCAGGGCCTGCGATGAGTTGTATAACAAACCCGGTTTTGTTGTGCACGTTTCAGAAATGCAGATTATGATATCAATTACAATCAAAACACTGATCCAATTACGAAAGGCCACCATGTAAGCTCAACACTAGTTTCTTTGCTCAACTCAGACAGAAATATGTTTCACGCATTTCAAACACTCCTACATGAACACGCAATGCACGGACATGTGGACAAACATGTTTCGGATTGATGTTTATATAATTTGATTGATTGATGTTTAAACATGGTAAAGCAAGAACGAATTAAAACTCTCAGTGTAAAATACCAAAAAGGGTCATTGTACAAATTAAGGTCTCATAAGATAGCAAAGAACCCAATAAAGGACACGATGAACTAGTTATTTACAACAAAGGTCTTTATTAAAAACTGGAGGCTGCTTCAAAGGGTGATTAGGAACCAATAAAGGGCTTCATGAGCTCAATTCTTACAAAAATGGTCTTTATGAACCGATAAGGGGGCTTATGAGCTCAATTCTTACAAAAATGGTCTTCATGAACCTATAAGGGGCCTTATGAGCTCAATTCTTACAAAAATGGTCTTTATGAACCTATAAGGGGCCTTATGAACTCCATTCTTACAAAAATGGTCTTTATGAACCTATAAGGGGCCTTATGAACTCCATTCTTACAAAAATGGTCTTTATAAACCGAAAAGGGGATTTATGAACTCCGTTCTTACAAAAATGGTCTTTATGACCAGCTGGCAGCTGCGAACAAGGGGTTGAGGAACCAATCGGGGCTTCCTCAACTGGATTCCTACAACAACGGTTTTTATAAACAGCTGGAGGCTGCTTACAAGGGTCATTATTAAGCTATAAGGGTCTTTATGAACTGGCTGCTTACAGCAAGGGTCTTTACAGACAGTTGGACGTTGCTTACAAGGATCTTTATGACCCTATAACTATAAGGGTCTTCATGAATGAATAAACGTCTTCCTGAACTGGATTTTTACAGCAATGGAGTAAGGTTTATCAACCTTGTCCACATTTATCGACTGTTTACTGAATAAGATTGTACACATTGACAAATCTATCCTAATATTAAACGAGAAGGGCACTCGTAGAGCGCTGACCTCCGCCCGGATCCGGATTTAGATCTTCACCAAAACTGAATCAATTCGTCCTTGTCAAACATCCAAACCTGTCCACCAAGTTTCGTCTGAATCCTATGATAACTTTTTGAGATTTCCTGCACACACACAAACAAACAGACAGATCGGGGTGAAAACATAACCTCCATCGCCCTTCTGTGGCGGAGGTAATAAGGAAATTCTATGTATGTATGTATGTATGTATGTATGTATGTATGTATGTATGTGTTTGGATATATGTATGTATCAATCATACCTCTTGGAGCTGTAATGGTGACTTGTTGAGCATTATGTCTCACATGGTAACACTGCATAATCCTCAAAGAACAACTGTCATCTGCCACCCAGACGATTGCTCCCGCTAATGCAAATCAATCAACTAGAAGGCACGTGGTGCGATCGGAGCGTAAATCGAAATGCATAGAGTGTGACAAGAACTCCCCCGATCTCCAATGGAGATAAAATCCTATACCAAAGCATCACTTCCAACCCAGAGGCCTCAGCCTGGCAACTGTGTCAAACAGACAGAGATTACATGGTCAACATCAGTTGAACATCAAGTGGAGCCACCTATCTGGATTTTGTGCTGAGTTACCCTCATGAGGGCAGCATACTGCATAAATATATAACCAATGATGACCACATTCATCATTGAAACATCAATCATACCTCGTGGCTGTTGTATGTTGTCAATCGTATATATGTATGTATGCACATCTGAAAATTACAGAAAAAAAAACTAGAAGGGCACTCGGTAGAGCGCACACCTCTGCACGCAATGCCTGATCCACAAGAACATATCGGCCCCAATACATTTTTGAAATATCATGCTATATATCGTTTTTGGCCATATTTCTCAATGGTGAAGAATCACGAAAAAAATTCTAGTCGCCAGATCCGGATCCGGATCTTCACCAAAATAAATAAACAAACAAACAAACCAGAAGAAGAAGACGTTGTGCAGAGCACGACACTTGCAAAATTCATAAAACAAATTTGACCTCAAAAATTATTGGTGGTTGAATTCAATGACCAAATATGCAACTCCTCTTCAAATTCCAAGTCAATCGGATGAAAATTGACAATTTTAGAAATTCGACCTATGTTCTACTTTTGGCCTATGTCGACCTCAGAAATAATTGGTGGTTGAATTCAGTGACCTGATATGCAAATCCTCTTCAAATTTCAAGTCAAAGAGATGAAAATTGAGTATTTTAGAAATACCTCCTTAGTTGTTGACCTTGGGCCTATGTTTAACCTCAAAAATAATTTGTGGTTGAATTCAATGAGCTGAAATATAAATCCTCCACATTTCAAGTCAATCGGATGAAAATTGAGGATTTTAGAAACCTCACCGAAGTTGTTGACCATTTGAACTTGAAAACAACAGGCTTGTTCCTGATGACAAACTCTACCACCTGGTGAAGTTTAATGAAGATCAGTTTAAAATTGTGACCTGCAGGCGACAAACAGATAGAATAACAAAATCGACTGACCAATCTACTTGAAAAATCTTCGATTTTGCAAGTCACAAACAGACAGAAAGAGGTGAAAACGTAACGTCCTTCACCTTCAGTGGCGGAGGTAAAAAGGGGTGGCCCGATCTCAATCAAATTTTGCACATGATTTGGTGGTACCCGTACCCAGGGTCAGGTTATAGGGACAAAGAACCCACTCCCATCTCGCCCCCTTCCCGATGAGGGGGAGCTAAATTTTTCATACGTGTTCGTTGTACCCAGGGTCAGCTCATGGGAAAAACCTCCCCGCTCGTGGGGGTAGGGTCGATAATTTGCCAATACTCCCAAAGGGAGCAGGTGTTCCTGTCACTCCGCAAAAGTTCATACTGCAAAAGCCACTTCTGGTTCCCTCCCAAAGGGAGCAGTGATTAAAACTAGAGAGTTCAAAATACATCTTATCCCATTCACTTTTGAATAAAAGAAAGGACGTGGACAAGGTCAGCGAGCAGTAAATTTGATTGGTCGAGATGAGGTAAAATGCCAGAATATTTTGTCGAAGTACTGCTAATGCTTCAATCACATTTGGCTCGGCGGCCGTAGGGTCTAAAAAAATTTACGGCCACTAGCAATTATACGGCGGCCGCAGTATTTCCACGGTCACACAATGTAGCAGTCACATATGTTTTTATTTTTTGGGCAGCCGCACGGGGTATTTAAAAATTGTGGGGACCGAAAACGTGGGGGTGCCGTACGGTCTTTGATTTGATGTCGCATGGTGACCTTAGGGCGTCCCTGCGGCGGCCATAGAATTTTCAAGGCAGACGCAAGGTAGCCTCAAGGTGCCCGCAAGGCGACCGCAGGGGGGCCCTAAGGCGAACGTGGAAATAGTTCGGCCGCCGTAATTTTTTGGGGGTTGGCAAAATTCATTTTTCATTGATAAGAGCCTACGGAAAACGCACGAATAACGTAAGCCCACCGAACACCCTACATACGGTCGACGTGGAACACATCTACGTCATGGCTACGGCTTGTCGAATTGCTATGGCCGACCTAGAAATGAAAAAAGTTATAACTCCGCGCTTTAATTCCACAGAGACCCCTATGGCCTGTAAAAGATAGCCATATGGCGGAGGGCCACCCTGAGGTCACCTCAGAAACTCTGCGGCCGCCGCACATTTCTGTCAATTCAGGGGTGGGGGGGGTACGTCCGCCGAATCATGTCCGTAGAGCAAATGTGACTCATGCTTAAACGAAAGGTTTTCGAAAGTGCCAAAAAAGAAATTTGTGTTTTGCATTGTTCAAGTTTCTGCTGTATTTCAATAAAAATACAACAATAAAGATATTAGACGTTGTAAAAATTTTTTTTTCAGAAGTTTACCGCCATTGGTGCAGTGTCTTTTACACCACCTTACTTGATACGTCACATGAGTTAATCGTGCCTGTTTGTTGTGTCCTTTATGACGTCCTCAAAAACAATACGTTTCCTGTTTGGAATGATTTTCAATTTTGTTTTACTGCCAGACAGACAATTTTAAAAAAAAAAATCGTTCCTGTGTCTGAAGGAATCGATGCAGTTTGACATTTTTATTATGAAATAGGCAAAGCCCAGAAACGAATAAAACCCTCGAGAATTACACTTTCAAACCCTTTACAATCAAACACAGTGGGTTAGAAAAGTTATTCTTCTTGATTTTTGATGGACAGATGGAATGACAGACGGATGGAAGGACATACCAAAAATTGAAGCGGCCTCACCGCTTTCAATTGATCTCACTCCTCTCTGCGCAGACACAATCAGGACAAATTCAGAGCCAAAGTCCTGGGAAGCAACAGGTTTGTTTTCCGATTCATGGTCTGATTCGTGTTCAAAATAAAACATTCAATTGAAATTAAGTTGTTCCTCGATCACAAACTGACGTTTGCAGACAGAGAGAGTAAACCAATTGCCTCACCCCACATTTTGTTTCATGCTCGCAGGGAAAAATCACCACCCAATCCAGTCAGTCAATGGAAACTCACAACAAAAAATACCTTCTCCTCCACCTTGTGATGTTAGATTGGATCTACAGGATACTGAGCTATACGATTGTTACAGATTGGTATTGAATAGAAAGAAACCCCGCTGACAATGGCAGGTCGTGGAGTTACCCCGGTAACGGTACTAAAGAGAAAGACAGGGACAAGTGAGTTCGAACAGACAGTCTGGCTCTTCTGTCAGAGAGAAAAATGAAGAGCTTTTGAGGATCAGTTCATCTGATGGAAAGCAAAGAACATCTCAAGTAGTCCAATGAAAATATGGAAATTGATGTTTCAGATATCAACCCTTAATCAGATAATAAAAAAGCAATGATCTATGACTGTGCCGAAAGGTTAACGTCTGAAACATCAGCTTCTCGTTTCTTCCCAAGGTGTAGCACACCTCAATGAATGACCTGTTGATTGCATCCGTCATATCATTACTTGACCCATGACACACTTTATCTGCTTCGTGGTGAATGACATATATTGCCCTGCGAAGTTCACTTTGTCCAAACATAACTCGATCACTGTGAATGGCCGGTCGTGTAAAATCGAGTCGCGTCGCGTTAGGCTCCGTCGGACCGATTGAACATGTTCGATCTCAGTTGTTCGTGGTTGGTAGTCGTCCATTGGTGCCGACACCCTGATCATGGCGTGCCTGGACGAAGGTACTCCCGCTGAACCGATTAGAGAGCAGCATCGGCTCACGTCTTCTTCCTGATTCCAAATGGCGAACTTCTGCACTGAAAAATGTAAGGATGAGCTGATTCACCTTTTACAGGAAAAACAAACAAACCTGCTTTGTATGACATCATGTCCAAAGTTTATGGACATTTCGAAAACCATATTTCTAAAACTCATGCCTTCACACCGCAAAAGCCCCCTCTGGATCAGTTATTACTCCGTCGACGTCTCCTTGAGAAAGTTAAAATCGCAAGTCTTCTTCTGAAAAGATTTTTCCATTTCGTTCTTTTCCTGCTACTGGACTTTTGATGTGCACCAGAAGGACCAATCATTGCTCGCCATCTTGGTTTTTGTGGCGGTATACCCATGACGGTCGGTCCTTTGGCATCGGTTGGTATATTCGTTTTGTGAGTCTTCGCTGTTGGAACTTTCCACGATTTACTACGATTAACCCACCAACATCATGTTGCATCACGTTGGAAGAAAATGGTTGGTGTGGGTTAGGTTTCGTGTTTCATCCTCACTTATGCCTTCTTAATCCCTCAAATCAAACATTTTCATTGTTTTTCCAAGGCCATGTGTTCACTGAAGCTTCGACAAAATCCACACCATTGCGTTATACAAAACTGTACATGTACAAAATCCACACCATTGCATTATACAAAACTGTACATGTACAAAGTCCACACCATTGCGTTATACAAAACTGTACATGTACAAAATCCACACCATTGCATTATACAAAACTGTACATGTACAAAGTCCACACCATTGCGTTATACAAAACTGTACATGTACAAAATACAAACCATTGCATTATACAAAACTGTACATGTACAAAATACAAACCATTGCATTATACAAAACTGTACATGTACAAAGTCCACACCATTGCATTATACAAAACTGTACATGTACAAAATACAAACCATTGCATTATACAAAACTGTACATGTACAAAGTCCACACCATTGCATTTTACAAAACTGTACAGTGTACATGTACAAAATACAAACCATTGCATAGTACAAAACTGTACATGTACAAAATACAAACCATTGCATTATACAAAACTGTACATGTACAAAATCCACACCAATGTATGCTACAAAACTAGATGTACAAAATCCACACCATTGCATTAGACAAAACTGTACATGTACAAAATCTACACCATTGCATTATACAAAACTGTACATGTACAAAATACAAACCATTGCATTATACAAAACTGTACATGTACAAAATACAAACCATTGCATTATACAAAACTGTACATGTACAAAATACAAACCATTGCATTATACAAAACTGTACATGTACAAAATACAAACCATTGCATTACACAAAACTGTACATGTACAAAATACAAACCATTGCATTATACAAAACTGTACATGTACAAAATACAAATCATTGCATTATACAAAACTGTACATGTACAAAATACAAACCATTGCATTGTACAAAACTGTACATGTACAAAATACAAACCATTGCATTGTACAAAACTGTACATGTACAAAATACAAACCATTGCATTATACAAAACTGTACATGTACAAAGTCAACACCAATGCATTGTACAAAACTGTACATGTACAAAGTCCACACCTTGACGTTTTAGCCAGCGTATGGCAAGGTATCAAAATGTATGTAAAATGCTGGCGTACGCTGAACTATTGATGTTTTTTTTTTCCAGTTTTGGGCTTATTCATTATGAGTTGGACGTATGCACAACGTATTTGTAACGTACACAGAACATTTCGATAAAATATAGATAACTTATATCAACGAATGCTGAGTGTGTTGTCGGCGTTCACAACCTATGCCCAGCGATAGTCTAACTTATGCATAGCGTGGCAGCGTATCGCCGACGATCACGTGGCGTTGGCTATTAAAAGGCTGCGGCTCGACGATTCAAATCAGAACCGCACTAGACATCGAAGTGCCAAACCGCTGTCACACTTTGATGTTTTACCCAGCGTATGCCGAAGTATGAAAAATTTTGCGAATTCGCTGGCACACGTTGAATATGTTATGGGTAAGTTTTGTATACGTTAAGAGCACGCTGAAGCACGCTGGCATATGTCGTAGTACGCCGAGTACGTCGCCAAATTTTCAGAATGTTGCAAATTTCTCGACATATGCCAGCGTATGATGCACACGTTCCGCATACGCTGGCCACAAGTTGTAGGCACGTTACGCGATCGTTGACACACGTCGACACACGCTACTTGTAAGTTACTCATAAGTCGAAACACGTCGAGGTAATGTTTAGCGTACCCGAAACTTATTTCTAACCTATGAGTAATGTGCTTTGAACCGATGAGTGACGTGCTTTGAACCTATGTGTAACGTATCTCCAACGCATATTGACGTATGTAGATGCATTTGACGTCTTCCGGACGACCACAGAACTTACTGAACGTGTTACTAACTTCCAGATACTGTATAATGGCGTATTGGCAGCGTTTAGGGGAATTGGTATATCAAAATGGGCTTCACACAGGAGGAACCCATCAGTGTTCCAGACTCCATGGTTTTTTTTTCTTGTTTTTTTTTTTCTTCAGTATGACGGTGATGTTGACACTTCGATTTCTAGTGCGGTTATGATTTAAATCGTTGAGCGGCAGCCGATTAATTATATTATATTATAACCGCATTAGAAATCGAAGTGTCAACATCACCGTCATACTGAAGAAAAAAAAAAAAACAAGAAAAAAAAAACCATGGAGTCTGGAACACTGACGCTAAACATTACCTCGACGTGTTCCGACTTATGAGTAACTTACAAGTAACGTGTGTCGACGTGTGTCAATGATCGCGTAACATGCCTACAACTTATGGCCAGCGTATGCGGAACGTGTGAGTCATATGCTGGCATACGTCGAAAAATTTCAAGCATGTTAAAATTTGTTGATGAGCTCGGCGTACTACAACGTATGTCAGCGTGCTCTTAACGTATACAAAACTTACCCATAACGTATTCGACGTGTGCCAGCGTTTTAGACAAAATTTTCATACGTCGGCATACTCTGGCTAAATCGTCAAGGTGTGACAGGGCCTTAAGTGCTGTTTCTATAGTAACCAGTTTCTGGGGTTTTCTGTAGTGTTTGAATAACTTGCTTCCAAAGTAAACTGTTCCACATTTGGCTTCATTGCCCTCTATTGTCGTCCACTCTCTGTTTCGTTTCTTATTACCTCCACCGCCAAAGGTGGACACAGGTTAAGTTGTACACCACTGTCTGTTTGTTATGACGAAAATTGAAAATTTTCATCACATGTTCATCACATCACAAACGTGTTGATTCACGTTTGTGTGTTTGTCTGTGTGTGCAATAACTCGTGAACGCTTTCAGATATGTTCGTCAAACTTCACCAGAGGATTCCAAAGGACAAAAGTGAGGTTGTCAATGCTTTTTGACTACATATGTCAAAGGTCAAGGTGACAGTGACGTCATTTGCATGACTTTCATCACACCTGTCAGGCTACCGCCTGATGCCTTCTTGTTGGATTCACTATATATGCTAGATATCCCTTATTATCGGGTTTTCCTTCTGTCTGTCTATGTGTGTGTATGTATGTGTGTCTGCAACGCGAGGCTCCACGGCACGAACCAGCAAACCGATTTCAATGAAACTTTGCCAACATGTGCAATATGTGCTGGGAATGTGCGCATTTGAATTTCGTTGCCTAGCAATCACCCGTTGCTGTGCAGCAGCCGAAAAACCGCGTACAGTATTTTCAATACTTGTCCTTCAGTTTTGAATGTAGAGAAACGAGACTTCGGAATTAAACACTTCGAGATATTTAGAAAATTTCACTTGAGCCGATTTTTGATTGAGGTTTTATTTTTCAAATGGTAGTCCTTCAAAAATCGGGTGTCTATTTACCATCATTTTTTATGAGGGGCTTAGGAAAGTGGGCGGAGCTTAGGGAAAGTGGGCGTGGTTGATGAAAAGTGGGAGTAGCATAGTAAAGTGGGCGTGGCTTATGGAAAGTGGGCGTGGCTTATGAAGAATATTGTGTGGCTCAGGAGGTGTGGTCAAACAAGAGCATTGAGAGAAGTTTATCGGGTTTTCCGTGTGTATGTGTGTGTGTGTGTGTGTGTGTGTGTGTGTGTGTGTGTGTGTGTGTGTGTGTGTGTGTGTGTGTGTGTGTGTGTGTGTGTGTGTGTGTGTGCAATGCGATGCTCCACAGCACAAACCAGCAAACTGATTATTTTTCAAATGGTAGTCCTTCAAAAATAGGGTGTCTATTTACCATCTTTTTATGAGGAGTGCCAGTTGGCAAAATACACAATAGGAAAAATCTTGCCAGGCAGAGGAACAATTATATGTGAACCAATACGTCTTGGCAATGAATCTTCGTCGGTGGATTGGTCAGAATGAAAAGCATCGTATCCAGCGCTTCGATCCTAGCGAATCCCTCGTCGCCTACCGGCTTGTCTCTTTATCTGTTTGTGAGCAAGATATCCCAAAAAGTTATGGACGGAATCGGACGAAACTTTGTGGACAGGTTGGGTGTGGGACAAGGATGAATGTATTCGATTTTGTTCAAGATTCTCTCTTCAAGACTGGTCTTCCACATTTCCCATCCCTGATGTTAACTCAGCCTGGGAATTCTTCCACAGAAGCCTGCTCTCTCTCTCATGCACAGATTTATCCTATTTTGTCTTCAGTTATCCTACTCTTCTTCCCACCCATGGTACACTGAATCCTGTGGTTAGGCCATTGGTCTGAAACAACTTGCCTTCTCTTCCTGGAAGGCAAATCCAACATTGCAATCTCAGTGCGTTCCAAAAAGTCTGCAGCAAGTGTGTGTCCACTCTCAGCATAGCCAGAAAACAACATCTGTCAAACCTCAACAATGAACATTCAAACTTGTCTCCCTCCTCTAAAATCTGGTGGCACGTTATTACATCTGTCGATGGTGTATGATCCCATGTGTACGCTTTCCTGTCTTCACATGGCACCGCAGCCGACTCCGCTTGTGAGAAGACTGAAGATTGTTTGAGAAAAAGACTGTGCCTCAATTCTGTGTTTGCTTCCAAATCTTGTTCCCAAACCCCTCACTCTCGGTACCCATCCTTCCCTGTCATACCCAACTGCTCCTGGACTCTGCATATTTTGCACTCAAGAAGTTGGAGAAGGTTCTTTCAACTCTCGACTATGATTGCTCCTGGACTGGACGGCATCGGCTCACATGTCCTAAAATCCTGTTCTGTTGTCTTGCATATCCTCTCTCTGCCCTTTTCACCCTGTCATTTGTGCTCGGTCATCTTCCATCAGCATGGAAATCCGCCAACATCGCTGCATGACATAAAAAGGTGAAAAACTGATCTCCTCAACTACAGACCCATCATCTTACTTCCAATCATCAGCAAGGTCATGGAATCCATCATTGCAGTTACAGTAAATCATTCCCTTTCTCCAACAACCTCATCTCAGATCACCAATTTGGTTTCAGACCAGGTCACTCTCCCTTGAATATGCTGATTCTACTCACCTAACAATGGATGGAGGCCCTCACCAATGACCCGGTCCGCCGGGTTAATGTCCATCTGATGGATGGTGTACATGTTGATGCTTCGCCCTGCCTGTGAAACACCAGGGTGGTAATTTGTAGCTGTGTTGGGATTTGAACACAGGCTAGGCAGCTCAGAGGACATTGTACATACCTCTAAACCATTCCACCAGCCTCGAGATTGCACATTGACACCACACCATCTCCCCCCTCCCCTCCCTTCCCCCAAAAACGAGATTGTGGGGATTCAATAGACACAGATGTTCTATATTTCTCCAAATTGTTATTATCTAAAGTAGAATGTCATTTTTCACAAAATAAAATGTAATGTCCGATTCTATTTCCATCCTGAAATATCTACGGAGTACCGGCAGAAAGTGGACATGGTGACGCGCTGCTCCGGCGCATGCTTCCATACCTGACCTGACCTGTCCAGGGGACTCCATCTCGCCATCCCCCAGGCAGATGCCTGGCCCATCCCCATCTCCATCTCCTTGAGATGCTGATCAACCTGCTGCAACCAGCAGGCACGCGGTTGTCCCATTGGCCTCCTCCACTCACGAGGCTCCCTCGCTGAGAGAATCTGGTGAGCAGGATGAGCGTCAGGAAAATAAGCCACATGTCCGTACAGCTGCAGCTGATGCTCACGGACTATGCAGGTAAAAAATCTCATTTGAGTCTCTTTCAGCAACTGCTCATTGGACACAAAATCTGGCCAGTGATAGCAAAGGATTCTTCGAAGAGACCTGGTTCTGAAGGAGTTAAGTTTTCATCTCAGATCCTTTGTCAGCATCCAAGTTTCACATCCATAGAGTAATATTGGAAGCACCAAGGACCTAAAGACTCAGACTTTCACAATCCTGCATTGTTGCCGACAGTGCACATTTACTGTGTGAGTGGAGACTGTCAGAAATCTGGGAACGAAGGAAGGCCTTGGAGGCTAATGGTAGAGGGCTTGGAAAGCAAATCAGGATACTGGACTGTGTTGAATGCCCAATATATGTCCAGTGAGACAGTTCTAACCTGTTGTTGGTGATTGAGGTCCTCCATCCATTGCTAAGAGAGGAGCAGAAGCATGTTGAGTGTTGAGGCTGGCTGTTTGAAATCCAAACTCATTATCAGAGATTCGACTCGACATGAGAAATACTTGATGTCAGGAGCATTGTGGATTATTCTGTATACAGTGTTAAGACTCATGGAGCCAGCACATATAGCAGATCAGGAGAGGGGGAAACACCAGCAGCAGGGTTGAGGGACTAAATAAAGGAAGATTTGGACAAATAAGGGATGCGGGGCAGAATGAGGGCTATGGGAGGACATACGCAGTCGACCATATGGATACAGCCACAAACTCTCATCAAGGAAAAACTGGAAATTTGGAAAGAGGTGAGCTTGGGGAGAGTAAACGGGGTAGAAAAAAATCTTGGTTTTGGATGGGGAATGATCTGAGATTGTGATGAACAGCTGTCTTGAAGACCTGGAGGGAAGAATGAGAGTGAAGAGAATGTGGAAGTTGATTGCACAGGAGGGAGATAAGAGGAACAAATGAGTGGAGGTGAGCAGTGATTCTGGATTTTGCAGGTTTCAGCAGAAGGGGATTTTGAGTGGACCTCATGTGCCCTGTAGAAATCTGGGGAAGGAGCACAAAATGAGCAGAGGGTGCAAGACCTGATAGGAGGCGGTATAAGACATAGACCACCGACCTATTTGTGAAATGAAAGTGGTCAGCCCATCGACTCAGCTTCATCATGGGAGATTCAAATGGTTTCCACGGAATCAATCTGAACAAGGTGTAAGGCAGATGCGCCAGCCCAGAGGGTAGAGCAGTACTTCAACGAGCTGCGGATGAAGGCCTTTTACGTAGATAAGAGTTCAGGTGTGCTAAGGAAGGACTTTGCATGATGGAAGATAGCCAGTTAGTGACTGACTTTGGAGGCCAACTTGGAAATGTGGTTTGCCCAAGAAAGATCATGGCTGATAGTGAGGCCCAAAAGTTTGAGTGAATGAACCTCTTCAAGAGGATTGTTAAGAAAGTAGATGGGAGGATTTGCCAGACAATCTTTTGGGAGAGGCAGAGTGAGAGTGTGGGATTTCTAGATACAAAAATGTATTCCAAATGTTTGACCAGCTGTAAATATATCAAGGTGTGAAGAGAGGGAAGACACTGCAGCTTGTCTATTTGAAAGATGAGGGATGTCACAGCAGAGGGTGGAATCATCAGCCAAGAGATAAAGTGGATTTCCCAGAGAGTACGAGAGATTGTTGATGAAAACAAGCAATAGGGTTGGACCTGAAACACTGCATAGGGGCATCCCGGTCTTGATAAAGAAAGTAGATGAAAGAGTTGTGTTGAGAGCCTACACATTGGCTACGAAAGTAGAGAGAGAGTCAATAACCAAAGAGTGTAGTTGTCCTTAGATGCCATAGGCAGAGTTTGGAAAGCAGGGCGCAATGCCAGACTGCATTGCATGCTCGAGATATGTCTAGAAAGACGGTCCTGATCTCATGTCTGACATTGACGGCCTCCTTCCATTGTTTGGAGAGCAGATCAGGATTTCATGATTTGCTCGAAATTAGAAGCCAGTTCAGTGGCCAATATTTGGTAGAGTCTGTTTTTGCTCCCTTGTGGATGGGAGTCATGTTTGCTGACATCCATGCAGATGGTACATGGCAAAAGGAGAAGTATAAACTGAATATAGATAGAGGGGAAGCATAAATGCCAGGGAACAATTTGAGAACATGGGCACTGAATTAGAATTTCCATTGGTACTTTACCATGAATTTAAAATTTCAGGGTAAAGTGCATCTTCTTGTTATTTCATATGCAGCACACAATTGTGGGTAGCATCACTTGCTGAGGGTGGAGCTGAGCTGCTCATTCAGTACCCCTCAGTAATAACTTGACTACTCTTTGTGAATGACACTGTAGGACCTTTAATCTCCACCAACTGTCCTTCTGAGGGAGGGCGCACATATTGCTGAATCACCCTGCCCGTGAAAAGCCACGGTGAAAGTTTATCGCTCGGCCAAGATTCAAACCTAGGACAGACAGCTTAGAGGTGAGTGTGCAAGCCTCAAAACTATCCTGCCAGTCCGAGGCTAAAGTGGATGTGTTTATCTCTGTAATACTTCTTACATCTCCCCTTTTTAGATTAAAAAAGGAGGTTCCCAAGAGAGAAATAAGTCCAAGACAGATGCCTTAAATGCTCGTTTGAACTCTACCTCCATGGAGTTGTGGTTGCCATTTATTGTTGGATAAATTTCTCATTTTTGGGGAGGTGACTGCTCATGCAATACCACCTGCAGATTATGGGAGTCATTTATAAGGTCGACAGGGTAATGGGAACATAATCGTGTGCTCTTGACAGAAGGTACTGGAGGGTCTTTAACTTCCAGAAGCAAATACTAACAGATGGGACAGCTTGTTTGGGAAAAGAGAGAGGTGTGTGTACGTGCGTGTCTGTGAAAAACCTTGTGTTTCCACATCTTCACTTGTTTTTCAGTAGTAGTGAGATGGTTCTATTTCTGATATCTTCTTGGTCATGGCTATTTACATCCCAATGGTAGCTCATGCCCAGTTAACAGCGATTCCAACGGTTGTTACCAAGGACATAGCTCAACCGAGAAAGATATCATTTGACATAGAGTGAATTAATGTCTTCTAAATAACCATTACACTGTACCTGCCCAGCTTTTCTTCCACCCCCTCTTTTCCCAGTTCTGTTCTTGGGTATGGCAGCTTGGCTGCCAGGCTTCCATTTCTTGGAAGCATGGCTGTGCCGCTGATGCTGTGCCCCTCTTCCAGTACACTGGATGATTCATTTCACCAACCTTGGAAGGATGACAGGCTGAATCAACCCCATCTGGTGTTAATTCTGTAGCCAACAGGGCTCCAACTCATGACCCTCGGATCGTAAGCCAACCACCCTAGCCGCAAAGCCAACAACAGGCTTTCCTCTCGCAGTGAAATAAAGTTAATAACGTGATGGCTGATTAATTGAATTGCTGTGGTGTTAAAGCAGTCATGACGGGCCAAATGGCTTCCGGTGTTCAAATTCCTTATGATGTCTGAAGATAAGTACTGCTTTTTTGTCTGGCCACATGAAGCACGACCATGGTCATTACCACGCATGCATGAAGTGAAAAGAGGGGTTAAGGATTTGGTTCACTTTGTCTCCCGAGAAACGTTGGTTTATGATCGAGGAACAACTTCATTTAAATTGAACGTTATATTTTGAACATTAATTGGAAAACGATCTTGAAGTTTTGCAGTACTTTGACTCTGAATTTGTCCCGATTGCACACACGCACATTGAAGAGTGAGCGAATTGTTTGTCTGTCTCCCTGTCTGACAGTCAAACAAAATTGAAAATCATTCCAAACATGAACCTTCCTGTTTTTAAGCACGTCTGAAAGGACACAAACACCAATCACAAATAACTAATGTAATGTGTTAAATAAGGTGGTGTAAACTGAAAAGACACAAACACCAATCACAAATAACTAATGTAATGTGTTAAATAAGGTGGTGTAAAAGATGCTGCGACAATGGTGGTAAACTTCCAAAAAAAACTGTTTTTTTTACAGCCTTAAAATCTCTATTTTATTTCAATTGAATTATATACTTGAACACGATAAAACACAAATCGCCTTTTTGCCAATTTCAAAAACCTCTTCTTTCGCAGTATTGGATAAAATATTATGGCATTTGCATCATCACAACCAATCGAATTTTCCGCTCGCAGATCCCGCCCATGTCCTTTTTTTTCTCAAGACTGTGTTGGGTAAGGTGTTCGATGAAGTCTCGAGTTGCCCTCCGCCACCGAAGGGGGACAAAGGTTATATATTCACCCCTGTTTGTCTGTGTGTTTGTTTGTCTATTTGTGAGTTATGGATGGATTCAGATGAAACTTGATAGACAGGTTGAGTGTCTGACAAAGACATATTAGATTTTGGTGAAGAACCGAATCGAGAACTTCACAATTGAGAGATTAGGGCCAAAATTATGTACAGTAGTACAGTATGGCACAATTTCTCAAAAAGTTGTGGACTGTTGAGGACAAAAGTTAGTGGATGGGTTGGGTCGGTGACACCAACAAGGCGATTTGATTTTGGTTCAGCTCGGGATGCAGATCCGGCCTATCAGTGGGATACAAAATGTAAACTGTTCAGCCTAGCGGAGGTATGCGCTCTACCTGGTGCCTTTCTCATTTATTTTGAGTTTCTGGGGTTACTGTAAAGTCCAATGGTTTGTTGTCATTTTGCTGGATGTGTGGAGGAACCAACTTCCCCATGTATTAATTTTGTAACCGAGGTCGAGGAAAGCTGTGTCTTATCAGTTTACAACTTCCCAAATTTATCAATGAAGCATCTTGTACACAATTTGGAACTTCCTCTTGCCAGGAAACCATATGTGAAGTTTTCCTCTTATGTGAGGAACCATTTGCCCTTTTTTGCACACATAGTCGATGCTTGTGGAAGAGCCAGACCAGAATGGAATGGAACAAAATGAAAAGGGGAACACCAACAGCAGAGTAGATGTGATAGTGAAAATGAGATCAAGAAGATGGGTAGAAGGACACGTAGGGGTGAACAAACTGCACATAATATGAATGAAACACAGTGAGAAGAGGAAGGAGAAAGTGTGAATGAAACAGAAAAGGAACAAACCAACCGACAACTAACAAACAAAAAGTGAGAGAGAGGGAGAGAGTGGGTAAAATCACAACAATCTGGAAAAAGGGAGTGTTTGTGAATGAGATAATCTCGGGTAGAGAGGATTGCAAGTGTTGATGGGGGTGACCGGAGGTAGTGGTGATGAGCTGTGTTGAAGCCTTGGAGGGAAAAATGTGACCGAACAGACTGGGAATGTTAGTTCCACAGGTGAGAGAAAAGAGGAACAAATGAGTGGAGGTGAGCAGTGAGCCTGGATTTTGATAGTTTAAGAAAAAGAAGGTTATTGGCAGATGTGTGCCGAGCAGACACCGGGGAGGAACAACCAAGAAACTGCAGAGGGTGCAAGGCCAAAAATGAGGCAGTGGAATAGAGAAGCCACCACCATGTCTGTGATGTGAAAGTAACAGGCCTCAACACTCAGCTTCGTCACGGGAGATCTCAGTGATTTTGAGGGCCTTTTTCCAGCAAGAAGGGCAATGTGCAAGGCAGGGGTGGCTATCCGAAAGGGGAGAGCAGTTCTCCATAAAGCTGTGAATGAAGGCCTTGTAGGTTGTCAAAAGTTCAGACTAACCAAGGAAAGACCTTGCACGATGTGGGATGCCCAGTCGGTGGCTGGCTTTGTTGGCCATCTTGGAAATATGGTCTGCCCAAGAGAGATAATGCCTGATGGTGAAGCCCAAAAGATTGTGTGACTTAACCTCCACAAGTGGCTTGTTGAGGAAGTAGTTGGAAGGGTTTGTCAGATAGTCCTTTTGGAGAGGAAGGGTGAGAGTGTGGGGGAATTTGTCAGGGTTAAAATACATATTCCAATTGTTGGACCAGCTCCTGATTCTTTCAAGGTCAGTAGCGGGTGAAGAGGGTGCTGCCTGCCTGACAGAAGGATGAGGGATGCTGTCATTATTGTTGTTGTTGTTGATGTTGCTGCTGCTGTATGTCTACCCTGGACAGTTCTCTCTACCAGACCCATGGCACAGAAACAGCCGATTGATCTTCGAGGAGCAACCCAGAAATCTCCCACATTCAAGATGGTGTACTCCCGTCTTCATGAAGTGAGGGAGAGGGAGAGGGAGAGGGGGAGGGACAAAAGGGAGAGGGCCAGTCCATGGAGACCATTCGGTGCTCTGACCATGGGCGCACTGCTTTGCCGAATCTGAGAAGCAGGGAAGATTTGGATATGACACCAATATAGGGAAGATTTGGCCCTCCAACTCGTGGATGAGGGATGACACCTCAAAGGGTGAAGTTATCAGCAAAGAGAGAGGCAGGATTTTCCAGGGAATAAGAAAGATCATCGATGAACATTTCTCTTGCTGGAACGTCTGTCTTTCCTATATGCCTCAGGAAACACCTGACAGCCCAATCTGACACTGACGGCCAGTCAAGTCAATTCAAGTGATCATGGAACCTCTGCACTAATTCAGCCTTTATTCCTGTTGTCGACTCTTCCCATTGCTTCAACCAGGTCTTTAGTTCTGTGACTTTCTACTCCTCGGGATTTCTTCCATTCAAACTCATGTCTAGTACTATTCAATCTCATGTGACTGACGACACATAACATTCTGATCTGAACGATGGTGGCTTATCCCCCAGGTCCCCACAATGCATTGCACATGTGACTTCGCTTTGGCACCTGTCAAATGTTGATCCTCCAGTCTTTTCCTCCAGGAACTCCAATACGAGCAGATGGGACACCCAGGACGGAAAATGGTGCGTC
Organism: Eptatretus burgeri; assembly: GCF_056783735.1. Lineage (NCBI taxonomy): Eukaryota > Metazoa > Chordata > Myxini > Myxiniformes > Myxinidae > Eptatretus > Eptatretus burgeri. The sequence goes on along the minus strand of NC_140961.1, from coordinate 9,777,572 downwards.
GTTCATTGAGATTGTCCATATTTTTGAACATTGAAAAGGAAGATGATACATGTATGTACGTATGTCCCGATGAAAGTCACTTCTTGAAAAACTCCCATCAGGGAGATGTTTCCGCGCGAGGTGGATGAAAAACATTTTCGAACAGTCGTTTGTGCCATGTGCGATTCAAGTGTTATATTCAAATTCTTAACTGTTTTGCTATTTCGTCCATCTTCCATCATTTTATCTCTGCCACCGGAGGTGAAGGAGGTTGTTTTCATCCCTCTCTGCAAGATATCTCAAAAAGTTGTGGATGGATCCCGATGAAATTTGTGGACAGGTTCGGTGTGTGACAAGGACAAACGAATAAGATTTTGGTGAAGATCCGGATTCTGATCCGACTACTCGAATTCTTTAAGTGATTCTTCACCATTGAGAGATTGGGCTAAAAACTATATTTTGCGCGATATCTCAAAAAGTTGTGAACTAATTCGGATGAAACTTGGTGGAGAGGTTGGGTGTGTCACAAGGAAGAATTGATTCGATTTTGGTGAACATCCGAATCCGGATCTGGATACGAGAATTATTTAATTTTTAAAGTGATTCTTCACCATTGAGAGATGGGGCCAAAAACGATATAGTGTTGTTGAGCATGATGTTTCAAATATGTATTGGGGCTGATATGTTCTCATGGATCAGGAATTACGGGGCGGAGGTGTGTGCTCGACCGAGTGCCCTTCCAGTTTACCCTGTTTTCTTATTCCCGTCGATGTTTTATGTTTTTTCATGCCGATTGAACTAACCGTGTCACCAGAGGAATTTCCCTGGACATGGGACAATAAATATGATTATTATTATTATTATTACTATGTGCACATATTTAACTGGAACTGCACTCAGTAGAGTGCATACCTCTGACAGGCTGAACAGTTTACGTTTTGTCTCCTACTGATAGGCCGGATATGGATCCGGACTTGAACCAAAATCGAATTGGCTTGTTCATTTCACCCACCCAACTCATCCACCAAGTTATTTTCATAACCCGTCCACAACTTTTTGAAATTTCGTGCGAAATATCGTTTTTGGCCCCATCCCTCAATGGCGAAGAATCACTTTTAAAATTCTAGTTTCCAGATCCAGATCTTTAAGCTAATATAGTCGATTCTTCCTTGTCTCACCCCCAATCTGTCCACCAAGTTTCATCCGAATCAGTCTAAAAGTTTTTGAAATAACGTGCTAAATGTCGTTTTTGGACCTATCTCTCAATGGTGAAGAATCACTTAAATAAATTCCCAGATCTGGATCTGGATCTTTCCCAAAATCGAACCAGTTCGTCCTTGTTACAGCCCCAACCTGTCCACGAAGTTTAGTCCGAATCTGTCTGAAACTTTAAGAGAAATCCTGCTCACAGGCAGACGGACAATCAAACAGGGCTGAAAACATAACCTCCGTCCACCTTCCAAACTTACACTTTGGTTTAGCATCTGTGTGTGTATGCAAATATATATCGTCTCCCAACGAGCTGTGTACATGTTGGCAGTTATCTGTCTGTTGGATGGCTGTCAAGCAGAAATGCCACTGATGCAGATTTATACATGAACCAAGTTTTGAGTGGTGCGAGTTTCGTGAAATTGGTGTAAGTTGAGAGTGAGACTGTGCATACCGTAATTATTGTTTGTTTGTTTGTTTTTTTTAACAAAGGAAAGGGTTAAATTCCCTGAGATTCATAAACAAGCTCACAACACAGTTCATTGATGACACCATCATGGATAACTGTGAAGACCTGGCGAGTGATTTAAAGTTTGTCATGGAGAAGAAGAGCGAGAATTGCCTTGCAATACACGTCCCGTACCGATGTGATATTTTCGAATTCCAAAGAGGGCATAACTCTGTGAAAAATTGATGAAACGCCCTGAAAGTCGAACTTCATCTTTAACTTATCATAAGAAAGCCCATGCACCAAGTTTCAGTTGAATATGTTGAAGGGTATGGGAAAAGAAGTCTGAAAAACCACAGGTGGGACGGACGGATGGACGGACGGACGGACGCAGAGCAAACCTACGGTCCCCACCGGTGAAACCAGTTGGGGACTAATAAAGAGCATCCAGGAGTGACAGGAGCGAACGACAATGGGAACCAGTGGGATATATTGTGGAACTGTCTGTTTGTATACGTCGTGTCGGATCACCAATCCTGTACTGGTATGTGGGATACTATGAAATTTCACTCAAATCCAAATAATACTCACAATATGCAGAACGTGCATAGACACAATGGCAGACTGCACTAACCCGGTCTGAACACCACCTTTTTGATCTCTCAGGTGAATCCATCTTCACAACTCGAACGGCACTCGGGAGAGCACAAACCTCCGGCTGGCTGAACAGTGTACGTTTTGGGTCCCACTGATAGGACGGATCTGGACCCGGACACTCAAAATCGAATCGGCTTGTTCTATTCACCTACCAAACTCATCCACCAAGTTTTGTTATAATCCGTCCACAACTTTTTGAGATATCGTGCTATATATCATTTTTGGCCCTATTTCTCAACGGTGAAGAATCACTTTCAAAGGTTTTTTGAAACCCCAGTGTCCGGATGCAGATCTTCACCAAAATCGAATCAATTCATCATTGTCACACACCCAACCTATCCACAAAGTTTTGTCCGAATCCGTCGTTAACTTTTTGAGATATCCTGCTCACAGTCAAACAAACGGAGATGAAAACATATCTTCCGTTCACCTTCGGGGGTGGAGGTAACTGTTACATTCGATCTGCTGGTTGCACCATTATTGAGGTTTGGTTATGCCCCTGACGCTGATGCAATACTCCCTTTGCGAATGCGCCGGTAGATAGGACAACAGAATTCTCGAACACCTCCTCAACATGACAACATACTACATGTTTAATGACGTGGCATCCTTCCTTTCAAAGCTCTCGATTCAGTGTTTGTGAGCATGTCTGTATTTGAACCAAAACCAGATGCTCACACGACAATATTTAAGTCATGTTGTCAATCTCACCTCTTTCTTTTCGTGAACCCTTTATAATCGTCTTGAAATGCCAGACTCTCGTGCAATGCAGGTGATGGTTGTCACAACCATTCGGTTTCACAATACCGTATTACATGGGATCAAATCTCCTCCTGGATTCGCTCGCTCTCCGTGGCTTTACCGACCGAAAGCGGTTGTTGATGTAAACGTTTTCTAACCTTCGTGACCACTGCACACTCGGGTTTTCGTGTGACGGCTCATGATACACCAGCCCACAAAGATCACTCAAAGAAATGGCCTCAGGTCGTCCTTTGGCAAACAAAGAGTGCATTTAACGCAAAGGGCCCGCGCTCAGCCGCAAACCTTATGCGTCACTTTAATGCGCTTTTTACGCAAACACGCTCAGGTTACCTGGCTTGTTCCTGCAGCGGTACATGCTGGCCCCGAGGTGCTGGCCCAGAGGTCATCTCTCTCTATATCTATCTAACTATCTGTCACTCTCTCAATTGCCGAGAACGTCGTGGGGATAAATAAGCAGTGGAATCTTGGCCAGGAACGCTCTTTTGCACTCTCTCCCAGACGTCGAGCGTGAGCATTATCAGGTGTGCTAGATGGTACCGTGATTTAGACACCATTTCAACAAACAGAGCACTGTACACGTTACGCATGAACTATGAACAATGAGAGTCAAAGTCTCCGTTTCGTTCCCTCCCCAACAGTGTAGTTAGGGCTTACATCTTACCTTTCAGCTCATGGCGGACATTCCTTCAACCACGGCCCCCCGGCACACCATGGCCTATTCTCCATACCTCCGTGTATGTTTCCGGACCCCTTCATCAGGCAGGCCACCTACGATGTCCAATTATCCGGTTAGCGTGGCGACCTTCAGTTCGCGGTGACGCACCGGATTCACCGAGTAACCGATGAAAGCTGCGTTGCTCGACTGCAGGTGTAATAAAGGTAGGAGTTTATCATTTGTTCAGGGTACTGTGCGCGAAACGCAACGTGCGAGCTTCAACGTCCACCAACTAACGCTAGTGGATGGGACAGCCGGCTTAACGTCCATCCGAGGGACGGCGCACTCTTGTGATGCAACGTGTCCTGCCTGCGAAGCACCAATAATCCGAGAACGTATGATCGAGTCGGGAATCGGATCATGCAATTGACAGCCGCTCATGGCCATAGGTGAGTGCGGTACCTGTGCACCTTTAACGTCCACAACCTGAAATGCTAACGAGCCACCTGTGAATTGAAGTGTCACCCAGAGCTGCCACACTCGTTTTGCAATTTTAACTCATTAGCCACAACCATTTACAAACCAGTTGATTTCTGCGCACTCGGTCCCCCATCAGGGTTGAAACCCCAGTGCCCAACAATCGGTGCGGAGCAAGCAGCGGCGTTTAGCATGGATCACGTCATCCTACAACAGTGAACGATTGTTTGTAACGAATCGCCATACGATACGTTGTGCGCACGACATGTGATCATGAAAAGATCGCCGAGCGAGTGACCGTGATTTGTGCACGAGACGAGGCGAAGTGAACGCGACTCCAGTTTCCCGTGGAATTCCTTGTGAACCGCTCCACTCGCTATTCCTGGAATACCTTTTGTAATCCCACCCGTCGTCGTCCGTTTCACCAATTCAAGAGGAATGAACGATCAGATCGTGTCTGCTCATGATGTTGTATGATGATATAAATGTTCCCTTTGATACAAGGTGGCCGACGTTTGGCCCATCGAAGCTTGGCCCACTGACATTAGCAAACTATGGTTCTTCACCCACAAACCTTTTATTAAATGCTGAGCAGCACAAACTACTTTTTGGTATGACTCAGTCGGGGTTCGAACCGCTGATCTCGCAGCTCCTAAGTGTCATAAAACTCGTATTATGACGCATACTCGGGGGCACACAAAGGCTTGGACTCGTTGCTAGGATACAGCAATTGTACTGTATAATAGACGTAGCGATTAACGGCGGAGGGATGATGTGTTCACCTATCACAGCAAGCAGCACGATGGTGTGTAATGCATACAGGGGTCATTCGGAGGCGACCGCGGTTCGAACACGACTCGGACTGACGGACATGCACCATGTAACCTATGTTGTAAGTGCGATTGGGAAAGATCAGCTCGATGTCGTGTTTCGAATCGGCGTTTGGTTTCGTGCTGATAAGCCATTCGTCTCATGTGCTCGCGCTCGCGATCAAGCACACTCCGTGACTTGGATCCGTACGGTTCCGGATCACTCTGATAACGAACCAACTCGGCGAGCCATTCTGGTCCGATTAACGACGCCAAGATGGTCACGGTTCTGAGGTTGCACCTTCACATCGGGGCACTCTATTTCCCATCAAACCGGCTCCATGCCAGTTGAGTTTACCAGTGATTCGGTGAGTCCCGATGACACCTGAAATGTCTTCCACACCTCATTACAGGGACATCGTATGGGAGAAAACCACCTGAAAATACCTTTATTTATAAACATCGAGGCTCATGGAAGAGTCAATGGCAGAGGGTGGGGACATTGACAGAGTGCTAGAGCAGAAGGGGTTGGCATACAAGAAAGGATGCCTGGACACAATATGGGGAAGGAACGACCACAGCATATAAAGTAGGGACAGTGAGACAGCAACAGCATAAAGGAACCCAGTGGGTCGAGTAGATAAGGAACATGTATGAAAACAAGAAAAGCTAACAAACGGAGTGAACGTAGAAAAGTGAATTGACAAGAGACGAGGTTGGGAATGGGAATAGGGCGGTCATCATTGAGATGGCGGTGTCTCGTCATTTTGAACAGCGGACAAAAGAGCATGATTGGACGTGGTTCCACAATCAATGAGACAGGGGAATGACCTCCTGGTCTTGGGTAGGGGAAACGAGGCTTGAGTTGCTCGCTGAATGGGCATGTGTGGTCCGATCGGGATCTTGAGGGACAAAGCGGAGAGGAATGGAATGGAGGTGATCAAAACTACTCGGCCACCGACCTGCGTACAGCGGGAGAGAAACGGGCCTTGAACCTCAGCCTGCTGTTGAACAATTCCGATTAACCTCAGGGCTTTGGGTTCCATGGCATGTCGTGGTGAAAATGAGACGCGGTGACCACATCGGACATCCACAATACATGACACCATGGTTGATGCCTTCGTTCGGACATTGCTATGGGCTGTGGGAGTGCTCAGGTACGACTGAGCTCTGTGACAATTCCAAGGTGCATACCTGCTCTGCCCTGGAAGCGAACTTGGATAAGTCATTGGTTTTGGAAAAGTCAAGACAGATTGTTCGTCCATGGAACTCCAGAGACCTCAACTCTTCCAGAACACATCGATGCAGGCCCTGGTGATGTCATGAAGTCCAGAAGCTTCTCTTTGAGAAAAAGTAGGACATTAATTGCCGAAAAATTCCAACAATGCAATAAGTCGTCACCGGCATCTCAGACTTGATCTGCCTCGATTGTTGTCCCCCACGGAAGTGACGTCACAGGGCGAGTGTTTAAAAGTGATTAAAGACAAACAAGTTCGACTTTCTCCTGTTCTGCAGCTCAGCAACTGTGGTTGTGCAATCCGGTATGAACTGTTAACCGCATTTCTCAATTGCCGAAAGTCATGTTGAACGGGTTACGTAACATTTTAAAGAATATCAGCACAGCCAGACGATGGACAAAAATCACATAACTGTGTACAGCGGACCACATCGTAGCAACCCTTACAACTGACGACGTACTGAACAGTACGTACAGTGCAGGACTGTGCACGTTCAAAAAGTTCTCACAACGATACTCACGCTTTATTTAATTTTCAATATCGAAGCAAACATATAATTCGAAATAAATTTCTGTCTCGATAGGGTTAGAATCGACAGGGTTAGAATCCTGACCCAGTTTGCTGAGAGTTTGAGTTACCTCTTAAGAGTTTCATTCTGCGTCCACATCGTTCGCCTGGTGAGTCCTCCCCTCGCCGTCGCTATTCCCCACATCCTCGCCCCTTATTTCTCAAAGTCTCCCTCGATGCTGTCCCTCATCCCCCACTGTCGGTGCATTTCCACAATTTTCTTCTGCACTGTTGCATCGTGATCCGTTCTATGTTCTGGCTCCTCCACGAGCCTCGACTTTGTGTACAAAACAAAATCGTCCACTTGGACCCGCAGGAAGTGATCATGATTTTGGATGGAGGATGATCTGAGATGGTGGTGAACAGCTGTCTTAAAGACCTGGAGGAAACAATGAGATTGATGAGGTGTGCAAGGTGGTTCCATGAGTGGGGAAAAAGGAGGAATAAATTAGCGGAGGCGAGCAGTGGTTCTGGATTTGGGCAGTTGCACTAGGAGGGGGTTGCTGGTGGACCGGGTGCGTTCCTCGGGGAGGGGAGAGGGTACAAGTCCAGAAATGAGGCGGAAGAAGAGAGAGACCACCGACATGGCGATGCCGAAGTGATAGACCCATAGACTCAGCCTCATCGCGAGATATTCCAATGATATTGAAGCCTTGGTCTCGACAGCAGCAAGCGAAGCAAGATGAGAGGAGGGGATCCAGCACAAGGGGGAGAGTAGTACTCCATTGAGTTGCAGATGACAGCCTTACAGGTGAATAGGAGCAAAGGTGTGCCAATAAAGGACTTTGCATGATGGAGGATGCCCAGTCGGTGTCTGGCTTTGTCGGCAATTTTGAAATGTGGTTTATCCAAGAGAGATCGTGGCTGAGGGTGAGACCCAAGAGTTTGAGTGACTGAACCTGTTTGAGAGGGTTGTTGAGAAAGTCGATGG
>NC_140961.1:9754840-9759840 GCF_056783735.1 Eptatretus burgeri | reverse complement strand
GGAATATATGTCAGGCATACATGTAGGGTATGCATGTTGTAGTGGATACATGTTGTGGGGAATACAAGTTGTAGGGGATACATGTTGTCAGGGATACATGTTGGAGGGAATACAAGTTGAATAGAATCTATGTTGTGGGGAATACAAGTTGTAGGGGATACATGTTGGAGGGAATACATGTTGTAGGGAATACATGTTGTCGGTGATATATGCTGTCGATGATGCGTGTTGGAAGTGATACACGCTGTGGGTGATACATGCTGTCGATGATACTTGTTGAAGGTGATACGTGCTGTCGATCATACATGATGCAGGTGATATATGCTCTTTGGGATGTATGCTGTGGGCTATTTTGTAGGCAATGAATGCTGAAGGAAATGCACATTGCAGATGATACATGTTGTTCGTGATACATGGTGTAGGTGATTCATGTTATATGTGATACTGTATATGTTGTAAGGGATGCATGCTGTCGGCAATTTTGTAGGCAATGCACACTGTAGGTGTAGGGTGATACATGATTCAGAAGGTTATGCTTGAGGTGATAAATGCTGTAAGCGACGCACACTCGAGGCATTGCTGCACTCAGGTGTGTATGTTGTCTTCACACATCATGTATAAAGAGTCTGTCTGTCATGCCACAGTAGGTTCTGTCTGTTTTGTTGACTGTCTGTCACGTCAATGAGTCTGTCTATCACACTATAGCAGTGGGGTGCAAGGGTTAGTGGAAATGGGAAGGGCATTGATACCGATGTCTAATGGGACTCGGCAGAGCAACTGCAGTGGGCAGGGCCAGGCCAGTCCAAGTCTGGCCGGTCCCAGATCAAACATGAGCCGTCCTTTCAGCGACTCTCACTCCATTCAATCTTTGCTGCTTGGAGCTCATCCCGGACGCTCATGGCTCCTCCCACGATATGCGGTCCCTTCCTCCACCCAAGACCAGATCTCTGATATCCCTCCCTCGCACCTTATAAATAGGAAGCGAGCGCTGACGCAAAGGGACATCCATGATATGCCGTCGAGGCAACTTAAGGGCCTGCAAATGGGCCATCACTGCATGGTGTTGAGCACCTTAATATCACTGGTGATTGGAGTTGGTTCTGAAACCATACTGTTTTCCCCTCATCCCTTCCCTCCCAGGCTCACCGCCACGTGAGAGAAGATGAGGCAAGGTAAGTCCATCTGTACGGATGCGGATGATTGGACAACTGTTCAGTGTCGCTCCCAAGTTAACTCTTGTCCAACATGGCCCAGAGTGAAAGGCGTGTATCCAGCAGTACTGATACACTTGGGGTGATTCGATCCACTCCGAATAGTACACAAAGGAGTTTACAATTTGCTGTATTCATGTTTAAAGGTATAACACTTACAGTGGGCAAGCATTGATTGTGTGCCAGGCTTTGAACAGCCGGTCATAGGCGATGTCTCCCATTACCCGGCAGGAGACAGGGAGAGAGTTGTAACCAACAAATTTTTTTCACTCAAGGCGTGTCTTTTTGTTTGCAGGATGCCTCAAGCTCGGGACTTCATAGAATGCTGATCAGGTGGCTTTCTCAAATGAGAGCACATTATAGAATTCCAGAACCATGGCTCACGGTGTCTGCAATGGGACTTCACTCAACCGATCCGCAATGTTAGTTGCAGGGCTTGCACAGAACGCAACAGACAAGGAGGTATCCGAGCAGTGGAAGATCAGCATGGGCTTGGTCATGGCTTCAATTGTACTCATCACAGTTGTGGGGAACCTTCTGGTGATTTTGGCCATCGCTCGATTCCGCCGCCTGCAGACAGTCACAAACTACTTCATCGTTTCCTTGGCATGTGCAGATCTCGTCATGGGAGTCTTGGTTGTGCCACCTGGGGCGGACATTGTTGTCCGTGGTTTTTGGGCTTACGGGATAGCCACTTGCGAACTGTGGACATCGGTGGATGTGCTTTGCGTGACTGCCAGCATCGAAACACTGTGCGTCATCGCTTTGGACCGCTATTTGGCTATCACATCACCACTGCGGTACAAGCAGCTTCTCACAAAGACGCGAGCCCGCTTTGTGGTGGTGAGCGTATGGATTATTTCGAGTCTCATATCCTTCTTACCTATTCATATGCAATGGTGGCGGCGGTCCTCCAGCACGCCGGAACAGATGGAAAAACAGTGCGAGTTCTACACGAATGCGCCGTACGCAGTCTCCTCGTCTGTGGTGTCTTTCTATATTCCGCTGATCATTATGATCTTCGTCTACGCAAGCGTGTTCAGGCAGACACGCAAGCAGCTACGCAAAATCGACAAGAATGAGGGCCGTTTTTACGACGTCGCTTCAGATTTGAACTCGAATGAGGAGATAGAAAGCGCAAACAGACGAACCTACAAACGACGCCCATCAAAAGTGGTCTCAATGAAGGAACAGAAGGCCATCAAGACGTTGGGAATCATCATGGGGACCTTCACACTGTGCTGGTTGCCATTCTTCATCTGCAACATCATTAAGGCTTTCTGCAGCGATTGCTTGGGTAAAGGCTTTTTCTTCTTTCTCAACTGGCTCGGATATGCGAACTCTGCTTTTAACCCGTTGATATATTGCCGCAGCCCCGATTTCCGCAGGGCGTTCAAGCGTCTCTTGTGTGGCTGTCCGTCAGCCGTGGCTGGACGCGGAGGTCCGCACGCTCGAGGCGCGACGGTCGCCACCGACTGCACCAAGCAATGGAACAGCAACGGGAAATGCGCTCCCTCTCTTTACTGTTCAGACTCGGTGGTGGCTTTTTCTAATGGCACCGCACGCTACGGTAGCCGGAGAAGCAACAACAGCAGCATCTGCAGCGATCACAGTCTGAACTTTGACGGAACTTGCTTCAGCATGAGAGATGCGGGGGACGGGAAATGTGAAGCTCCGGTTGAGAAGTGATCGACGTGTCAGACGCACATTGTACAAGACCTCTTAAATTCTTTGTGCACTCTGCTGGTATCTCATGTGACGTTCCACCTGGTCCCATCGGTCGACTTGTGTGACACTATAAGGCTCTCCTGAGTGATAACGGTATTGGTGTTTTTGTTGTTCATTTTCTATGTCATGTTTTAAAATCCAAACGAGGACCTTGCGCACGCCCCAAATGCTTGCAATCGTGTGTTGGAAACTTTGTGAAACTATTAGTTTTCGATTTATTTTTTTATTCTTCCATATTGCGTTGTCTGTTGCTCCTGTTGATAGTTGTTGGGTTAAATACTGCTTTTATGGTGCGCTATATTTGCAAGTGTATTTACACGTTTCTTTTTTTCCCCCCGGCGCAAAAGAAGTGTTGTCTCGTGTTAAAACATCATCTGTTCTGGACACTTTCGTAAGTTGTGTTACGCTCTCCAGATCATGCATAATCCACGCCGCTCGTGTTTGTAACTGCTTGTGGCTGTGGCCGGAACAGTGATGTTCACGTTGTGTGTAGTTGTTTCTCAAAAATGGGTGGAAAAAAATCTAATGTGTTCAGAAGTCAACCTGTTTCATCACCGTCTTACGCGTGCATGTCTTTTGTCTATTATGTCATTAGCGGAAAGTTGACACGCCATACATCAACAAAGCAAGACGAGCACTTTACATCAGATATATATATATATATATATATATATATATATATATATATATATATATATATATATATATATATATATATATATATATATAAATTTGTAATTGTAATTGTATATTATTGCAGGTCTTTTTTCCTGTGCGAATGGTGTTGTTGAGGTTCCTTGTGATTTGACAGTTTTCCCAATGTCAGGCTAATTTCAGGTGTTTTCAGACATGTACCAAAAACCTGTAGCAAGTACTCTGTCTCCACATCGTAGCCACATTCAAAGTCCTTCATGTTACTCACTTGCTCCTGTCACCCCGTGAGTCAGATAATAAGTTAGCATTGTAAAACAACCTTCGCCAATGGAGAAAACAAACTAAACAGATTATTTTCCAACCTTCTCTCAAGCACGAATCAGACTTAAATGTAACACAGTATTCTTGTCGTTTTACGCATGAGAGGCATTCGCAAAGTTCTTGGAACGAGACACTCATAGTTGTCCAACAATTGCCAAGGTATTTTTTTATTTTTCAAGGTACAAATATAAAACTACAACCAAGAAGGATTTTTTTTTTTAAACTGTAGAACAAGTTGAAAAAAAGCTACGTCCTTACTCGCATGTAGATAAATTTAAAAGCTGAGATTTTTTTTTTTACTGTTGTGACCATGACTTATTCTGAGAACATTTTAAACGCTCCTCGTACACAGCTGTCACTCTCCCTTTGGGTTGGCAGGATTCCCCTGAGGTGCACACACTCGCCTCTGAGCTGTCTAGCACGGGTTCGAATCTCGACCCAGCTATATATAAACTCTCATCGTGGTGTTACACAGGCAGGGCGATTCATCAATGTGCGCCACATTCCTCGGATGGACGTTAAACTGCCCCCCCCCCCCCGTTTGACGGCATTATTTGGTGGACGTTCAATATGCCACGGTGTCCGAAAGAGTGGATGAGCTATTGCCGGCACCCTGAATGAAGTACAAATTATTGCTCCAACTGACAAGTGGGCACTGCATCAGCAGCACAGCCACACTCTCAGCGAATAATGCAAACCTGTAGAAGTTACCAGTACATGACCCTTGAAGTCGCAATAACCCTGTCACTCGCTCATCGTGGTGCGGAAACACACAATTTGGCTCAATGCTCAATGCAATTGAAAAAGACCAATCCACCAATCATGTTTAATTTGTCATCAACTTCCAAGGTATGAACTTGATTTTAATTGTCCTGCTAATCACTTGTTTTCCCTGCACTCAGAGTTAGTCTCTCTAGAACGGTGAGCTGCCACATGTCACGTCACATGATAGCTCTCTCTCTCTCTCTCTCTCTCTCTCTCTGACATCACGTGCCAAGCTCCTTTGATTACTTCTCAGAGATAACCCCTTCAAATAAACCGAGAGCCCATAAGGCCTATCCTTCATTTATAATGCAAGGAGAACCC
>NC_140961.1:9717340-9742340 GCF_056783735.1 Eptatretus burgeri | reverse complement strand
GAAGACAGAAAGACCACCGACCTGCCTGCGGTGATTGAGTGAGAGGCCCAAAGACTCAGCCTCATCGCGGGAGATGCCAATGATCCGAAATGCCTTGGATTCCACAGCGTGAAGCCGAGAAAGGTGGGAGGCATCACAAGTCGGAGTGATGTTTTGAAATTAGATCACACTTTCATTATTCCTGGTTAGAATATGCCCAACTATCGAGCTGTGCATTGACAATGTCATCATTCATCGCATTTGTATTGCAATAGAGTATAAACTGACTGAAAGCAGCAATCTGTTACGGTCTAAACTTCAGATGATTACAATGCTATATCTACTTACACGTGGATCTGATGATTTGTTTAACAGCCCCAATTATTCAATGAATCCAACAATCTTGTGGAGCGAGCCAAGGGGAAGGTTTTGTACAAGTTTTTCACGAATGACCCACCGGCTAAAGTTCAACTCGAACTGGTTTGGCACTCGTGTCAATGGATAGGGGCAAGCTTACTCGCAATATGGCCAGGGTGTTGGTGATACCTCACCAACTCTTTATCGAGCAACTCTGTGGGGTCTTTGATGCCCACAAGCTATTGATAGCGAATGGGATACCCAATTTAACATCCAACATCCACAGTCTGATGCACTATTCTGACAGTTTATTTTCCGGTCAAGAATCAAACCCAAGCACAGCTCAAGGGGAAGTGCGCTCCCTTAAACCATCCTGTTGGACCTACCTAGCCCTAGCCATATGGACACATTTGCGTGCCACTTTTAGCTGGAAACCTCATTTTCCTTCCAACCTTCATGAAAAGAAAACTATTCCAGAAGTAATTTCTAGGTTGTTCATAGTTTGCGAGCTGGAGGCTTGTTAACGTCGATACACAAAAAGTAAAGGAAGCAAAGTATGGAAGACTTTGGGTTTGGTAGGTCAGTGAGTCACAAGGGGGATAACAGGTAAAATGATAGAACAGAAGGGTATAACGTTCTGAACTTTTCCAACAAAGGTCAAAAGGTTATTAAAATTAAAAAAAAAACCAAAACCGTTTGGCATCATTGAAAATCAACATCGATAAGGATGCATCATCTTATTGATTGATGAGCAATTTCCCATAAAATACATTTTTTCACTTGCAATCAAATGAAAGATCAACCACATCATTGAAGTCATCAGGAGGAACACGAACAGGCAAAGATGGAATCATCAGGAGGAACATAGATAGGATTCGGGTTTCAGCTTCTACCCTCAAACCCATCCAGGCACAGCCAAGTGAGATTTACAAAAAAGTTTTGGAAGAGTTCACCTCTCGACAACACACAGAAAAAGAAAAGAGGGGGGGGGAGGCAATGTCATTAAGCATGGAAACGAGTACGCATGCACACGCACACAAGCACACGTTTTAGTTATTTATGCCTTGAGTGGATTGGCTGAAAATACTTTGCTTGTATCATCAAGCTGTTCATGTATCTTGGTAACAACAGAAAAATACTTTTGCTTTGTGCATTAAAACGAAAAGAGTCGGACTCGTAGGATAGCTGAGAGATATGCCCAATTCCCCTCTTCACTCTCAAGTCTGGGTTTGAATCCCTACCCAGCCATAAACTGTCATCTTGGTGTTTCACAGGCAAGGTGAGGCATCAATGTGTTCGCCGGCCCTCGGATAGACATTAAGCTGGGTGCCCCTTTGCTAACATGAGTTGTGGAATGTTAAAGATGCCACGGTGTCTTTCATGAAGAATAGACGATTCATCACTGGCACCCCAAACTAATTCGCAAAAGACTTCGACCAAACGTTGTCCAGCCAATCCCACAAGAAGTTGGGAATAATTATGTCTGTTCGTAAGTAATAGTAGGAGTAGTAATAGTAGTAGTAGTTGCAGTAGTAGGAAAAGCAGTAGTTATCAAGTTCCGTCAAGTCGTTGTATCGCAATCCTGGTGACATTCATGATCAGATTTCGCCAGACATCTCAACCCTGCCCTGCTTCCCGAAGCTCTGGCATAAACAGCTCGGTTTCAGTCTTTCGCCCTTCCATCCAACACCGACAAGGTCTGCCTCTCCCCTCTTCTTCCCTCAACCATACCCAGCATGGCTGATTTCTCCAAACTTTCATGGTCTGCACGCACGATGTGTCCAAAGTATGATAACAGTTTCTGGTTTACCATCAATGCTTCTAATGTACATGGTGGTCAAATTTCTTCAATCACCGATTTGTTTGTTCTTCTTGCAGTCCGTGGGATATTTAACACGAGTCACCAACCCCACATTTCAAAACTGTCAATCTTCCTCATTTCTCTCTTTTTCACTGTCCATGACTCACATCCATACGTTGAAACTGGAAATACCAGAGCATTCCCCAGCCTCCTCTTGGTTTGTTTTGTCACATCCTTGTCTTTCCAGATCTTTGTCAATCCTGACACTGCTGTTCTCCCCAATGATAACCACTATAAATGTACCCTCCACATTCTCCACTCACTTCAATCTTCAAACCCAGGAAGATGAAGCTTTCCACTGTTTCCACGTGATCGTCTCCCATTCTGAACACGTTGATCTTCTCAGTTTACAAGATTATATATATATATATATATATATATATATATATATATATATATATATATATATATATATATATATATATATATATTTTAGGTTTAAATACTTTCTTCTTCACTTTCTGCAGGAGTTTCATCAAGTCCTCTTTACTTGCTACCAACAGAGTGGTATCATCAGCATCCATTAGATTGTCGATTCATCTTCCTCCAATCCTGACTCCAGCCTCAATGTCATCCTTGCTTGATTTCCTCATGATGTACTCACTATACAGATTGAATAAGTAAGGGGGAGAGAACTCACCTTGGTGTAAAAACCCTTTTCCAATTCCAAACCATTCTGTCTCTCCATATTCTGTACTTTCTGTACCTTCTTGTTTGGCGTACAGGGTTCTTATCAGACGTATCATTCTTATCAGACATATCAGGTGCTCTAACATCCCCATTTCTCGCAGCATAATCTCGCACAATTGGATTGGATTGAATGTATGAACAATGTCAAAAACGCAGTGTTGAGCTTCCATTCCACTCACATGGATTCACACTCAGAGTGACACATCTGCAGCGATGTTTTTCCGATATGTAAGGTACCGCTCTAGTCTGACTCTTATTGTTTGGGTGACGTCATGAGCTTTACCCAACTGACCAATTCCTTCAAGCGTCATCTTATATATTATTTCCGAGTTTGTGGTTTCGTGTCGCGCTATCTTCGACTTTGTTCTGCGCTCGAGTAACGTGTTATTCGGCGTACATTATCTCAAAGACCATATGAGGTGCATGGTACAAAAAAAGTAAATAAAATGGTTCTGAAACAGTGAAATCGTATTCCACTTACGGCATTAAAGTAAAATTACTACTGATACTCTGCATCAGTTCCTTTCTCAAACACACCCACCCCAACATGTCGCGCAGAGCGTGGGTTATGCTCGTCTGTATGAATCGTCACTTCCCTTCGTCTACCATTTGTTGTCACCCCGAATTGATCGGTCGGCCTATTTGATTTCCATTTCACTCCTCGACTTCTTTCTGTGATATTTATCGGTACTTTCGAGTATTTTGAATGGTGCGATTCGATTCGGATTGTTTTTATTCGTATACAGGGTGTCCACAAATTATCGTTCCACATTCAAACTGGAATTAAATAATGAATGAAATGGGATACCATTGTGTGGATTGATGCTGGTGAATGAACGAACATTTCTCAAAGTTTTATTGTCAAGATTTATCAAGATCATCACATTACATTCATCACCATTTATCATCACTTGGTCTCTATAAAACAGGCAACACTTTAAATCTTTCTTTGTCTGTACTAAATGTTTGAGATTTTAAAAATAAATCATTTCAAGAAAATAAAAAAGATAGCTCCAGCGAACTATTCCGCTGAGGTTGTTTGCATTGATCAAATTCTCCCAAAGAGTACTTGACTGAATCAAGAATTTATTTTTAGAATAATTTTTTTCGTTGCCCGATTTTAACAAAACTTGATACTGCACACCGCACGTGAATGATGAGTAAGGTGACCCTAAAACTTGGACCTTGTACAGGTATCTTGTACCATTTTGGCTATATTGTTGGAACATACAAGATGAGAGTTTTTTATAATATATAGATAGATAACATTTGTCAAATAGTTTTGCACAAATTATTTATATTGTAAATATAATTTGAAAAGGGATTTGAATTCCAGACCTTTCCAGTGAGAGGTCGAGTAATTATCCACTCTGCATAGAGATCTCTCATGAACAATATGGCAGCATGGGGCCCCGAGAATCGTGGGGCCCCTGCGCCACAATGGTTAAAGGGAATCCCCAACGGAGCACCGAGGCCAAACACCAGTCTTGGTGAGGTTGAAATCAACTTTAATAACACACACGATACAACGTGTCCGGCTAGGCCAAACCTTCCACGATACAGCACCCCATCACGGTAACCCCGTGACTCCCTTCCGTCGCGAGTCAGTGTCAGTCTGGTCTCACCAACCACTTGAAGAGGGGAAGACCCATCAGCCTGACGAGCGGACTGTGCACTCTTCTGAATCTTGGCTCCAAACCTCCTTACAGTTGTCTCACGAATCAGGATACCCGTGGCCCCACTGTCGATGGTAACTCGGGTTGTGTGGTGGCCGTGGAAGGTGTCTAGATATGGAGACTGGCGAGTCTGGACACGTGAGATAGTGGACAGTTCTGTATAGTCTATGTTATTAACTACCTTGTCCATATGGGCATATGTTATGTCTCCAGACTCGTCGTCTGACTCTTCAGTTATGTCAGCCACATGGCATGCTCTGGCGATGTACCGACGATCTCGTTCGGGGAGGAAAGGACACTCACTGAGGAAATGACTGTAATCAGTGCGGCGTACTTGTTTGCAGAGGGGACAGGACTTCGTAAGGTTGTTGGAACGAGTCCCCGAAAAGACTTGACAAGGTTTTGACGATGATGGGAACGATGCCGGGCGGGGGACCTGTGGTCGAGACGTTGCAGTACGCAAGGACGTTGTATCTTCAGCAGCATGGAGCTCATCTAATAGTGCGTCAAGCGCCTGGGATATCTCCGGTTTGATGGAAGCTAAAGTGCAACACCTAAGTTCAGTTCCATAGCGTTGTTTGACGAGTCTGGGGAGTCCACTGTGGACAAGGCGAAGCCATGTGAGCACAATAAAGTTCTCCAACGAGGGAGATAATTCCTCATCTTTCGTGATCGCCTGGTTATGGTGAAAGATGCCGCCATCTTGTCGAAGCAAGTTATCCTCCACAAACGCCATCAGGCGTTGGTATAAGTCTTCATGGCACTCTTCGGGGTTATGGCGTATCGCTGCAAAGTCAATGAAGTGTGCACCTGTCGACTGGAATCCAAAATGTTGTCGAATCGATTGCCATATGTTGACTACAGAGGTGGAGTTTCGGACTATGGTGTTGCGGGATATCACAGGGCAGTAGTTTGCAATCTGACCCAGCATAAGTTCCAGTACGGTGACTTTCTGTTGGGCAGTGTGACGCTGCACAACGAGGACATCCTCACCATCATCCACAAGTCCACGAAGAGGGAACGCTCTGCTCTTCCTCTCCCAGGTGACGCCCTCAGTGAGGAAGGGTGCAAAGTTGGGATCCAGTGATAAAATATAAAGAAAATTGTCTCCAATTTTCAAATAAGTTCACCGTTTCACTCTTGCTAAGTGACCACTGCTTTGATGCATGGTGTGTGGTGGCCATTTTGACGACGGGCACGTTGTACAGACGATGTTTATGACACAGCTACAGAGTGAGCTGGTTGGCCGCTCACCTTCTTGTGAGGTGCGATTGGGGTTCGAAGATGGCTCTCGCAACAGTGACGTTCTGCCGATCGCTGTCTCCAGGGTGAAGAGTGCGTGGAATCGTATCCCGACGCTGCCACCATGCCACAATGGTTAAAGGGAATCCCCAACAGAGCACCGAGGCCAAACACCAGTCTTGGCGAGGTTGAAATCAACTTTAATAACACAAACGATACAACGTGCCCGGCTCGGCCAAACCTTCCACGATACAGCACCCCTGCACGGTAACCGCGTGCACCACGCTCGCACGATGGATTAAACCACGTACTCTACTGGCGCTGGGCAACTGCCCAGTGTGCCCATGCTTTAAGACGGCCCAGCTTGGAACCTCCTTATCATTACTGATTAGGAACCTATCACAACTGATTAATTAACATCCAGAATTGCGTTTTTACCATGCTTGGTTAACCCTTCGTGTGCTGTATTGTTTACAGCCGCATGGTTCTGTGCTGCTTAATTAATTTTTTCATACGGCTGTGAATTTCAAGTGGTATTTGCAAAAACAAAACACAATTTGGGTGTCCACTTGGACAGATAACCAAAATTAAAACAAAAAAAGTTTCAATTGTTTTATTTTGTCTTAAATCTGCGACCACCGCATACAAAGGGTTTAAAAAAAAACCCCACTTTAGATTCCTACCAACCCATTCTTTGTTGCCTTCAACTTGCAGTGTATGCTATTAGCTCAGTTCCCTCTCCATCAGTACAATGACCCAAATTAATTTACCCATTAACTCATTACCTGAAGGCTATAATATACAATATGGAATGGATCCATCAGCATGTGCAAATCATCGTGCAATTAAATAAATTCTCTTTTCTTAAATTATTTCCTGCAAAACTCCCCAATAAAACTCGATCATTGGCACTATGATAGGATCGTCATCGTGTGAAATCCACACCAGATGCTGCCTGCTCGTCGGGTGGAATTTTAACCAGAAGCCGAGAAATGAATTTTAAGTCCCTGTGTTATAGTTACATACAGCGAAACCATCCCATGTAAAGGGAGAGGTGCTTTGTGCCTCCCTTGGGATCAAAAAGTTGATGATTTCAGTTTCCCTGTAGTCTTGTACACCTTAGATTCTTAGAAGGTAGCAATGTACCAATTAAAATGAGTAACAATTTCTTTTCATCTCAGCTACTTAGGTTTGCAAGAATTTGTTCAGTAAAGGATGATTTTGTGGAACATGCTGAGAAAGTTTTTTCCATCATGTTAAACAAGGGATATTTGGCTGATTGTTTGATCAGGTCTTGTGAGAATGTCTTTGGACTCCATCATCACCTTTTATTTAGTTTGGTTGGTTTTCATGTGAGCAAGTTCTTATTGCATTTGATATAATAATAATAATGAATTAATTATTTTAGTGAGATAACTTTATTAAACACACACACTAATATATATATATATATATATATATATATATATATATATATATATATATATATATATATATATATATATGTATATATATATATATATATTAGTGTGTGTGTTTAATAAATTTTAATGTATATGTTTAATAAATAATAAATATATGTATATATATATATATATATATATATACACATATATATGTATATATACATATATATGCATATAGTATTAAATTAAGGAGGTATTTAGATTTGAAAAATTTATAATAAATCATAATCGTAACAATAATAATAATAAATATAAAAAATACAATAAAATAGGAGATAATTAGAACTGCCACTTTATAACTGCTGGCAGTGATGACCTGGTACCAAGACGTCTTGCTTTGATGCAACCCTGCTTTGAGTGGCTACCTGACCCTGACCCATGACGTTTCTTATTATTATTCAATTGAATTTAGAATGGGATTAAAATAAATTCAATTCAAATCAAATGGAAGACCAAATAGGTACAGTCCTGCATTGGAGTCATCAGAAGGAACCCGGACAAGAAAAAAACAAAGATGAAGTCATCAGGAGCAACGTGGATAGGATTCACATTTCAGCTGCTGCTACTCCTCCACCCTCAAACCCATCCAAGCACAGCCAAGTGAGCCTTATTCAAAAAATAAATAAATAAAATAAACAAAATGAACACATATCAAAAAAATCAAATAATTCTGGCTGCCAGACCAAGCATCTGATCAAGTTGAAATTTAAAACCTGCATTCCACATCACAACTAAATCATAATTCTGAAGTTTCACATCAATTGATTAAGCGGTTCCAGACAAAACATTATTTAATATTTTCCTTCAATCCAATATGGCTGCCAAACCACATGACATATCAATTATTCCTTAACAATGTTGTACACCCATGGCGTGGGGAACATTTGTGTCAAGTTTCCCCTCGATCTATCCAGTCGTTCTGGAGAAGAAGATTTTTTTTTAATAGGTTTTAGGGTTTATCTATGTGGCTGCCAAATACAGGTGACCTATGTCATATGTGTAAACCTTTTGTTCCTCATGGATAGGCAGTCATACATGTAAAGTTTTGCCTCAATCTGTTCAGCCACTTCAGAGAAGAAGATTTTTGAAGGTTTAAAAAAACAAAACAATGTGGCTGCCGGATCACGTGACCGATGACGTCATCAAATTTTTTTCTGTGGACCATTTTATCCCAAGATTACCCTCAAAAATCTTCATGCTAATCAGATGTAGCACTCCACACATGCAATTATGATGTCATAACGAAGGCACCTGTGACGTTATTTTAGAAAATCACACTTATTTCACACGAGAAGTACTTGCCATGTGCCAAGTTTCAATATTTTCCTTGGTGCGGTTTCAGAGATGCAGAGGTCCAACGTTTTTCCAACATGGCTGCCACACCACATGACCTAGGGGATGCCCGAAGACGAAATAATTATCAACAAAAACATTCCACATGAGTCGTCGCTCATATGGTGAAAATTTCATCTCAATCGGACAAGCGGCTGTGGCGAAAAACACAAAAGTTCTGTGCGGACAAACAAGAAGACGTCGTGCAGAATACGATGCTTGCAAAATCCATAATAAAAATTTGACCTCAAAAATAATTGGTGGTTGCTTTAAGTGACCTGAAATGCAAATCCTTTTCAAATTTCAAGTCAATGGGATGAAAATTGAGGAATTTAGAAATCTCACATAACATTTGACCAATGTTGACCCATTGACCTCAAAAGCAATAGACTTCTTCCTTATGACAAACTCTACCATGTGGTGAAGTTTCTTGAAGATCGGTTTAAAATTGTGACCAGCAGGCAATAAACAGACAAACAGACAAACAGACAGACAGACAGAATAACAAAATCGACAAACCAATATACTTGAAAAATCTTCGATTTTGCAAGTAACAAACAAGAAAAAGCGCAATCAGAGATTTCAGACCCTCGCCAGGACCTGTTTTGTGATGTGTGTTGTGTGGTGTTTGTGTATTGGTGAGTTACGTAATTAATAAGAGACATAATTTGAAATTGATGATTTTAGAAGTTTTGCCTTGAGTTGACCTTTGACCTTTTGATCTCAAACATAGCTGGTTTCCCAATTCAGTGATGCAATATGCAAATCTTGTTCAAATTTCAAGTTAATCGAATGAAAAATGACTTTCAGAAATTTGACCGAAAGGTGACCTTTGACCTCAAAATCAATAGGCTTCTCAGTTGAGACTACCTCTACAACTTGGTGAAGTTTCGTGAACATCAGTTTTAAATTGTGACTTGTCGGCAATTTTTTCTTTTTTTTTGTATACCTTGTTGAGGCTCGTGAGAGAGCTAACACACAACGCACAGCAAGGGGGGCATGAGACAAGGGGTGCATGAGACAAGGGGGGCATGAAACAAGAGGGGAGGGAGTGGGAAGGACAAAACAGTGGGGAACAGAGACATTAGGAGATCTGTGGAAGGGAGAGGGATGGGACAGGGAACATGGGGAATAGAAGATGGACATTACAGGACTTTCAGGAAGGAAAGCAGGGAATTTGAAGGAGGTGGGCTTGGGTGGATTATCGGGGGTAGAAAAGATCGATGATTTGGATGGGGGATGAGAAGAGGTGGTGGTGAACAGCTGTTTTGAAGGCCTGGAGATAAGAATGGGATTGAATAGAGTGAGGGAGTTTATTCAAGGGATATTTGGCTGATTCCTGACGCAACCCTCGTCCCCTCTTACGACACAGGGATAAGGATTGGGTTTCGCCATGATTCCAGGCTGCCCAACACCCTCTCATAGCATGGCCCAGCACAGAGCTCCCGTCCTCAAGCGATCCTCCAACCCAAGCCTCCAAGTAGCCGGATTACAGGCGCACGCCACTATGCCCGGTAACTTTTTGAGATATCATGTTGTGTGTGTGTGTGTGTGTGTGTGTGTGTGTATATATATATATATATATATATATATATATATATATATATATATATATATATATATATATATATATATATATATATATATATATATATATATATATATATATATATATATATATATATATATATATATATATATATATATATATATATATATATATATATATATATATATAGTTTTTGGTAATATCTCTCAATTTTAGAAATTCA
The DNA here is from genome assembly GCF_056783735.1 of Eptatretus burgeri. NCBI lineage: Eukaryota > Metazoa > Chordata > Myxini > Myxiniformes > Myxinidae > Eptatretus > Eptatretus burgeri. Next base: position 9,731,965 of record NC_140961.1, on the reverse strand, counting down.
GTCCATGTTGATCTTTTGACCTTAAAAATAGTTGATGGTTGAATTCAGTGATGTAATATGCAAATTGTCCTCAAATTTCAAGTCAGTCGTATGGAAATTGGCAATTTTAGAAATTTGGCCAAGATATTGACCTTTTGGCCTTTGTTGACCTCAAAAATAATATGTGGTTGAATTTGGTGAGCTGATATGCAAATCCTTTTCAAATCTCAAGTCAATCAAATGAAAATTGACAATTTTAGAAACTTGAGAAAGTTGTTGACCTTTGGCCTCTGATGACCTTTTCACCTCAAAAATAAATTGGATTCTGTCGTACACCATTTCACCATTTGGTGAAGTTTTGTGAAGGTCAGTTTAAAATGTCACTTGGAGGTGATTAATTAAAGGTGAGCGGATAGACAAACAAATGGAAGCGATCACCATACTCGTCAATTTTTATTATTATTTGCCAAGTAACAGGAGGTAAAAATGCAAAAGAATATTGGGATGCAACTGCAATAAATTGTAAACAAGGTAGGGATGGTCATCAGAAATGGTCATGTGAAGTCATTCCCACATCTTTCTTTGAAGAATGGTTGTAGCGAGAAAAAACACTGTGTGTGTGTGTGTGTGTGTGTGTGTGTGTGTGTGTGTGTGTGTGTGTGTGTGTGTGTGTGTGTGTGTGTGTGTGTGTGTGTGTGTGTGTGTGTGTTTTCGATATAACTGTCTTTTCTCAGGATTTTATTATATTTTAATTCATTCACTTTTTTATTTTTAAGCAGTGAAGATGCTTCAATATTTGGGTATATCCTTCTTTCCATCCGTCCATCATAAATGAAAGAGAAGAACCTTTCCAACAAACCATGTTTAATTCTAAAGGGTTCTAGTTCTAAAGTGTCATTCTAGACTCTTGAGTGTTCTAAGGGGCAAGTCTAAAAGGTAATTTTAATGGGTGAGTCCAAAGGGAAATTCTAATTGGTTATAAAGGGAATCCTCCATAATGCAAATTCCTTCCTCGGTCCACCTGAGCTTCTGACGAGATTAAAGCTTTCGTCCGTAGCCTGATGGAGTACTGCTCTCCCCTCTGGGCTGGTGCTCCTGCCTCTCACATTTCTCAGCTTCACGCTGTGGAAACCAAGGCATTTAGGATCATTGGCATCTCCCGCGATGAAGCTGAGTATTTGGGCTTCTCACTCTCTCAGCACAGGCAGGTTGGTGGTCTTTCTATCTTCTCCCATCTCCTTTCCGACCTCGCCAAACCTGCTCTATCTGTAATATGTCCCCCCAACCCCCCCTCCCCCATATTTCCGCAGGGCGCTCAAGGTCTCTCAGCAACCCCCTTCTGGTGAAAATACCAAAATCAAGAATCACTGCTCCCCTTCACTCTTTCATTCCTCTTTTTCCCCACCTCTGGAACAAACTCCCACACTCTTCAATCCCACTCTTCCCTCCAGGTTTTCAAAACAGCTGTTCTCCACCATGTCTTATCTTCCCCCATCTAAAACCATGATCTTTTCTACCCCCGTTAATCCGCCCCAAACCTACCTCCTTCAAATTCCCCGTTTTCCTTCCTGAAAGTCCCTGGAGTGTCCATCTTGTTTACCCCATGTTCTCCACCCCATCCCTCTCCCTTCCACAGATCATGTCTCTGTTCCCCATTGTTTTGCGTTTCCCTCTCCCGCCCCTCTTGTCTCCTGCACCCCTTGTCATATGTTTTGTGTGTTAGCTCTCCTCCGAGCCTCGACATTGCACACAAAATATAAGGGCAATTTTAGTTGGTTCTCAAGTGTAATTCCAAAAGCTAATTATAAATGGTTCATATCCAAATGGTTTCTAAAGGGTGATTCTGGTTGTAATTTTAATTGGTTATAAAGGGTTCTAAATGGTTCTAATTTGAAAGGATAATTCTAAATGATTAATATTCTCATAAGTTCTAAAGGGTGATTCTAAATTGTTCTAATTCTAAAGGGTAATTCTAAATGGTTCATATTCTAATGAGTTCTAAAGGGTGATTCTAAATTGCTTTAATTCTAAAGGGTAATTCTAAATGGTTCATATTCTAATGAGTTCTAAAGGGTAATTCTAAATTGCTCTAATTCTAAAGGGTAATTCTAAATGGTTCATATTCTAATGAGTTCTAAAGGGTGATTCTAAATTGTTCTAAATCTAAAGGGTAATTCTAAATGGTTCATATTCTAATGAGTTCTAAAGGGTGATTCTAAATTGTTCTAAATCTAAAAGGTAATTCTAAATGGTTGATATTCTAATGAGTTCTAAAGGGTGATTCTAAATTGCTCTAATTCTAAAGGGAAATTCTAAATGGTTCATATTCTAATGAGTTCTAAAGGGTGATTCTAAATTGCTCTAATTCTAAATGGTCATTCTAAATGGTTCATATTCTAATGAGTTCTGAAGGGTGATTCTAAATTGTTCTAATTCTAAAGGGTAATTCTAATGAGTTCTAAAGGGTGATTCTAAATTGTTCTAATTCTAAAGGGTTCTAAAGGGTTATTCTAAAGGGTTCTAATGGGTAATTCTAAATGGTTCATATTCGAATGGGTTCTAAAGGGTGATTCTAAATTGTTCTAATTCTTAAGGGTAATTCTGAAGGGTATTTCTAAAGGGTTCAAGGGGTAATTCTAAAAAGTATTTCTGATGGTTTATAGAGGGTTTCATTCATTTTTAAGCTTTGCCTATTTCATATTTAAAATGCCAGTATTGTATTCCTGAAAATAAATTGTACAAAAAAAAAACTGAACAATATGTTAATTCAGGGTAGAGTTTGAAAAAATTTTTAAACCTGAAGTCCCGAACCCTATTTTCCCGATTACCCCCTAAGTTTACAGATTTGCGGTTGACGGTGATTTTCAAGAATGTAACCCCCACGAAGGGCAAGGCCCTCCTGTATCACTGCGAGGGTTATCATTTTCTGCAAACTCTCCAGTTTGAACACTCTCAATTCCCAAACCTAAAGACATACATCAAATCTACATCGAAGTTCAAATCTTCATAGTCTCGCTAAAACAATAAGAAATACACAGCAAACACGAATTTCAATTGTCCAGTCTCAATTTCTCAAGGTTCCGCAGCAAAAAGGTGCATCCACAAGCTTCACCTCAACACTGGGTTGACAGGATGGCCTATAGGTCCACACATTAGCCTCTCAGCTGTCTCACCTGTGTTCAAATCCAGACCCAGCTATATACTGCCATCCAGGTGTTTCACAGGCAGGGTGATTCATCAATATGTGTGCTGTCCCTCAGATGGACTTCAAACGTTCATTCCTTCTGCCAGCATTCGTTGTTGGATGTTAAAGATCCCATGCTGTCCTTCGCAAGGAGTATGTGAGTTATCGCCGGCACCATGGCCAAATTCCAAATTTCTGCGATAACCAGTGGAGGGGTGGTTATGGCATCAGCGACAGGCCCATGACCTCAGCCAATGATGCTACCCCACAGCCTTATGCTGCGTACAAACGAAGAAGAAGAACCTGTCAGACTTTGTCCTCTTGGATGCATCCAACAGTTCATTTCATTCAGAGAAACAGATACAAGAGTTAAGCTCAAATGTCTTAATGAGAGACCAAAGTCGACTGCCATTGAGAACAAACATTTTCAGCAATTTATATTTTCTTCTGGTTGACATTTCCGATGTTTCTACAAGAATTTCCAGCCACAAGCCATCTGAACACGCGGATGTTTTTCCCAGCAGTATTCCCATCGGCACCGACTAATTGAGGCACAAGCTGGAACCCACTTTTGTGGCCACAAGTGCTGCATTGAGTCTGAAGAGGGATTTATACACTCGAGTGGTAAAAGTGGTGATCTGGCACATCAGTTTTCTGGGCCTAGAGTATCTGAGCTTATGGAGGATATTCTGTGTTGGCGAATCAGCACAATCTATTTATTTGTTCCATGGTTCTGCTGAACTGGGAAAAGATGCCTTCGTGTGCAACACAGGAGCGTACGGTATATAGCTGTTCTGCCATAAGGGACACGATTACTTTTGCCTTCTCAAAGGTGGTCCACAAATGGTGACCATTTGCAATGAGGTAAAAAATGATTTAAATATCCAAGGAGGTTTATTATTAAGAGGACTTCAAGAGTTTTCTCACTATGTGATCCCTTATTGTTACAGCAATAAACAAGCAATAAATGTATTTCACTTTTGACATAAATTCAGATATATGAAGATTCCACATAATAAACAAGAGCAATTTGGGTTCTACCGGACTGTTGCACAATTTCAAAATTAATTTTGCACTCAAGAGAACTTCAACACTGCCAAACACAAGGGGGTGTCGGCCCTGCAATTAGAGTATAAAATATTACAATCCACATTCTGCTCATGCAGCTTCAATCTCACTCACCCGTGAAAAGGCCTTCTCACAAATAGAGCATTTGCATGCGTTTCATATCTTCCCGTGCACCGACCGATTACTCACTATTCCAGAATGTGCAGTTCATATTGCATGGGATTTCATTTGATTGGACTCAAAGGCATGACAGCTATAGGATAACTCCTCCACAGGAATACTTCACTCTGTGCTGTCTCGGCTGGTTTCAATTCCTCGGCTGAATGCAGTTAGCATCTGGTGGCGGTGCCGACCAAGAGGCCTATGATGTTTTGTTTTTTTTCTCCAAATAGACTTGTCTGATACCAAAACTATTTATGACGTCTTCTACATGTTAAAACACATTCCCATTGCCTGACAATGATGATGTGAGCTCAATTAAACCTCTCCTGTTGTTATTACATGGTTAAATTAAATAAAAATGACAGCACATTTCTTCATGTACGTTGCACCTATACAATGGCATATCATTGTCCACAAAGAGGTGAGCATAAATGGAATGTTGCTGGCAGGATAGCTTGAGCTATCCTGGGTTTGAATCCCAACCCAGCTATTCTTGGTGTCTCGCAGGCAGGGTGAGGCATCAATATGTTTGTCGCGGAAACTATATTTCAGCTTAAACAATGTCATCACTTGATCTAATACCTTGAAATGCCAAATAGCTACTTATAGGGTGAAGTCATCTGTATATCACTAAAACTCTCATCTTGTATACATGTATGAATGCATGTATGTATGTTCCCGAAATACAGCCAAAACGGTACACGATAGCGCAAAATTTTCGGGCCACCTTACTCACCATTCGCCTGCGGTGTGCAGCATCAGGTTTCATTCAAATCGGGCAACGAAAACCCAACGGATTGACGGGTCATCTAGTAAGCCTTTATAAGTCATACCATTGATTCTCAAGCGTTTTCAGAACGAGTAAGACTGATACAGTATTTCACTAAAATACCAAATCGGGAGATCGCTCAACCGTCAAATTGTACTTCGTCTTCGTTCCTTCTTTCTGCAGTCAGTCTAGCACAACAATGGCTGAAGCGATTCCAGTGATCCTAATGGGAGGAAGTGACATTGTCTCTGAGGTATTGCACTCATACCATAACAAAATAAATAAATTTTAAAAAGATAATTTTCTTTTGATGAAACAAAAAAAACTAAATACAATACGACACCACAACCAGTTGAACGCCATTTACGCATGTGCAGACTGAGAAACCAAGCTGTAATAATCTCTGCAGTGGATTGCAAGGTTGCTTTTTTTAACAGAAGGAAGCGACATTGTCTATGAGGTGTTTGACTTGTACCACACAACAACAAAAATTAATGTATTTTAATGGGAAAAAAAAATACAACCACAGTAAGACACCATGATCCGTTGAACTCCATTAACGCATGTGCAGAATGTGCTGCAATATGCATCATAAATTAAGGAAAAGGGCCAAAAATAAACAGAATTATATTCAAAACCAAGACAGAAAGAAATAACACAACCTCTCGTGCCAAGTATAGCACAGACTCAGAGAGAAGAAGGCAGCTTCTCTGGCGTTCCCCCAAGCTAGTTATCATGTTAACCTTGAGAGAAAAGAGGCAGCAGCTCTCATTAATTATGCTATGATCGAAGAGCTAAACCAAGAGGTATAAAATGTACTCTGCAAAATACAGGAAGGAAATACAATCTTTCATGAAAGGCAGGTAGGTACTGGTGGAGCCCAAACCTGCTGTAAAAGAACTGCTTGTGAAGGAAATACAGCATCCTCTGTTGGATGATAATGGAGCAAGGGTTCAGCCAATAGAAACTTTTTAACAGACAGTGCAAAACTGCAGCAAAGACATTGCTTCGGGTCATGATCAAAACCTCGGGTCAAAAAAAACAAAAACAATACAAGCTAAAAGATTGCTCAACAAAGCCTTGCAACTGCTCAAAGAGCACGCCGGTGCTGTGCTCAACACCACAAGAATGAGAACACCGTTGCGTGAATTCCAAAATATGGCAACGCCAAGGTAATACAAGAAGCAATGTCCAAAAGGCAGGCCCAATGAATGGCCGAGGAAATTCAGTGGAGAAGAATAACCCAAAGGGGAGATATAGGAAGACAAAGGGAATTTCCTCCATGGACCAGCGCACATTGTGGAGTCATATCGAACTTTCAGACACTAGCCCAAAGAAAACCCACCAATCTCTTCGCTGTGGATGTCAGAATTAAATGGAAGGCAACAATAGAAACAAAGCGTGGCCACCGAAGGTCAGTCCCAAAGGAACGCAGCCTTATGCTATATATATATATATATATATATATATATATATATATATATATATATATATATATATATATATATATATATATATATATATATATATACATACACACACACACACACACACATCATGGCTCATGCCTTATGCCTTATGCCTGATGCCTGATGCCTTAATTCTCTACTTTGTCCTTCTCTCCAATTTTCTCCTTTTCCAAGTTGTTGTTGTCACTCGTTTTATCCCGAGCAAGTCTTAACAGCAAGTGTTACTGCCTTCTTAGCTTCTTGAGTTCGAAATTATTACTTTTCTGCAAACTATGTGACATTAACCAATCATAATTAAATGGCAGAAAAAGAAAAACTGGCCTGGAACAAGAGTTTCAAGGTCACTCCTTCGTTTGTTTCAATGATGCGGAACATTGTAATCAACTTCGCATACTCATACTTGGTATACTAGCTCAAGCCCGCTGCTGCATTTCTTCAGCATAATGCAACGGTGATGTAACATATTAAATGCATCCACATAGACCTGCAGTCGATAGACATAGACCATATATATATATATATATATATATATATATATATATATATATATATATATATATATATATATATATATATATATATATATATATATATATATATATATATATATATACGTACATATATATATATAATTAATTAATTGGAACCATACTCTGTACAGAGAGTGTCGGTGCTACCGAAGCAGTTTCCTGGGCTATTGGGCACAATCCTGGACAGGTCACCACTCCGAAGCAGGATACTCGAATGGCTCAATTTTCCCGGCAAGCTGGTACTGAATTTGCTGACCTCCGAAGGATGACAGGCTGAGTCAACCCCTGGTGTATTTATTCAGTGGTCAATGGGGCTTGAACTCAGGACCGAAGGATCCCAAGGCACCACCCCAACCGTGAAGCCAACACCAGGCGCCGACCAGCTTGGTCGGCGAGGTGAATACCAGTGTACTGGGCCCGGTGTATGCTCCGGTTAGAACAAGTGTACCATATCCCTGTGTCATAAGAGGCGACCAGGGTTGCGTCAGGAAGGGCATCCGGCGTAAAACCTGTGCCAAATCATTATGCGGATCATAACGGATGATCCGCTGCGGCGACCCCTAACGGGAGCAGCTGAAAGAAGAAGAACGTATATACATGTATGTATGTATATATATATATGTATATATATATGTATATATATATATATGCATATATATATATATATATATATATGTATATATATATGTATATATATATATATATATATATATGTATATATATATATATATATATATATATATATATATATATATATATATATATATATATATATATATATATATATATATATATATATATATATATATATATATATATATATATATATATATATATATATATATATATATATATATATATATATATATATATATATATATATATACACAGATACAGAAACATGTAAGCCTGATGTTGGTGCAGTGGTTAGGGCAGCGGCTTGGGATCCAAGAGGTCCTGAGTTCAAGCCCCGTTGGGCCACTGAATTAATACACCAGGGGGTTGACTCAGCCTGTAATCCTTCCGAGGTCGGCGAAATGAGTACCAGCGTACTGGGCCGGTGTATACCCCGGTTAAAATAGGTGTACCATATCCCTGTGTCGTAAGAGGTGACCAGGGTTGCGTCAGGAAGGGAATCCGGCGTAAAACATGTGCCAAATCACTATGCGGATCATACGGATGATCCGCTGTGGCAACCCCGAATGGGAGCAGCCAAAAGAAGAAGATAGATATATATATATATATATATATATATATATATATATATATATATTTATATATTTATATATATATATAAATATATATATATATATATATATATATATATATATATATATATATATATTTATATATTTATATTGTTCAGGATTCAGCAGTGGCGGGGGGCTTTGGACGAACGCGTCATTCACTGTCCGTATCCAGTTTGGGTTTTCGCACCCTACTCTCGACAGCCAAATGTTACAGATTCGGTGCCACCCAAACCACCGCTGTCTCCAGGGTTATAACGCTGGCTGGTTCGGCACAGGCCTCGGGTCACGCATCTCGAATCACGATACCAACGTACCCCTGGACCTTACCAGTTGGGGAAATATACCCCGGTTACAGACTGGTTTTGTCAGAGACCGAGCGGAGTCTACCAGTCTGTAACCATTTTGGTTTTATATCCAAATTGAGTGGATCGTTCATCGGCGTGGCACGAATTGATTCAAAGTGGCAACTTCATACGAATCAGCCAGATTTATTGGGGAACATCAGGGAACATGACACAAGCAAAACATTCACGATAATGTTATAATTAATCTATAACCCGTTCTTAACTAGGGAGCTACAGATTATGGGTTTCGAAGGGGACTCTAACGAGATAAGCCTTAAACGACATGCAGACAAGACACGGACAGCATGCAGACAAGACAGAGTACTTGGTGGTGTTTCATGGACGAGAGGAAAGTGTCAAAAGTGTCTCGGGACCGCACCGACTCCGGCGAACTCTCGCCCATGAGTCCTCTTCTGCGTCCCTGCTCCACACCCCGACTCGTCCCTCGACCTCAACTCCGAGCTCCGTCCCCTTTTCCGTCCGATCCCCACAACGCCAACCTCTCAGACTCCACGACTTCCGACTAGCGCAACTTTCTGCACCCCTTTCTGCCCACACGAGCTGCATTGTGCTCGCGTGTTTATAGACCGGGGGAGGAGCTCGTATGCAGATTCGCGGATCAAAACGCGCTTGGAGGCGGGGCCACGCCACCCGACGTTCGCCCATTGGACAGAGAAAAAGGGGCGTGAGCCTCCCCTGATCCGATTTCCCCTCCTAAAAGGAACGCATTCACAGCGGGTTCGGAGGCGGAGCCATGCTACCCGATGCTCAGTAATTGGATGGAAGAAAAGGGGGGGTGAAGCCTTCCTGATGCGCTTCTCCTCTCCCGAAAGGATCCATGTGCACTCGTGGCTTGACGCGTTCGGCAAGAATCACCGAACGGGCCATGGACAGCACGACGTTCAGTGTTGACTGGTGGTGTGGTTGATGGTTGTGGAAGGAGAAAGGCGAAGGTGGTGGGGGTTTGGTGTGGTGGTTTGGTTGTTGGCGGGCGTCGTTTGAGAATGGCGGTGAAGCGATGGTTGCGGGATGGAGTTGTGGAGGTAATGAGGCGAAGGTGGTGGTGTTTAAGTTGTTGGCGGCTTAATCGTTCAAAATAATGATAGAGAAAGAAAAATGGCTTACTCAAAGCGTTGCAGCCCGGATGAATCACACATATTCCCCCTAAACAACAGGTGTGGACTAACTACACATGAACTTATCGATATATCTAACCTGAGGACCTTTGTGGTGTATTGCAAATTTCCACAGCCGTAACTATATATATACAATATATATTTATATATATATATATATATATACACATATATATATATATATAAATAAAAATATATATATATATATAAAATATCATCGTCTTTCGGCTGCTCCCGTGCGGGGTCGCCACAGCGGATCATCCGTATGATCCGCATAGTGATTTGGCACATGTTTTACGCCGGATGTCATTCCTGACGCAACCCAGGTCGCCTCTTACGACACAGGGATACTATATATATATATATATATATATATATATATATATATATAAATATATATATATATATATATATATATATATATATATATATATATATATATATATATATATATATATATATATATATATATTGTGACGTCCACAGGACTTGAACAGTCCCGCCAACGTAGAATGAGCCGAAACGATGGAGGCGGTTTATTTATTTATAACCCAAACATGGCGGTTCTAATTGCTCTCCCGCAAACGGGACGAGGAAGGTGGCACGAGTCACTTTTCACTGAGTTGATGATGTTTATTTGTTTTTATTATTAACCAGAAATAACAAGACTCGGCAAGAAGAGGGATCCGGGGCGATTCGACGGGATGGTGTGGGATCGGGCGTGGGGAAAACACAGACAATTCCAATGAATATTTAATTCTCAAACCCTCTAAGGCGCCAAGTACACGCATGCACGCACACACGCACACACACGCACACACACACACAACGTAGCTACTTCTGGTGGTCAGGCTGGACCGTGGTGTGGACGCAACTGTCCCTGGATCAGCGTCGGACGAGCTGGCCTTGCTCTCGTTGGGGGGGGGGGGGCAGGAGAAACCGTGGTGCTATCGACCTCCTGGTCCTGGCCCAAGTCCGCTCACAGCCGCCAGGGAACCAGTTCTGGCGCCAAATTGCGAGCAGGAGAGGGAGGCAGGTCCGCCCGCCGTTCGACCCCGTACTCCGAGTCAGCAGAACCCCAGAGCCAACCAAGGTGAGGCAAGAGGTTCAGCAAGGCTCCAAGACACGATGAAGAACACGATCGAATCAGCACAACAACAAGTATGCTTCCCGCGCAACAGCCTCCACACCAAAAAACACGATCTTTTTGTCCCGATCTTCTTCCTCTTCCTTTTCGACCCCGAACAGAACCTTTTTATCCTCCTGTCCTCGTCATTTCCAATCGAGCCGTTTTATTGGCCCACTGCCGTCGCCTTCCGCCAATCGTGATCACGGGGCGGAGCCATCCGCAGCCCTGTCCTGTGACGTCACGGCCAGCCTCCAGGGACTACTAAAAGGGGTTTACGCAGACACCCTTACCCTATCCCGTGTCCCTATCTAATTACGTGACAATTATCATTTCCCCCTTGAAGAAATGAACATTTACTAGACAACTTATCACCACTGAATTGCTACTTCTCACATCGAGATCCTGGTAAACTCGAACAGCATGGCATACCTAATTAAACATCCTAATTACCCTTAGAATGCATACCCCCCCCTCAAACGTAACAATATCTTGCTTTAACGATATTGTTAAGGATTCAGCGACGGAGGGATTCTCAACCCACTCTGGCCTTCTCCGGGGTTTATAACGCCGGCTGGCACAGCACAGGCCTCAGGCCATGCGTCTTCAATCGCGATACCAACGTAATCCTGAACCTTACCAGTTGGGGAAATAGAACCCTGGTTACAGACTGGTTTTGTCAGATGCTGAGCGTTTTCTGCCAGTCTGTAACCATTTTGGTTTTATATGCCAATCGAACGGATCGGGCCTCGACGAGACATGAATTAATCCATAGCGGCAACTTCATCCGAATCAACCATATTTATTGGGGAACATCGGGGAACACAACACAACCAAAATTCATGACAACGTTTTTATTAACAATCCTTAAGCTGTTATTAACTGGGGGACTACGGATTACAGGTTCCGAGGGGGTCCCTACCGAGATATGCCTTAAACAACGTGCAGCCAAGACAGACAGCATGCATGCAAGACAGAGAACTTGGTGATGTTTCATGGACGAGAGGAAAGTGTCAAAAGCACGAATGTCGCTCGTAGCAAGGGGATGTCCACGGATTCGAGCCCACAGCTCGAACACGCCACGTGGCAAGATGGCGGTGCCGTACTCTTTCTTCTCAAGGCACCGCGTGCGCACGCCCTCCTCATGGCGCTCTGGCCCCGCACAATGCCGACGGCACAAGACCGTTAGATCGATGATGGGTTTCAGCTGATCTCTCTCTCTCAAGGTCCAGCATACAAATCCAGGCTTGACCTGTTCACCAGACAAGGCCAAATCGGGGTGCCGGGCTCCGACAAGCGGATCGGCAAACGTGTCGAGCCGTGAGGTGAGTAAGGACTGTCAGAGGCTCCGTCGTTTCCTCTCTTGCCTTCCCACCTCGAAGCCCGACTTCTCAACGCCGTCCTCTCAGTTTCTTTCTCTGCAGAATCACTTTTCTTTCCTTTTCTACGCTCGCCTCTCAAAGCTAACTGCCGTTTCTCTCACGGCAGAATCACCTCCTCATAAGAGTCGATCGCCGACTCGACGTGCAGGCCACCTCGAGTCGTTTCTCCTGCCTCCTTCACGAAGCAGATCGCAGACAGACACTCGTCGTTTCTCTGTTGCTTTCCCTGCCTTTCTTTCGGCTTGTTCCTCACGAAAAACAGACACAGCTGTCCCGCGTACAGCAGATTGGCGCCACCTCGGCGCTCACCATTTCACTAGAGTTTCTTTTTCGTTCGCTAGCTTCGACTCCGAGCACGCCTCGAAAACCGACTGTTTTCCCAAACTGAACTTTTTCACGAGGTCTTCGTTCGCTCCCTTCGACCGCGAGCACGCCCCGAAACCGACTGTTTTCCCAAACTGAACCTTTTCACGAGGTCTTCGTTCGCTCCCTTCGACCCCGAGCACGCCTCGAAACCGACTATTTTCCCAAACTGAACCTTTTCACGAGGTCCTCGTTCGCTCGTTTCGAAGCCACTCTCTCCTCCCCCTTAACGAAGCCGACAAACTCCTCCCCTTAGCTCCACCTCCCTCTCCAGGCCACTCCCCCTCAGCCGACTGGGCGGGGCCTATCGTCCGGAGAGGCGAAGGAAGAAGAGGGAGCTCTCGATCCACCACCACCGCACAAACAATAAACAGCCTCTTCCATCTCCCGACACACATGTAACGTTCATTTTACCGAACAACCTAGCTAAACATGCATTTAATGGGGGATCTGAGCTAATCCTATATTTGGTAGCCTAATAAGGGCCATTTCCATAACATTATTTATATACAGTATATATATATATATATATATATATATATATATATATATATATATATATATATATATATATATATATATATATATACATACATATACACACGAGCGATACCCGTGCACATGCACGGGATAGCAGTACAACATAGCTGGTAGCAGACGACAGACCGTACACGGGGAATGACAAAAATACGCATTGTGCAAAATGCAAGTGGTACTATGGAACGCCAAGACTTCCCAAACATTGTCGGCATGTCCGCTAAGTGCCACAGCAATTTCATAGGGATCGTGTGACGGCGAGCCGAGTTTTTAGTGTGCAAGCTTGGTATTATAATAGATATATATATATATATATATATATATATATATATATATATATATATATGTGTAGATACATATATATTATATTGAAACATATATGTATTATTACAGGTGTGGAAATTCGCAGAACCCCATATCGGTCCTTAGTCAGTTATGCCAATAAGTCCGTGTTCAGTTAGATTTCCCCACCGTTGTTTAATGGAAATTATCCGTGTGGACAGGGCTGTGATCTTTGAGTTAGCCGTTATTCTTTACTATCATTATTTTGGACCAAACACCTCCACCACCAACATCTTTCTCAACAACCGCTTCACAACAACCACCTCCACCACCAACGTCGCTCTCATCAACCGCTTCACAACAACCACCACCACCGCTCTCAACAACCGCTTCAGACCAACTGCCTTTCCACCAGCACAACCACACCTGCCTCTCAACAAACCACGCCATACTCACCACTTCGCCAGCAACCGTCAACATGTCCACACCACAAACATCGCCTCACCTTCGTCTCCGAAACGACGCCATCTTTGCACCAGCAGTGGTGAGATCCGATCAAACGGCATCGCTGCAGGCAGAGGCAAGGGTTCTCTCGCCGTGCAGCGTCGGTGATTCCTGCAACGTCCGCTCTCCGCGCAGGGTCAGAGCTCAGAGGTGCAGGGTCGGTGATTTCCACAATGTCTGCTCCGTGCAAGCTTCGCCCGCAATTCGGATCAAGAGCGTCGGTGATTCCTGCAACGTCCGCTCTCCACGCAGGGTCAGAGGTCAGAGGTGCAGGGTCGGTGATTTCCACAACGTCCGCTCCGTGCAAGCTTCGCCCGCAATTTGGAACAAGAGCGTCGGTGATTCCTGCAACGTCCGCTCTCCGAGAAGGGTCAGGGGTCAGAGGTCGGAGGGTGGAGGTCAGATCTCGTCTCACCAGCCCGATAAACGGCCGTGCAGAGCGCCAGTTCAAAGAGTCTGGAGGGGGTCTGGAGGAAGTCGTAGTCATCGATGGAGTCTGGAGGGGGTCTGGAGGAAGTCGGTCCGAGTCGGTGGAGAGTG
>NC_140961.1:9697340-9712340 GCF_056783735.1 Eptatretus burgeri | reverse complement strand
CCGAACGAGCAATTCAGTCGTGGCTTTCCGGATCAACGCCGGAAACCAGCCACGGGTGTGTTTGTAACCACACCACAAGCTTGTCCGCACTCTACCCGCGCAACAGGATCCGATCGCCAAATCTTCGATTTACCTAATTATTCGGGCGGTAGGTTACCGAGAGATTTACCTCAACGGGACCGCTTGGAAACGAGCCGCTTTCGCAGCTCGCTTCCTTTTGGGATAACTGAGCGGGGTATTATCGCGCCGTCCCGTTGGACCCGATCACTTCACCGGCTATTTAAAAACAAACTATATTCCGAGTGTAAGATGGCAGCGAAATTAAGGGAAGAGGACGCAATGAACAAGTTGACATTCACACAAGGACATTTATTATAATAAAGCATGTATGCAATTAAACAAGGCAAAACATGTCTGCAATTATACAAGCAACAAAAGCACGACAAAAGAACTACGATCGTCTATACGAAATGCGATGCAAACATTTACAGCACACGAAGCACTTAACAATTTCCTACTTATTAGACGGGCCCACGGACTCACGTACGCACACACACACACCCAATAAATGGTGGCAGACGCCTTTAATAACGAGCTCCAGCTCGGAGGACAGGTGAGCTGAAATCCAAAGAGTATCTCGAACCTCTCCACCTCGTGTGGTCTTCAAGCTGTTCGGACCCGGGCTCCAGCGAGAGCGAGCTGGATCCAATCGCCGTGAGCTGCGATCCTTCCCGAGCTCCCACGAATCCTCCCGCGCTTCTCAACACGTGCTGGTGAGACGAGGGGCCGACCCTTCCCGTCGATGCGCCGATCCTTCCCGTCGATGCGCCGCTTCCCCCAAGGAACCACCTCCAAGAAAAGGTCGACGAGTCGCACCAAGCCGGGAACCAAAATAGAGAACAAAGAGCTCCACGAACCAAGAACAAGAAGAAGAAGCTACCACTCGCAGCTCGAGCCGAGCGACCAGCTCAACTCTCTTCCAAGCAAAGCAGCTCGAAGCAAAGAGCCTCCAAAAAGCCTCCTTCCGAGCCAGGCCTCAGCCGAAGCTCACTGAGCCAGCCGAAGCAAAAAGCTTCCGAAGGCCTCAACCCTAACGCAAGCCAAGCAGGACCCGACGGTCTGCTGAACGACTACTCTCTGCCGAAGCAAAAAGCTTACTACTCCAACTCCCGAACACGAACAAAGAAAAGATCTCCTTTTATCCTTCTCCCGCCCTTCCCCTGCTCCCGGCGTGACTCATGACTCATGCTCCATCCCCCACTCAGCCACGGGTGGGAGGGAGCTGTTGACATCATGAGTCACGGGACGGCAGGATTCTTCTTGCTCTTCGCAGAAGAGGGGGAGGGATGTCTCCATTGTTCGTTCCCCAACTATTAAATCGATCCGCAGCGCATCTCATCGATTTCTGAACATTTAAACAATGGAAGGTGAGTTATCTCGGGAACAAGCACTTATCGACATCGCTGACTAAAGGAACCTGTATGTTGTGTGCAATCAAATTCCAAATTCGTAACACTATATATGTATGTGTGTGTGTATATATATATATAATCACGGATTTCAGAATCCAGTCTGATGAATGCATCCACACATCCAGGTCCTCAGAGAGTTATTTCCTCAAATGCATGCTCAGATTAGCCCCATCCCCACGTCTTATGGGATTTTAAATGTGATGCCTTGACAAGGGGGAAGAATAGATCCCCTCTTATGGGAAGCTTTTTTCTTTGTGACAGACACGTTTACACACATTTCTTTTGTGAGCTCTGACTCGCGCCATTATTTTTCCTCAGCAACGTTCTTTCACGAGCGCCGACACCCGCCTTTTTGTGGAGCGTACGGGTCGTCATGGTAACCATGCGCAAGTGGGGCGGGGTGAGATTGGGGCGGAATGTGCCCGCCAAGATGGCCCACAGTTATAAAACGAATTGGAGGTCCATTCTGAGGAAAAAAAGAAAGTGAGGCGAGAGAAGTAAGAGGAAGGAGAAGAAAGTGCGAGAAGCGAGGAAGAAGCGGGTGTAAGCGCGCGAGGGAAGAAGCGAGCCAGAGAGGAAGTGAGCAAGCAAGCATGTGGTGCGCGTGTGGGTGTGAGCAGTGCCGACAACGAGTGAGGCACGGGTCGGTCACCAACGTGTGAGGTACGGGTCAATCACCGACGGACCGTGTGGGTCACTGGACGTCACCAGTTTTGTGAAGTGTGAGAAGCTACCTGTCGCAGCACCAGGGTTTAAACCTGCGACAGACGATCTCGGTGCCCTCCCAGACGTCGACTGGTGTTCAAGGCTGTTCGCGAGAGGGTGCACAGCAAGGCTGGGTGCTGGCGACGGACGTGACACGCACACACACATTTCAGGATGTTTTCACTTCATGGCTAACTACTCTCTGATGAGCGAGACGGCTCTTCTCCCACCCCCTCTGAATGATCTGCTGGGTGCCCTTGTCTGTGTTTTGCTGCAAGTAAGTCAATCCCCGATAAGCATCTGCTCTTTCTCCTGGCATTTTGATTGATTTTGCTTTGAAATTTATTCTTTTATTTACCTCAGAAAATAAAAAGTTATTTTTATTTATTTATTTTATTATTAATAAATTATTTATTGACTTCCAACCTGTCCGTGTTTGTCCTTTGTTAGCATTGTTTCGAGCATTGTCCGAACCACGATAGACTGGGAGGTAATTACCACAGATTTGATCAAAAATAGTCGGCACGCACCAGCGGTTAAAATGCTCGGCCACCCGAATTAAAATCTAATCGAGATAACATTGGTGCTTTGCTGAGGGTACGCTCCCCGCTCAGATAACCACGTGACCTCCAATTAAATGGCATAATTAGACGATGGACACTGGAACACGTGGTTAACTGGGTGGTGTTTGTGGTTCTAAAACAACCCATCGTACCACAACGTTAATTGTGAGCGGTGGCCCCAGGTCCGGCTCTACTGAGGACAACCGGGGATTAATCCCCGAGTGACAAGCTGGTGTCTAATGGGATTCTAATGGGATGTAGGTTTTTGGCACCTGTGGCCACAACAATATACATATATATAGTTTTTTTTTGGAACACAGGAAACAAACTTTTGGTAAATATTTATTCATTGAATAACTAGAATATCTTACATGGAATAACAAGCCCTTCACCCTCCTCCGGCCATCCCCACAACAATGTATTAACTGTGTGTTTATGGCATACTTATCAAAGTATTCGGTCAATAAATGGAGGAAATGGAGATCGTTCTTTTAAATTTTATGAAGACAAGTAGGAAGAGCTTTCAAGAAATTGATTCCGCTCATACTTTTCCTCGTTGTTTGGGATTTGAATGCACATATCTTTCTCAATAAAAGTTTGTTTTTTACTGATTTGAGCATTGAATGTAGGTTTTTGGATATCTTTAGATTTCTGACAAGCTCACTGGAAAAAAATTGAAAATCTGTTAAGAGATAACTTAAGAAAGAAAAGATAAAGGTCCTAACTGTAAAGTGTGTACATCATGATCATTACACAGAGAGTGAGAAATAATTTACCGAAACATACCCACAAAACATGTTTTATAGAACCCTTAATGATATAGCCATATTTTCAGAAAACTTGATAGGATTTCCTCTTAAGAAAGGAAAGATAAAATTACAAAACTATTCTGCATGGATGAACAATTATAATTTGAAGTGACAACTCATATGTTAACTTAAGACAAAAATACATAAACAATACCAATTGAGAAAACATCCCAAAATTAAAAGCCCATCCACATCTGTTTTGTAATCCAACTAAATTTGACAAAAACAACAGCTGAAAAAAAAGTAAAATTTATTAATTAGTGTTCTCCATATTCTCATAATAAGTGGTTGTTGAAAATTTGATGACAAAAGCTGAAATGGTAAAAAACAAAGTTATTGCCTGGACAGACAGATAGAGACAGACATACATACACACAAGTGATTGCAAAACCCTGTCTCCTGCAGCACTGAAGGACAGGCTAATGACTGTTATTCCCTGGTAATAGCTGGATATTACCATTGGTTGGAAACAAGCTTGGTTGGTGCCAAATTATTGAGTTAGAAAATAGATACATTTAGAAACAACTTCCTCACAGTGATGTTTGTTTTTCATCATCTCCTTATGTCCTTGGAATTCATGTAAAAATACAGTAATGCATCCTTATGCAATTGTCCTTCTATAATATATGAACAAGCACCTCCATATGAACCTTGGATTACTGCAAGATAAATGGAAGGACCTTTAGAAATCGTCATTTTAGAGCAAATGAATGTCATTGCTCGTGTGTGATGTGAGACACTCAAAACCATACCAAAAGGTCATTGGTTGATTTGTTTTTAAATAACCACCTGCTGAAAAGCTCCCAATGTAATGCTATTATTACTTGGCCTATGGAGCTGCTTGAGCGGCTGTAAAATAAAAGGTAAAGAGGAATGCTTGCCAAGGAGGATTAAGGCATGGGATAGGGTTGCTAAATATTTTCCCAGATAATATATCCCAAATAGACGTCGGAAACGGAGGGCTGGAGGGGCACCACCACTCCCTTTACATGTCCGCAGAGGGGGCAGGCACCGTCTCTATGAGATTTGTCTGCATGCATATTATTCCTTTTTTATATTTCCTCGAAGTTCATGGAAGAGCTACGCATTTTTTATAGTTGCTTTTGGCTCAGAAAGAAAATAGTACAAGTGAAGCATGTAATTGATTGTTTTCATCATGACCCAGTAAGATTGTTCTGACAGACTTGTGGTTTTGTCTTTATTTCCCTAGCCAGGTGAAAGCGTGTTGCATTTGGGTCAGTTTGTCTGTCTGCTTGTTTGCTTGTTTGTCCACACAGAATGTGATTATGGTTTTTCTCTCCAACCGCTTGTCAGATTGACACGACATTTTCAGCAGAGGAGCAACGACTCATGCACAATGTTTTCATGATAAATATGTTGTCATTCGTCATGTAGTTTGGCAACCATATCGTTTTTTTGTTTTTTAAACCTTCAAAAACCTTGTCTTTGAAATGGCTGAACAGATTGAAGCAAAACTTGAGGGCTATGACTGCTTTTCCATTTGGAATATAACATTCCCACCTATGACATCATGGGTCATATGGTTTGGCAGCCATATTGAATTTACCGAAAAACCTTTTAAAACCTTCTTCTCCAGAACGACTGGACAGATCGAAGGGAAACCTCACACACATGTCCCCCAAGCCTTTGGGATCCCAGGGTGTTCACAAATAATTGATTGGTCAATGGTCTGACAGCCATATTGGATTGAATGAAATCTATAAAAAATATTTCTCTAGAATTGCTTCATCAATCAATGTGAAGCTTCAAAATTATGATCTTGTAGTGATGGGGAATATATGTCTTAAATTTCAACCTGATCAGACGCATGGTGTGGCAGCCAGGATTATTTGATTTTTTTTAAAAATAAGGCTCATTTGGCTCTGCCTGGATGGGTTTGAGGGTAGAGGAGCAGCAGCTGAAACCCAAATCTTATCCAGGTTCCTTATGATGACTTCATCTTTGCCTTTTGCTTGTTGGGATTCCTTGTGATTACTCCAATGCAGGACTGTACCTATTTGGTCTTCCATTAGATTTGAATTGAATTTATTTTAATCCCATTCCTCATGAAATTGAATAATAATGAAAAAAAGTCATGGATCAGGGTCAGGTGTCCAATCAAAGCGGGGTTGCATCAAAGCTGTACGTCTTGATACCCAGTCATCACTGCCAGCAGTTATAGTTATATCTTGTATTAATCATGGAACACACCAGTACACAAAACTACACCACACAAAACTGCACAAACAAACACAACACACCATACAAAAGATGTCCTGGTGAGGGTCTGCAATTTCTGATTTCTCATTTTCTTGTTTATTTATTTCTTTATATATATATATATATATATATATATATATATATATATATATATATATATATATATATATATATATATATATATTAATCTAAACACCTCCTTTAATTAATACATATATACATTTCACAATAATATTAGTTTAAGAATTTATCTCACTAAAATAATGAATTCATTATTATTATTTGAAATGCAACAGTAACTTGTCAACATGAAAACCAAACAAAGTTAAATAAAAAGGTGACGATGAAGTCTAAAGACATTCTCACAAGACCTGATCAAACAATCAGCCAAATATCCCTTGTTTAACATGATGGAAAAAAAAACTTTCTCAGCATGTTCCACAAAATCATCCTTTACTGAACAAATTCTTACAAATCGAAGTAGCTGAGATGAAAAGACATGGAGACCCATTTTAATTGGTACATTGCTTCCTGGAAAGGTGTACAAGACTACCGGGAAATTGAAATCATCAACTTTATGATAGACACTTGTGCTGAAACCATTATGCGGACAACAAAACGAATTTCCATACCGGATCGGTCGAGGCCAGAGTTACCAACGACCGCCACCGGTGGTCAGCAGGGTACCAGTGAAAATTGTGCTACTGCTGGGCGAAGGAGAAGGAGACGGGGAAGGCGAGTCCAGAGGCAGTAGGAGAGGGGGAAGGGTAGAAGTGTGCAGGTGAGAGTTGGAACTCTGAATGTTGGGACGATGACTGGCAAAGGGCGAGAGTTGGCTGATATGATGGAGAGAAGAAAGGTGGACATACTGTGTGTACAAGAGACCAAGTGGATGGGGAGTAAGGCTAGGAGCATTGGAGGTGGTTTCAAACTGTTCTACCATGGTGTGGATGGGAGGAGAAATGGTGGCGGGGTAATCCTGAAGGAAGATTATGTCAAGAGGGTATTGGAGGTGAGGAGAGTGTCTGACCGAGTGATGAGTGTGAAGTTGGAAATTGAAGGGGTGATGATGAATGTCATCAGTGCATATGCCCCACATATGGGGTGTGAGATGGAGTATAAAGAAGATTTCTGGAGTGAGTTAGCTGAAGTGGTGGAGAGTGTATCCAAGGATGAAAGAGTGGTGATTGGAGCAGATTTCAATGGGCATGTTGGGGAAGGGAATAAAGAGGATGAGGACGTGATGGGTAGGTACGGTCTCAACAAGAGAAATGTGGAAGGGCAAATGGTGGTAGAGTTTGCAAAAAGAATGGAAATGGCAGTGGTAAATACGTATTTCAAGAAGAAGGAGGAGCACAGGGTGACATACAAGAGTGGAGGAAAGTGCACACAGGTGGATTACATCTTAAGTAGGAGATGCAACTTGAAAGAGATTAGTGACTGTAAGGTGGTGGCAGGGGAGAGTGTAGCTCGACAGCATCGATTGGTGGTCTGTAGGATGACTTTGGAGGTGAGGTTGAGGAAGAGAGTGAGGGCTGAACCAAGGACCAGATGGTGGAAGCTGAAGGAGGAAGACTGTTGCGTGGAATTTTGGGAGGAGGTGAGACAGGCGTTGGATGGTGGTAAAGATGGGTGGGATGATTGGGCAACTACAGCAGAAGTGGTGAGGGAGATAGCTAGGAAGGTACTTGGTGTGACATCTGGACAGAGGAAGGCAGATAAGGAGACTTGGTGGTGGAACAAGGAAGAACAGTAAAGTATAAGGAAGAAGGGGTTGGCGAAAAGCAAGTGGGATAGTCAGAGAGATGAAGAAAGTCGGCAGGAGAACAAGGAGTGGCGGTGAAAGGCAAAAAGAGAGGTGTTAAAGGCCAAGGAAAAGGCATATGACGAGCTGTATGAGAAGTTGGATACAAAAGAAGGAGAAAAGGATTTATACCGATTGGCAAGACAGAGGGACCGAGCTGGGAAGGATGTGCTGCAGGTTCGGGTGATAAAGGACGTAAATGGGAATGTGCTGACGAGCGAGGAGAGTGTGTTGAGAAGGTGGATGGAGTACTTTGAGGAGCTGATGAATGAAGAAAATGAGAGAGAGAGAAGGTTGGAAGAGGTGGAGATCGTGAATCTGGAAGTGGGGTGGATCAGTAAGGATGAAGTGAGGACTGCTCTGAAGAAGATGAAAAGTGGAAAGGCGGTTGGCCCAGATGGTATATCAGTGGAGGCATGGAAGTGTTTAGGAGAGATGACAGTGGGGTTGTTAACCAGATTGTTTAATAAAGTCTTGGAAAGTGAGAGGATGCCGGAGGAGTGGAGATTAAGTGTGCTGGTTCCGATTTTCAAGAATAAGGGTGATGTGCAGAGCTGTGGAAATTACAGAGGGATAAAGTTGTTAAGCCACACCATGAAGTTGTGGGAAAGAGTAGTGGAAGCTCGGTTGAGAGGAGAGCTGACGATCTGTGAGCAGCAATATGGGTTTATGCCAGGAAAGAGCACCACTGATGCGATGTTTGCTTTGAGAATGTTGATGGAGAAGTATAGGGAAGGCCAGAAGGAGTTACATTGTGTGTTTGTGGATTTAGAGAAAGCTTATGATAGGGTACCAAGAGAGGAGTTGTGGCATTGTATGAGGAAGTCGGGAGTGGTGGAGAAGTATGTGAGGATCGTGCAGGATATGTATGAGGACAGTGTGACAGCGGTGAGGTGTGCGGTAGGAATGATGGACCGGTTTAAGGTAAAAGTGGGATTGCATCAAGGATCGACTCTGAGCCCTTTCCTGTTTGCAATGGTGATGGACAGGTTGACGGACGAGATCAGACTGGAATCCCCATGGAATATGATGTTCGCGGATGACATCATGATCTGTAGGGAGAGTAGGGAGCAGGCTGAGGTGAGCCTCGAGAGGTGGAGGTACGCACTGGAGAGAAGGGGAATGATAGTCAGTGGAAGTAAGATGGAGCACATGTGATTAAATGAGAGGGAATGTGGTGGTATGGTGCGGTTGCAAGGAGTTGAGGTGGGGAAGGTGGATGGGTTTAAATACTTGGGATCAACTGTCCAAAGTAACGGAGAGTGTGGGAGAGAAGTGAAAAAGAGAGTGCAGGCAGGATGGAGTGGGTGGAGAAGAGTTGCAGGAGTGATTTGTGACAGAAGGGTAGCTGCAAGAGTGAAGGGGAAAGTATATAAGACGGTAGTGAGACCAGCTATGTTGTATGGTTTGGAGGCGGTGGCACTAACAAAAAGACAGGAAGCGGAGCTAGAGGTGGCAGAGTTAAAGATGCTACGATTCTCGTTGGGAGTGACGAGGATGGACAGGATAAGGAATGAGTATATTAGAGGGACAGCGTAGGTAGGACGGTTTGGAGACAAAGTGAGAGAGGCGAGATTGAGATGGTTTGGACATGTGCACAGGAGGGAAGCGGAGTATATCGGGAGAAGGATGTTGAAGATGGAGCCGCCAGGCAGGAGGGGAAGAGGAAGGCCAAAGAAGAGGTTCATGGATACGGTGAGGGCGGACATGCGGGTGGTTGGAGTGTCAATGGAAGATGTGGAGAATAGAGCGAAATAGAGACGGTTGATCCGCTGTGGCGACCCCTAACGGGAGCTCGCCGAAATAAGAAGAAGAAGAATAAGAAGAAGAAGAGAAGACTTTCACTGAAACCATTCTGTCCAACTCGAACCAACACATCCAAATATGCAGAAACTGTACAATCATTACCACTCCTGTTTACAATCAGATTATCTGGATAAATCTTGTGAAGCTGACTTTCAAAAAAATTTCTCGTTAACCACACAAATATCATCTTCATAATGACATGATTGAGATAATATTTTTGCTCATCCTAATTTTTTATCCTTCATCAGTTTCTGCAAAATTGAAAATTCACAGAAAATAAGAAAAAAGTTCACTAGTAGGGGGCTGCAATTCCCACCCATGGGAATACCCTTATCCTGTTGAAACATCTTCCCACAAAAAAGAACACAAAAGTATTAAATTAAATTAGATTAACAGCATCCTTAAACTTCTGCTTATCAAAACAATGAAAACTTGAGTGTTTCCTTTTAGGAAAGAATTCTCTATCAAACCTGACACATAAAAACTTATTAAAAGAGTTAAAAACCTTGTCAATCACTTTGAAGAGTGAATCCCTCACTTTGTACTAAATCCAAATTTGTAAATAAAGTTGAAAAGTCAAAAACTTCAACTGACCTGATAGAGGCATCTAATTCTATCTAAGAACTCGAAGGAATAATTAATGTTCCAGAAAGAGTTAATACCAGAATTCTTCTTAATTGCTCAACAATATTTCCAAAACTGTTCCCCAACAACTTGTAAACCTGAGTTTATGATAACCGATAACTGTTTGGTAGAACACTGCCTGGCACCCGCAAAAACCTGTACTTGTACGGGTTCTTATGAAGCCAAGGAATCCAGAAAAGCCGAGGTATACAAAGATTTTCCTCTTTACATTTAATCCTGATTTAGTCATAAAATAATTCAGTCATTCATGGCAAAACGACCATTCACATGTGCCCTAATCCAGTTGAGTCCTTGATTACAAGTATGTATGAGTAGGGGACCATGACCACATCACAATGTAAACACATTCATCAAACTGCCTCAGCATAGCCTCCTGTTTGGCCATTTCATGAATAGTTGAGAATGCCATGCATGCCTAAGTTAGAAGTCAGTGAAAGCCCAGTAGGCCTTGACTTGTCAACAGCTTTGGCATGCATGTCTAAAATAAACCTTAATGATGTGTGTTCATTGTATATCTGTAGAAGATGAAATGATGTGTTTAAAAACTAGGGGCAGATGCAAACAAGAGAAGCTTATCTTGTTTATATCTATGAGGCATGCTTGCTTTAACACTGTTTCCCAATGAATAATCCCTTCAAACTAAAACACACCAACAGGACATCGAAATGAGGAGGTGTCTGCAGTGCTAACGGTGCACTGTTTGTTTAATTGCTTGAATTGTTGCCTGCAGGCCGTTGTCTCCAGACAGTCCATGTCAATGTGCGATGCCATTGACTTGCTCCGAAGTTAATCCAGTTGATTAAATTTTCTCACAAGCATTAGCTTCTGATTGCAACCATCAAAAAGGCCTACTTAGATAGTGGTGGATTGAAAGCTCTTTGCCCCAACATGTTGGACAGTTCGCACAAGAGCTCTTAGGACCACACTTGACAATTAGAATGGCAGTCAATACTCAGCATACCTCTGCTCGGCTGCACAGTTTACATTTTGTATCCCACTGATAGGCCAGATCTACATCTGGACCTTAATCAATCTCTAATAAGCTTGTTCTTGTCACCAACCCAATTGATTCACCAAGTTTTGTCATAACCCATCGACAACATTTTAAAATATCAAGCGATATATAGTTTTTGGCCCTATCTCTCAATGGTGAAGAACCACTGTCAAAAAAAGTATAGTATCTGGATCTGGATCTTCAGGAAAATCGAATCAATTCATCCTTCTTACACATGCAACCTGTCCATCAAATTTTGTCCAAATCCACCCATAACGTTTTGAGAACACCCTGTTCGTAGACAGACAAACAGACAGGCAGACAGATAGACAAGGGTGATAACATAACCTCCGTCCACCGTCGGTGGCAGAGGTAATTACATCCTTTTCACTGAAACCCACGAGTAAGTCAGCAAGGGTTCTGATGAATGTGCTCAAAATGCAGGGCAACTCGTTGCTCTAATGGAGAGATTTCGAACATTCTTTGGGTTGAAAGTTTCAGTCCTCATTTTATCAGAATCCGAACAAGTATGCACTTCTACAGTCAAAGGACATCTCGAGAGATGATGCTTCAAATAGCTGAAACCATTTGTGGATAGGTATAGAACTGATAAGATGTTCAAAGAGTTTTATGATCTGTTCTTGAAGAAGCAGCTGATTACACAGATGAACCAGTTCTTCCAAAGAGAACGTAAATCCCCAAATAATATGGTGAGGAATGATGACTGGTTCAAGCCGAATAATCTCAAATCATACCTCAGCCAACAGTACAAGGCGATCAGCTGTGTCGAGGAAGGAGTGGGTCAGCGGTTCAAACAAAAAAATTTTTCCGTTGTTTGAGAAATTGAAAGCTTGTTGACAGAGGCAGCCATGGTGAAGAATTCAGTATCTCTGCTTCTATGGAGGAAACATACAAACAGGACATTGACTTTTCAATGTCGAGTGCAGTTGAAAATGCTGTTTGAGATTATCAGTGTCACTGAAACACAACTTACTGGCATCACCACAATTTATCAGAGGATGAACTCTGACCTGGGATTAGAATAACTTTTTACAAATCAACAAGGTACTGAGGATATATTTGGCTGGAACAGGGAGAACCTTTTCAGCTCTTTGTGGGATCAAAACCTGCCTGTGTGCAACTGATACAAATGAGGTTGAAACATTTCACGATTACCCACGTGCACAGAAAGGTCATCGGCAAAGTCAACCTCAGAGATCTGGCAGCTGATATGATCAAACAGAAAGGAAAGGCAGGTCACTTCCTGGGGGGGAAATTCTGAAATGTAGATGTTTGTTTTTCGATGAATCTACTTCATTTTAGATTTAGACCGATAAACTATCTTGTGATTATGTATGGAGAACTTTGAGGAGAAGAGACGTATCACATACTCCAGTTGCAGGAGACTCCTCGGAAAAACCTCTGCAAACAGAGCTAATGCACCATGTATTTAATATTTCATATTCTAGCTTCATCACCTGTGACACCACAGATGCAAATTTAAAACATCACAACCAATTTATCCATTTCTCCTTCGAATGAGGTCAAAAAAGAACGTTTCCTTATGAGGAAGTACCTGATCGATTGACTCCATAAACACATTTCAACTGCAAAACAACATTCATGCTGCTGGAATACGTTTCAACACACTCTTCATGAAGCAACTGAAAAAAGTTTATTTTACCAGATGATGCCCTCAAGAAGGTCAAGCAATCAGCTCATTCAGTCAAGTAGTCAATCATTTAGTCATTCGTGCAGTTATTTGCTGAGGCAATGAGTGAGGGTGTCAGGCATCATATATTTTCTCAAAATCTCAGGAAGCTTTAATGATTGGGTATAATAAATGATTCAGTGTGTCATGGTTGTCTGATTTTGTGAGACATTGTAGGTGACGATCCGAGGGATGCGAAAACACTTCATTTTATCCGAGGGTTGGGATTTATCCCCTAAATTGCTGTAATCTCAGAGCTTCCAGTGACATGGTTCCCTCGCCTAGGCTTGGCTCCTTGGACGCAGACCCCCACCCGAGCTTCATGCACTGGACCACACCCCATGAGCTGGTCCCTCCAGACCACACCATGATGGCTTTTGCTCACTGTAAACCATTTATCGTCCACGTTTGGTGCCCACCCCCTTCCATGATTGGTGTCCATGGTGGGCAGCCCACCCATCCCCTCTCGGTTCAATTCCCGACTGACAACACAGCCATTTTGGTGCCACATGGGCAGGATGTTGCATAAATGAGTGTGCTGTCCATCAAATGGGATGCTATTCTGGGGAGTTGTCTGCATTGGTTGCTGGTAGATGTTTCGATGCCACACTGTGCTTTATACAAAGTTGGGAATTGCTGCCACCACTCAACATATTCCAAATTACTGACCTAACCAGTCATGGGTTCCTGCTGGTTAGTCTCGTGGTATCCCTCGAGGCACTCTCAATGTGCGGAAGGACCAACGATCTACCAGTATATAGTATCACACTACACAGTGAAACAACCAACAAGACACATCCCAAATCTCCCAAATTATGTGTAAAAGTAAAGGGTAATAACAAGGTGATCCCAAATTTTATAAAAGTTCTTCATGAGTTACAATAGCAGTTTAATATAGAGTAACAGTGGAGAAATGTTGTAATGTGAAAAATGTATATATTTATGATTGATGACAATCGCAACTTTATTTTTTGAGTTTTATTTAGGAAGAAACACATTGTATATCATGCCTCAGTGCAAATTATTTGTTTTCTTTGAATGATCCGACTGTGTACAAGTGGATGGGAATGTCCAGGGATGTCCGAGTGCGTTAAGACATATAATATGACATTGTGTCTTCTTGTTAATTTTGTAATGACAATTAATTTTCATTTTGCACTTAAAATTGTACTCTGTTGAGATTTTTGCTGCCATGTATGATTTTGGCAGGGACCTCTCCATTTACTTTGCTTTATTTTAATTAATTATAATACCTACAATTCATTCATTCTTCTTTTTTTTGTCTGTCTCTGTCTATCTGTATGTATGTCTGTCTCACACACACACACACACACACACACACACACACACACACACCTATCCCCTCTCTCTCTCCCAACCCTATCCCCTCTCTCTCCCACCCCTATCCCCCTCTCTCTCTCTCTCCCACCCCTATCCCCCTCTCTCTCTCCCAACCCTATACCCTCCCCCATCCCCCTCCTCGCCAACTCTCTCTCTCTCTCTCTCTCTCTCTCTCTCTCTCTCTCTCTCTCTCTCTCTCTCTCTCTCTCTCTCTCTCTCTCTCTCTCTCTCTCTCTCTCTCTCTCTCTCTCTCTCTCTCTCTCTCTCTCTCTCTCTCTCTCTCTCATCCCTTTCCTTCTACTCACACCATATCCACTTGTCCTCACGCTGTCTTCCGTCCATCTCCTCTCATGCTTACGCCCTCCCCTCTCCACCCCCCATGGACATCTCTTGGAGGGCTCTACAGTCTCCATCACCATGCTGTTTTAACGGATGCCATTTTGTTCAATCCTGGACCACCCTCCCCCCCAACCCCACCCCTTCCTTGCTCTTCCCCCTTCCTTGCTCTTCCCCCTTTCCTTTTACCGAGCTTCCCCATTGTAGCTCCTCCACCCCTCCCCTTTCACCCCTCTCTTTCTTCTCCCTCCTCTCTTTCTCCTCCTCCCCTCCTCTCTCTCTCCTCCTTCTTCTTACACCCCCCCCTTTAATACCCCCAGCAGTGAAGCAATGGGTTGTATTTGGTAGTCATAAATAGAAGCAGGATTGCAGAGAAGCTGGAAGATTGTTCCACAAAGAGGAGAACAGGACGGTGGTTGAAGGATTTGAGTAGAAACTGGATTTAAATTGATAAATGAGTGGTTTTGACAATGAGCAGCGCCACAATGGAACAGATGATTGACCGACAGACTGTTTAAACAGTTGCAAATATATCTTCAGGGTATCAGATAACTATTGGATGTATACTTTCTGTAAATGAACAATACATCTCAA
>NC_140961.1:9689840-9692340 GCF_056783735.1 Eptatretus burgeri | reverse complement strand
GAATTACATGTGTGTGCTGTGAGTTACTTTTTTAGTCAGGGTTTTTGCAATACAAATCGAGCCTCCAGCCAAACGAAACCATTACTCCTTCACTTCGCACATCGCACCATTACACACGAGTTTCCAGCCAAGTACATGGGCAGAGATTTCCATCGCCTCAGATCGAGACTCCACCCAGAAAGGCAGGGGCATGCCCCTTGTCCAATCACACACAGAGGGCGACTTTCCCACGACACCCCGGCCAATGAGGGTTGAGATTGCCACAGAGGGCGACTTTCCCATGACACCCCGGCCAATGAGGGTTGAGATGCCTCAGATGGCGATTTTCTCACCCCGCACAAGAAATGAATAAAAGGAACGCCAGGCTCCGGAGCACTGGTCTTGGGGGTCGCGGGTCTTGGTGCTGGCTGGTTCGTCTGGTCCTGGGTCATCATTGTCTCTGGTCTTCTCCTTGGTGTTGGTTCATTGGTGTGTGGCTGGTTGGAGAGCACGGTCCCTGGGGCTTGGTGCGGCGACGAAGGTGTGGGTTCGAGTCCCCCACCCCCAAAC
The DNA here is from genome assembly GCF_056783735.1 of Eptatretus burgeri. NCBI lineage: Eukaryota > Metazoa > Chordata > Myxini > Myxiniformes > Myxinidae > Eptatretus > Eptatretus burgeri. The sequence continues at coordinate 9,691,791 of NC_140961.1, read as the reverse complement.
CAGCTCGTCTCGACCAGAGCGCATGAGGCGGAAAGGTGCCCAACCGGCCCCATTTCTTTTGGGTGTGTGTGAGTGTGTCGGTGGCGCCCGTCCTGCAAGTAGAAACTGTTTAAGTGCCTTGTACATTAAATTGCATTTCTGATAGTCGGTTCAACTCTGCTCTTTTCGTGCTCCCCTGCCGCATTATAAATAAACCCCCAATTGCTCAATGTACCAGCTCGTTGTGCTTTCTATTATTGACCCAGCAGGGTTCGTGCTTGAGAACCAGTAAGCCGATTGGGCTGTAAGTTGTCATTTGGACCTCTGGACTTTGATTATGGACATTATGTTCGTCAGTGGCTTGTTGAAAACTTTCCCAGAAAGTGGATCGGCCGCCACGGTCCGATCTAGTGGCCGGCACGCTCCCCAGACCCTAAACCTCCAGATTTCTTTCTTTGGGAGCTCAGGAAAGACCTTGTTTATCATTAAACACCTTGTACCAATCAGGAATTGAACGCTCAAATCACTGCAAAGATTGAGGAAATTGATATCGAACTCTGCAGACGTGTGTGCCGCTCTATGCCTGCTCGGCTGCAATTGTGCATCGATCACGAGGGAGGGCACTTTGAAAATTGCAAGTAAAACAGCTTGGTACAGTTCCGTTATAAAAAATTTTCTTGAATAAATGGTTAGATAAACATGTCATTCATTTATTTCTACCTTCTTGTACACTGTAATACAAATGGCAAATAAAGAATCAATTGACAGAAATCGGGCGCTACTTCTGACTCACCCTGTATATACATATACATATATACATATACATACATATACATATATACATACATATACATATACATATACACATACATACATACACATACGTACATACACACACATATCTATCGGGTTCTAAGAGGGCTTCCCCAAAACCCAAAAAGAGGTATATTTACTACAACATTGGTTCAATTGGTACATTTTGCAGATTCCATCCCATATTGACTTCCTCCTCAGAATCTTTACTCTACCAGTTGAGCACCTCAGGGTATTGCCCCTACTTTTGCAATATAAAGTTAATGCATGTCACCCTTGAGTCCGCTTTGTATTCTGGTACCAACAATGCAGCCGTTTCAGTCCTTTAATTATAATCGAACCTGTCATTGGAATTAAACATAATTGGGCAGACACATTTCAAGTGATGCACAACTTGATCAAAAAAAAAAACGGAATCACATAAATTATTTATAAAGTTTTATCATCCTGATAAATAATTGATGTATTATGATATGTCGGAATTGATAAACTCAGTGGTGTCATTGGTAGAGCATCCCTCTGTCCGAGATCGAAGGCAGGTTCAAACCCCAGCCAAGTAATTTGATTTAAAAATTCTACTTCCTCCTTCCTTGCTCGATGCTCAGCATTTAAAAGGATGAGAGCACGGACAAACAATAATAGCTCAGGCTTCAATGCCACCTCCTGCATCTGCAAGTTCCTTCTCAAGGAACTCGTGTATTTATTTAATTTCTTCTTGTTTGCTTTCAGTCTGATCTAATATATATAGCCAAAGGGTCTCCATGGCTTCTCTACTTTCTGCTTCATGAAAGTATATAATGGTCTTGCATTGCAACATCATGATTATTACGACGTGTACAGGATGTATGTCTCATTGAAACTGAATACCAACAGCTGCCCATATTTTAACCCATTAATTACAATTAAATGGTGGTCCTTGAAATAACAAACCATCGAAGGAATATTCGCATTGACTCACAACATCGAAACGAGTGCATAACGGAATCTCTGGTTGTGTGCATCATTTCTGTGCTCCACTTTCAGCACGATGTTATTTATCCCTTTCCGACTGTTGTTTCCACAGCTGTACACCATGGTTCCCAGTTCACACAACCAGACATCCTCATCCGGCTGGTGCTTTGCTGCTGCAAAACAAAACCCCTTGTCCTTCATGTCTAAT
>NC_140961.1:9622340-9684840 GCF_056783735.1 Eptatretus burgeri | reverse complement strand
TCATAATATATGAGATAAGATTTCATATGACACAAGAAAATTTACTGTTTACTTTATTCACCATCGTCATGTTTTCATAGACGAGTAAACGGAGAATAGCCGACAGTATCCAAATCGTACAGTTGAATGTTTCAGAAGTTTCGTCCAAATGACATTTAGATACATCAGTGAGGATGAGCCTGTTTTTCAGAAACCAACTTCTCTTTTCGTGGAGAAGTAGATGACAATGCCAGGATCATATCACGCTCCATTTCTAGGCGTTTTCTGTACTTTGTTTTAATCACCACCATGGTGGAGAACGACTGCTCACAAAAGTATGATGAAGGATATGGCATGAGAACCTTAATGGCGCTTCGTGACAGGGTCGGGTACGACGGCAGCATTTTGCACCAGAATGTCGATAACGAATTCGTCCGCGCAAGAGCCTGCGCTCCTGAATCCTGCTGGAGCTGTACAAGCTCTTCCTGTGCTGTATAGTCTTCATCAGCAATCGAGTCCAGTGGAGCCGTGAAAGGGTTCCGAACCACAGAAAAGGACTGCACATCCAGCTTCACACTCTCATTTGCTTAAGGTCATCTGCCATCTGCTTGGAAATCAGCAAACATGACCGCTCTGCATAAAAAAGGTGCAAAAACAGATCCCTGCAATTCTCCCAATCATCAGCCTTCTCCCAATCATCAGCGAGGTTATGGTATCCACCATCGATTCAGACATTAAATCCTTCCTTTTCTCCAATGTCCTGATCGTAAATTTTGATTCAGACCAGGTCACTCTACCCTGGATAGGCTGCTTCTGCTCTCCCAACAATGGATGGAGATCCTCAATGCCAGACATTAAATCAGAGCCATCTGCCGAGACATATTGCGTGCCTTCGATACGGTCTGGCACCCTGCCCTGCTCACCAAACTCTCTTCCTATGGTATTCAAGGCCATCTCCACTCATGGCTCGGAAACTTACTCTCCTGTCACAACGAACGTGTGACCCTTAACGGAGTTCTCTCATCCCCTCTTCCTGTCCAGGCTGGAGTTCCTCAAGGCAGCGTTCTGGGCCTTTTTATTTTTCTTGTTTTCATCAATGATCTCTCCAACTCTCTGGAAAACCCTCTTCATCTCTTTGATGATGACTCCACCTTCTGCCGTATCATCTGTCATCCCTCAGAGAGGCAAGCAGGAGCCTCTTCACTCTCTGCAGATCTGGCTACAATCACGAACTGGTCCAACATGTGGAACATGTCTTTCAACCATGACATATCGCACACTCTCTCCGAAAGGACCGTCTGGATCCCCCCCCTCCCCCATCTACTTTCTCAACAATCCTCTGGAAGAAGTCCTTTGATTCAAGCTTCTGGGCCTCACTATCAGTCATGATCTTTCCTGGGAAAGCCACATCTCCAAGCTGGCTTCCAAAGCCAGTTGCCGACTGGGCATCTTCAGTCATGCAAAATCCTTCCTCGGCCCACCTGAGCTCCTGACCACATACAAAGCTTTCATTCGCAGCCTGATGGAGTACTGCTCTCCCCTGGGCTGGTGCTCCTGCCTCCCACCCTTCTCGGCTTCACGCTGTGTAAACCAAGGCATTTCGGATCATTGGTATCTCCCACGATGAGGCTGAGTCTTTGGGTCTCTCACTCTCACTGCAGGCAGCTTGGCGGTCTTCCTGTCTTCTTCAGTCTCCTCTCCGGCCTCGCCCTCCCCTCCCCCGCCCTGCTCTGTCCGAGATATGCACCTTTCCCCCTTATTTTCCACAGGGCTGTCAAGGTCCGCCAGCAACCCCCTTCTGGTGAAATTACCAAAATCAAGAATCACTGCTCACATTCACTCTTTCATTCCCCTTTCCTCCCCCCCCCCGCTTTGGAACAAACTCCCACACTCTCTTCAACCCCACTCTTCCCTCGGGATCTTCAAAACAGCTGTTCACCACCATCCCTTATCTTCCCCCATCCAAAAACATGATCTTTTCTACCCCCACTAATCCACCCCAAACCCACCTCCTTCAAATTCCCAGATTTTCTTCCTGAAAGTCCCTGTAGTGTCAATCTTGTTTCCTCTGTGTACCCCACCCCACTCCCACAGATCTCATGTCTCTGTTCCACACTTTTTCCTTCCGTCTCCTGCCCTCTCTTGTCTCCTGCGCCCAATGTTGTAAATTCTGTGTGCTCGCTCTCATACGAACCTCGATAGTGTACACACACAAAAAAGGGGGAACTGTATCAGTGTCACTGTCGCACCCTCAGCCAATGATGCTACCACACAGCCTTGTGCTGATACACAAAAGAAGAGAAAAAAAAAATTCTCCTCCTGTCCTGTAGGAGGAGGAAAGACATAAGCAGGACATTGTGATATGGCAATGCATGTGCATCGCAAGGCTGGGGGGTGGGGGGTTGAGGGTGGTGCTTCTTTTGTCTGCAGCACGTGGCTCCGAGGAAGAGCATTGGTTGAGGGCATGGCCATGCTGCTGATGCAACACGCACTTCATGTGTTTGTGCAAAAAATTGTAAATCACTTCAGGGTGCCGGTGATAGCTCACCTCCTCTTCAAGAAGGACACCGTGGGATCTTTAACATCCACCAACGAATGCCGGCATATGGGAAGCCTATGGAACGTCTATCCGAGGGATGGCACGAACATCGATGAATCACCCGACCTGTGAAACAACGGGATGGCAGTTTTTAGCAAGGTCGGAATTCAAACCCAGGCTAGACAACTCAGAGTCGAGTGTGCGTTCTTCTCGGCCATCCTGCCAACCCAGAAAGCTGTCATTAGACGATGAGAGGACGTGAGATGATGGAGCACAGTAAAGGAGATGTGAACCAGAGGGGGGGGGGTCGGGGGGGTTTGAGCATTTCCAGTGATGTCCCGAACTCAGATGGGAACACGAAACAGACCAAGCTGAGTTATACACAGTATTTGTAATCGGAATGGAAATCGTGTAATAAATTCAAAGCGAACATCGTGCCTGTGATCTGTAAAGTATTTATAAATCTGTTTTGAAATGGCACTTTTAACCGTAGAAGGTCAAGCAACATCCAGTTATTCTTCGCTAAGCAACTAGTGTCGCCATCGAGAGTCTGCAATTTCAGGAATCACTTCACATCGCACGGGTCATGTCCACGCAGATACGGCCCAGACATTTCGTAAAACCAAATGAAAATGTTTGTGATAATATTGAAAACCAGCACTCGGTGGTGGCAAAGTGGTGTGCTGCTTCGAACGCTCGCTTGTGTTGCCATTGTGACAGTGCGTTTGTTTGTCTCGATTGTGCCAATGGAGCGAGGCTTCGGAAGGTTCAACATCCGAGCTGCTGCCTGAGAGCCAGAAGCAGGGAGCAGGAGCAATTCCAAATTGAGAGTGTGAGCAAATGCACACGGTCAGTGCAAAATCCAAACTTCCGATGGGAATCAGAATACACACAAGGAAATTTGCCGCAGAAGGAGGCCGTTTGGCCCATCATGCCTGTGCCACATCAACGCCAAATCAAAAAAAAGAAAAATGCAATTCTTTTTATTGTTTTTTTTTTTCCCCTTTCCAGGGAAATGGCCATGGGTGAAGACTGTTCTTAGGTTAAAATTAAAAAAAAAAGACATCAACCACACAACACTCCTTGATGAGACCCTCTCTCCCCACAGCATGGAACAGATTGCTTTCCTGGTTGCTAATGGCAAGCAGGATCACTAACCTCGGAGGATATTCGGTTCTGCTTCTGTTACAACTGAATATCCGACAAGGTTCGTGATTCATGCATTTCAAGTGGAATTGGATGGCTCAGTTATAGGTACTGAGAAAGAGTGCGGATAGGGAAGGCTTGATACTCCTTCTGCGTTAAAGTTCCAAGTGTGCGATTCAGGACGCAGATTAACAACAAGGCTACAAATTTTTTAAACTCCAATCATTATGTTCTTCATTAGCAGCACCTGGTTGTGGTTTGCATTGTTTTCTGGGAGTGAGGCTGCGTCGCTGATGCAGTGCCCCCATGTGGGTGAGGGCAGAAATTTGTAATTTGTTCAGGATGCCGGTGACAACTCACTTGGTCTTCGTGAAGGACACCGTGGGTCGTGGGATCTTTAACATCCACCAACTTATTTATTTATTCGTATACAACCGGTGGATGCTTGGTTGCATCCTTTTCTGGGGGCACGGCTGTGCCGCTGATGCAACGCTCCCATTTACCAATAAAGCTGGTACTCATTTTGCCGACCTCTGAGGGATGACAGACTGAGTAAATCCGCCTGGTGTGAATTCAACAGCAGACAGGGGATTAAACTCAAGACCCTAAGATCTTAAGTCAGCCACCTTAATCGTTCCGCCAACACCAGGCCTAATCCACCAACTAATGCTCGCAGACGGGACGCCCAGTTTAACGTCCATCCGAAGGGCGGCACACATATTGATGGCTCACCCTGCATGAGACAAACCAGGATGGAAGTTTATAGCTGGTGGAGATTCGAACCAAGGCGAGACAGCTCATAGAGCAGTTACCGTACCTGTAAACTAACCTGTCTCCCCCCTCAATAATTGCCCGCAGTCATATCGAGATCATTTATTGATCAAGACATCTAAATTTTAACTTCATGATTGTCCTTAATGTTTTGCCTTAAACCAACAAGAGATCATCCATTGTTGCTGGAAAACTTGAAGAACGATTCAAAAACAAAACATCTGGTAATGAATTATCTTACTTAAGGTTGATGTTCTATTTCTATGTTAAAAAAACAGAAAGTACACACTATGACGTAATTACCCCAACACTGTTTCAAAAAAAACCCATTAAAAAACACAGGTGAAGTCTGTGTGTCCGTCTGTTTGTCACGCTATCTCCTAAATGATTGCGCAGAAATTCACCAAACTTGGTAGTCATGATCACATGACAATAAGGTGAAAGAGCAGTATCGTTTTTGACCCTGCCTCCTGGTGACGAACTGAGATGGGGTCAAAAGGTCAAAGACTTGAAAATGCAATTACTGGCACATTTTCTAATGAAACTTTGTTTATGTGATCAACATTGGGGGAGGAATGAAATGTGTAATGATTTGTTGGAGGGGAATGAGCCCCGGTTCATGCCTGTGGGTGGGGATTGAGAGAGTCACAGGGGTCAAATGGTGGGGGGGGGGGGACAAAAACTCAATTTAATACAGGGTCATTCCTGGTGGAACCTTTTGCCAACTTTCAACTTTGCTTTAGGTGGGAAGCGTGGGGATTTGCGATGGCGTGCGATCGACTTCGCTCGAGTTCAATTCAATTTTCAACACACTTCATCCGTGTTTATCAATGATCCGGAGAGATGGATCCGGATTGATCACTGTATGCACATGTCATGATCTGCAATGCCACCACAAACATAACGATGCGTAAACAATTCAAGAAAGCTCGAATGGCACACTGTGGCCGAGGCCCGAGACCACGTTCCACGATGCCTCCACAAATACGAAAGGGACGTGAACAGGAACCATAGGAGAGAAGAAGAATGTGCTGTTGTGGAGGAAGACTGGATCGTTTCATCGACATGTGCAAAGCATCAGCCTGGATTGTGGACAGAAATATGATCTCCAAGCGTTCCTGTCTGACATAACTGATAACCCACCAAAGAGAAACCATATTCATTTACAATTCTGCCCTTAAATGTATCACTTTTCAATTACTTTCAAGGACTCCCTGTGTTATTTCATAAAAAAAAAAAAAAACTTTCTGGAACAAACCAATTCATCTTTCTAAATGCAAGTGCACATACTTCCGTGATCTCGTTCTGACTGCAATGCTCAATCATATTATTGTCTCCAGATGTTCAAGACTATACTATGACAACAGAAAGCTGTGAATGCTATAACAAATATGAGAACATTTTTTGATTCTGATGTTCCATCCTCTTTACTGAGCGTTGGTGATGCCGAATCAGTTCATTGGCAAGCGTGATGCTGGATGGTTTGCCATTGCCTTCACAGCGTTGTTTATCCGTTCTCTTTACTTTTAAATACCGAGTGTCAAGCAAGGATCGGCAGCACACAACCAACTTTCTTGATCAATGCCAGCCAATCCCTTTGGAATGCTAAAAAAGGTTGGCTGACTGACGTGTGGACTGCAGTGCAGCAGCTGATGCACTGCCTGTTTGCAGTGGGTGGTTCTATGTGTCACGGACTGCAGCTTATTCCGGAAGTACCTTTTTTTTAACTGTAAAATCGTATTTACCAGCAAAATAAAAATCCTCATAAACTGTGTAATGGATGTCGAAATAGGATGGATGCGTGGCAGGCACCCTCTATTCGTCAAAATGCTTGCAGTTATTGCTGATGCGAGACAACGGTTCATGGTCACCTTTCCAGTGAAGAGGTACGATGCGATTACTATTTGACATTAAATACATTTGGTTGGGATTATCTATTCCATCCATCCATTGGGACCATACTCTGTGCAGAGTGTTGGTGCTGTCAAAGCAGTCTCCTTGGCTTTCGTTGGGCACAATACTGGACGGGTCACAACTCCGACACAGGATACCAGCAAGCTGGCACTCATTTTTGGTGAGCTCGGAAGGATGACAGGCAGAGTCAACTCCACCTGGTATTAATTCAACAGCTGAGTGGGATTTGAACTCAGGATCCCAGGATCCCAGGATCCCAAGCCCACCACCCTAATAACTAAGCCAACACCAGGCATGATTAGATATTGTTGAGTATAAAAGAAACAGGAAGCAAACAAATAGAACTAAACTCAAGTGATATATTGTTCATGGTCCCGAGCGGCGGCCCGCCTTCCATGGACCGATGAACTGCTAGCAGTGAGCAGTCCATGGTATGGTCGGGCTCGTGGGGATGCGTCTCTCCTAACACTACCAACTAGAAGGGGGTTACCTGAAGACACGGGTCCTCCTCCTCCCTCTCTAAACATCTCCATGGTGTTTGCACATCACTGCATGTGGCATGGCCTCTCTGGGGGTCTGTTGTCGTCGGCAATGGGTATTCCGCCGGCGACCTCAGATTTCTGACCCGGTTTGGCCGAGCCATACGTCGTCAATTGCTGAGCCGTTGCGAGCTAAATGCTGCCGTCTCAGCAATTTCAGTGAACACTGTGCTACACACTCTTCTGAGCAGGTGGTTTTGCCTGCCATGCCAGTCATGCAGATCCGATGGACTGGACCTGGATGCCGGGTCAGCGATCCCAGCAAGAGACTTGATTGTTTCTTGAGCGGGCCGCTACCTGGGGAGGGCGGCCCACAGTCTTAAGCTGGGGACAACCACTCTGGTGGTCTGCAGTTTCGGTCCATCGCCGAAGTGTCGTGGTGGTCAATGCCTGATACACGGTTGAGTGGGTGGGAGGACGACAACGGGCCAGCGTGATTAACCCCTGGTGGGGAAGCATCAAACTGAAGCTGACCCCTCCCCATGGCTCCACAAACTTTCTCAAGCACCAACTCCAGTTCTATAATGTAGCCATTGTTACATACAGTATGATTCATCACTCATTCCTGGCCTTCGAAGCATGGAAAAAAAACATGTTGAAGCATGGAATTTCGTATGATGTCAGGATAAAGGCACACCAGATCACCAATGGAGGTCTGTTACTTATTGGATCGAAACTGGCATGATCTGATGTTATATGCCTGATCTGTTGATATTTGAATGGACTTGAGCAGTTGAATGAACATTGTTACTTCATATATGAATGTACGCAATTGGCCGCATAACTGCTCGGGTCATGATGGTCTGTCATGATTGACGATTCAGGGATCCATCCTCTGGGCAAAGTCTGTGCATGGCATGTTATTCACCCATTGGGTGTTCCACACACTCATTGAAGAAACGAAATTACCTTACCATTTCCAAATTGCCTTTGCAATGAGTATAATATGTCCCTTTCGCCGATTGTGTTTCCACAGGCGTTGGTGACTCCATGGCCAGCAACACATACTCATTAAAATTCATGCAGCAATAGTGGTGATGGGGCAATAATTTGTGGCCAGAACCTTGAAAGGGCAAAATATTATATAAAGTCTCAGATGAGACAACTTGTCAGGCCAATAGGGGATGGGGGAGGAGGAGGACAGTAAGGCCACATCATATGCTGACAAAGCCCATTAAGGTGAAACCTTTTCATGATTTGGTTGTTCCTTTCCATGGCCTTGATGGTGACAGCTGTGCATGATGCGCTGTTCATGCATCGGCGAATGTACACATATGTGTGTCGCCATTTTCCTCAGAGATTGCCAAACAGATCATCGTCAAACTTTTTAAGATTCATCAGTGAGTGCCGGGGAGTGTTGCGGGCAAAAAAAACAAATTGGGAAATTTTGAAAAAGAACTTAGATTTAAAAAAATATATATATTTTAAATCGATGTATAATGCCAAAGCCTTTGCAGCTCCGTGAAAGGTGATATTAAATGATCCCCGACCCCATTCCTTAGTGGGTGAAGGGAAGCATTTTCAGCTCCCATAAAAAGACAACAAGAAAAAACACATATATATATATATATATATATATATATATATATATATATATATATATATATATATATATATATATATATATATATATATATATATACATATACACACAGTATATTTGATTTCTTCAAAAGACAAACAATATTACAACAGCACAACAGAAAAGGAAGCATTGTCATTGCACACACCATACATACATACATGTGCCTGGTGTTGGCTTAATGGTTAGGGTGGTGGGCTTTGGGTCCGAGGGTCCCGAGTTCAAATCCCGCTCAGCTGTTGAATTAATACCAGGTGGGGTTAAATCGGCAAGTCATCCTTCCGAAGTCAGCAAAATGAGTGCCAGCTTGCTGGTTTGAGTGGCGACCCATCCAGGATTGTGCCCAATAGCCAAGGAGACTACTGAAGCAGCACCAACGCTCTGCACAGAGTATGGTCCCAATCTCCTCCTGTTATATGTACTAGTACGGACCCGTAGGGGCAGGCCCATAGGTGCGTGCCCGTAGGTGAGTGCCAGTATGTGCAGCCCTCTCTCGCCCCCCCCTCTCTCTCTCTCGCCCCCTCTCTCTTCCCAACTCTATCCCCCCCCCAGAGTCTCGCCCTTCCTCTCTCCCCCCTCCTCCCTCCTCTCTCGCCTCTCTCTCTCTCTCTCTCTCGCCCCCACTCTCATCCCCCGCCTCTCACAGATATTGGTCGACAGATAAATGGCCGTAACTTGGGAACTGCTTATCCGATTAATATCAAACCTCGAAAAGGCACATCCACAGGACCCAGCAATATTCCTGGCAAGTTTCAATCAGATCAGACCGTCAATCGTGCAAAAAACAAATAAATAAATAAAAAACTAATTGTGAAGTCATTCATGACGTCATAGCACCGTGTCTTGTCATTGGTCGACAGATAAATGGCCGTAACTTGGGAACCGCTCATCCGATTAATATCAAACCTCGACAAGGCACATCTGCAGGTCCCGGGCAATATTCCTGCCAAGTTTCAATCAGATCGGACCGGCGGTCATCGAGAAACGGCAGTCGCAGACAAACAGACACACACACACAGAGATTGCTGGAATTATAGATACTAGTACGGGCCCATAGGGGCGGGCCCGTAGGTGAGTGCCAGGATGTGCAGCCCTCTCTCGCTCTCGCCCCTCTCTCTCCCCTAATCTTGCCCCCCTCTCCCCCTCCTCTCTCTCGCCCCTCTCTCTCGCCCCCACTCTCATCTCTCTCGCAGATATTGGTCGAAAGAGAAATGGCCGTAACTTGGGAACCGCTCGTCCGATTAATATCGAACCTCGAAAAGGCACATCCGCGGGTCCCCAGCAATATTCCTGACAAGTTTCAATCAGATCGGACTGTCAATCGTGGAAAATAAATAAATAAACATTAATTGTGACATCATACCACCGTGTCTTGTCATTGGTCGACAGATAAATGGCCGTAACTTGGGAAACCGCTTGTCCGATTGATATCAAACCTTGAAAAGGCACATCTGCGGGGCCCCGGCAATATTCCTGGCAAGTTTCAATCAGATCGGACTGGCGGTCGTCGAGAAACGGCGGTTTCAGACAGACAGACAGACAGACAGACAGACAGACAGACACACATTCCTGGAATTATATATATATATATATATATATATATATATATATATATATATATATATATATATATAAATACACATACACACGCACACACACACACACACACACACACACACACACACACACACACACACACACACACACACACACACACACACACACACACACACACACACACACGAGGTGTGTTCAAAAAGTATCCAACCTTAATTTTTTGTGCGTAAACAAATGAAGCTTGGGAGGCGTGGTTTGGTGCACGTATGTCGGCAATCCTAATCCGTATGCGTGAATATTTTCCCACCTGCAGAAGCTGTCAGTCGCCGACAGACCGCCGATGAGTGAGGACGTGTAAGTGAGCACCGTCGGATTTTCGTTTGACAAAATGACGGAAAAACTTGAACAACGCTACTGCATGAAATTGTGTAAAGCTTGGCGATTTCCAAGTGGAAACGATCCGCAAGATGCAGCAGGCCTTCGGGAACGAAGCAATGGGCACCACACAGATAAAAGAGTGGTACAACCGCTTCAAAGATGGTCGCACATCAGTGGAAAGTGAAGCACATTCTGGTGGGCCCTCAACATCCCGAAATGAGATAGTCATTGACCAAGTGAGGACCCTGCTGATGCAGGATCGTCGAATCACGATCAGAGAACTTGCAGACGAGGCGGGCGTCAGCATTGGATCTGTTCATTCCATTGTGACTGAGGATTTGGGCTTAAAGGCGCTGTCACACCTTGATGATTTAGCCAGCGTATGCCGACTTATGAAAAATTCGTCTAAAACGCTGACACACGTCGAATACGTTATGGGTAAGTTTTGTATACGTTAAGAGCATGGTGAAAAACACTGCCATATGTCGTAGTACGCTGACTTTCATCGTTGTACTTTGCGGTTGTCCTCAAATTTTAGCATGCTTGAAATTTTACGACGTATACCAGTGTACGACTCACACGTTCCGCTACGCTGGCCATAAGTTGTAGGCACGTTATGCGATCGTTGACACACGTTGCTTGTAAGTTACTCATAAGTCGCGGTAAAGATTAGCGTACCCGAAACTTATTTATGACCTATGAGTAACGTGTTGTCGGCACATTACACGATCGTTGCACACATGTCGAGGCACGTTATGCGATCGTTGACACACGTTACTTGTAAGTTACTCATAAGTCGAAACACGTCGCGGTAAATATTAGCGTACCCGAAACTTATTTATGACCTATGAGTAATGTGTTGTAGGCACGTTACACGATCGTTGCACACACGTCGAGGCACGTTATGCAATCGTTGACACACGTCGAGGCACGCTACTTGTAAGTTACTCATAAGTCGAAACACGTCGAGGTAATTCTTCGCGTACCCAAAACTTATTTTTAACCTATGAGTAACGTGCTTTGAACCTATGTGTAACGTACCTCCAACGCATATTGACGTATGTAGACGTATTTGATTGACGTCTTCCGGATGACCACAAAACTTACTGAACGTGTTTCTAATTTACAGCTACCGTATAATGGCGTATTGGCAGCGTTAAAAAAAACAACAACAATAACTTCCGATATTTCGTCACGTACCGTTCCATCACGTCCAATTGCCTCTTCAGTTTGCTCATGTCTTATTCTTAGTTCCTCCTCTGTGAATATTTTCTGTTTGAGGATATTGTTATTTCGACGTCGAAACTCAAAAGCAAATGTCCGAATATATTTTAAAATTCCTGATAGATTAAAAAAACAAAAAACAAACAACATCAACAACTTCAGGTATTTCGTCACGTGCCTTCACGGAGCCAAGGAGAAAAAGAAGAAAATGTGCCTGGACGGAGAAAATAAGTTTCGGGTATGCTAATCATTACCTCAACGTGTTTCGACTTATGAGTAACTTACAAGAAACTTGTGTCGACATGTGTCAACGATCGCATAACGTGCCTACAACTTATGGCCAGCGTAGAGGAATGTGTGAGATATACGGCGAGTATGTCGTAAAATTTTCAGCATGCTTGAAATTTCACGACGTACGAGACGTACCACGAAATATGACAGCATACTTCATCGTTTTTCAGCGTGCTCTTAACGTATACACAACTTACCCATTACGTATTCGACGTGTGCCAGCTTTGTTCGGCAAAATTTTCATAGGTCAGCATACGCTGGCAAAATCGTCAAGGTGTGACTGCGTGGTTGACACTTTGAATTTTCAGGCGGTTATGATTTAAATCGGCGTGTGGCAGCTTTTTAACAGGCTACGCCACGAGTTCGTCGGCGATACGTGCAGCGCGCTATGCCTAAGTTAAACTATCGTTGGGCATAGGTTGTGAACGCCAACAGGCTTAGCATTCGTTGGTGTAAGTTATCTATAAGACAACGAAACGTTCTGTGCCCGTTACAAATATGTTATGCATACGACCAACACGTTATGAATACGACCAAAAAAAAAAAAAAAAAAAAAAAAAAAATCAAAATTTCAGCATATGCCAACGTTTTACATACATTTTAATACGTTGCCATTGCTGGCTAAATCGTCAAGGTGTGACAGCGCCTTTAGGAGAATCTCAGTGAAGTTCGTGCCAAAGCTGCTAACGATCAAGCAGAAGCAACTCCGTTTGGAGACCACACAGGACATGCTGGAGACTGTGAACAGCGATCCCAACTTCTTCAACATTGATCACTGGCGATGAGACCACAGTGATCCGTCATTTTGTCAAAAACGAAAATCCGACGGCGCTCACTTCGACTTCCTCACTCATCGGCAGTCTGTCGGTGACTGACAACTTCTGCAGGCGGGAAAATAAATATTCACGCATACGGATTAAGATCGCCGACATACGCTTCATTTGTTTACGCAAAAAAATTAAGATTGGATACTTTTTGAACACACCTCGTAACAATATATATATATATATATATATATATATATATATATATATATATATATATATATATATATATATATATATAGTTGCAGAAATGGCTCTTATTGGACTACTAAATATAGGATAAGCTCAGATCCCCCATTAAAGGCATGATTAGCTCGGTTATTTGGTAAAATGGACACGACATGTGTGTCGGGAGTTTCAAGAGACTGTTTTATTGTTTGTGCGGTGGTGGTGGAACGAGAGATCCCTCTTCTTCCTCCCCCCAATCCCGGATGAGGCCCCGCCCAGTCGGCTGAGAGGGTGTGGCCAAAAAGAGGAATTGAAACGAAGGGGAGGAGTTTGTCGGCTTCGCTGAGGGAGGCGTGCTCGGGGTCGAAGCGAGCGAACGAAAGAGAAACTGGAAAGAAAAGGGGTTCAGTTTGGGGCGAACAGTCGCTCTCGAGGCATGTTCGTGTTTCGAAGCGAGCGAACGAAAGAGAAACTGGAAAGAAAAAGGGTTCAGTTTTGGGGCGAACAGTCGCTCTCGAGGCGTGCTCGTGTTTCGAAGTGAGAGGCGAAAGTCTTTCGAACGAAAGAGAGGCGGCCTGCACGTCGAGTCGGCGATCGACTCTTATGAGGAGGTGATTCTGCAGTGAGAGAGACGGCAGCCAGCTTTGAGAGGCGAGCATGGAAAAGTAAAGAAAAGGTAATTCTACAGAGAAAGAAACTGAGAGGACGGAGTTGAGAAGTCTAGCTTTGAGGCGGGAAGGCAAGAGAGGAAACAACGGAGCCTCTGATGGTCCATGCTCACACCAACGGCTCGACACGTTTGCCGATCCGCTTGCCGGAGCCTGGCACCTCAATTTGGGCCTTGTCTGGTGCACAGGCCAGGCCTGGATTTGTATGCTGGACCTTGAGAGGGATCAGCTGAGGCCCATCGTCGACCTTACATGGGGTCAGAGCGCGCGGAGACAGTGTGCGGTGTGGAAAAGAAAGAGTACGGTGCCATCATCTTGCCATGCGGGCGCGTTCGAGCTGGGGGCTCAAATCCGTGGACATCCGCTTGTTACGAGCGACATTCGTGCTTTTTGACACTTTCCTCTCGTCCATGAAACATCACCAAGTACTCTGTATTGCATGCATGCTGTCTGTCTGTGTCTTGTTTGCACGTTGTTTAATCATATCTCGGGAGCGACCCCCTCAAAACCTGCAGTCCGTGGTTCCTTAGTTAAGAACGGGTTAAAGATTGTTTATAAAAGCATTGTCGTGAATGTTTTGCTTGTGTTGTGTTCCCCGACGTTCCCCAATAAATCTGGTTGGTTCGTATGAAGTTGCCGCTATGGATTAATTTGTGTCGCGTCGAGGAGTGATCTGTTTCATTGGCAAACAAAACCAAAATGGTTACAGACTGGCAGAAAACGCTCGGCATCTGACACAACCAGTCTGTAACCGGGTTTCTATTTCCCCAACTGGTAAGGTACGAGGATTATGTTGGTATCGCGATTGAAGACGCATGACCAGAGGCCTGTGCCAATCCGGCCAGCGTTATAAACCCCGGAGACAGTGGTGGTGAGGGTGGTGCCTCTGATCGGGTGAGAATCCCGCCACCCCGGATCCGCAACAATATATATATGTACAGTAATCCCCCGCTATATCGCGGTTCACCTATCGCGCCCCCGCTTCATCGCGGGTTTTCCCTTGGAACCTAACTAATTTTTTCTGGGGTATTCCCCTGGTATATCACGGTAATAATATATAAAATATAAATTATTTAAGCAATAAATTATAACGACCAGTCACACAACGCACGAGACAAAGTTTCGCTTGTGAACTTCGAATATTTTCTACGTTTTTCTCCAAGCCCCACGATGCTGCCCAAACGCCTTGCACCTTCTAAGGCTTCTGGCAAGGAATGTTTATATTCATTCGATATAAATCAAACCCAATCGAGTTTATACACCGCCCAGCGTTTAATATAATCAATCGATAAAAATAAAACCGAATCGTGTTTACACACCACCCAGCGTTTAATAATCACTCGATAAAAATAAAACCGAATCGTGTTTACACACCACCCAGTGTTTAAAATCACTCAATATAAATAAAACCCAATCATGTTAATACACCGCGTTTATAAAAAAAAATAGGCATTTTTGGGGGAGGTGACAATTCATCGCAGATTTTCACTTCTCGCGGGGGGGGGGGTTTGGAACGTAACCCCCACGATAAATGGGGGATGACTGCATATATATATATATATATATACACATAAATATATATATGTGTGTATATATATATATATATATATATATATATGTGTGTATATATATATATATATATATATATATGTGTGTATATATATATATATATATATATATATATATATATATATATATATATATATATATATATATATATATTTCTGGTTCTGTAGCTTAAATTCCCGGTTCTCGGTTTGCAGCAATGGCAGGTTCTCTCAGGGTCTCTACCGACTTTCTCAAAGTTAAGTTTCTGGTTGTTATATGTGGCATTTTAACTGTATATTTTCTCACCTACATATTTCTGTGTGTTCCAAGCTCGGTTTTGTTTCAAAAATCATGCTATTTTGTGAGTTTTCGTCGACCTTGTCTTAACGGGTTTATTGAGGCCTACCCATCCTTCACCTCCAGGTGTACGATCATTTTTATTTGTATTCTCTCCCTATTACCTTCAATTCCAATTTTCCCCACTTTCCCAACATCCCCCATCCCTCCCAACTAAACACTCTGTTTCTTGTCTTAAATTTAAAGGAAGAATAAAAGATAAAAAAAAACGACCATACCCACAAAAAACGAGTCCCGATCCTCCTCCTCCTCCTCCTCCTTCTTCCTCCTTCTCCTGGCACACCATCTTTCTTCGACTTGAGCTGACCCTCTCTCACCATTACCTTCATGATTTCTTCCTACAACATTTCATTCCTGAATCTTACCTAACCTTCAAAAAATAAAACTTTTCCTTGTATTGTTTCTATATATATATATATATATATATATATATATATATATATATATATATATATATATATATATATATATATATATATATATATATATATATATATATATATATATATATATATACATATCTATCTATCCTGGAACCATGTGTCTCTCTCCCACGTTGTTACGTTAACGTGTCACGTCTTCCAGGTAAATTTAATCGATCAATCAGCTTCACTTTGTGTTTACAGTTCCAAATTCACCACACACCTCCACGATTTCTCTTCAACCTTCCCTTTTCCGAATGTTACACAATCCTTATTTAAAATAAATAAATTCACTTTTGACTATACACCTCCCACAGTCACGTGCTTCTCCCGGAACCACGTGATCTGTTACCACCCCCTGCGTTTACCGATCCTAATTCACCATTCACCTCAGAATTTTTTGTACAACCTTTCCATTACCTAATCTGATGAAAACTTTCTCAAAAAATAAAAACAACCACAATAATAATAATAAAAACAATCTCTCATAACGCTTCATCTTCCCCTTTCACACGTGTGGTTCTCATGACGAGCATTATGCACGACTTCTTTTTCAACAGACAACTCTCAACTCGACCTTTCCTTCATACATTGCCGAAAAAAATCCAACTGTTACATCGTTTCTTCTCTTCATTCTCTTGATTCCCCTTTATTACATCCATCAAGAAATGTCTTTAATCACATTTCTTAACGAAAAATTTAAAAAAAACCCAGTTTGCCATGAGGGTTCACTTTCCATCAACCATTCTTTTTTTCCAACTTCAGTGCCAACTCATCCCTCTCACCCCTCCTTCTCAAAGCAACCATCACACTCTTCTCCCTCCAAACCTCCTTTCACCTTGATTAAAACCCCCCCCTCACCTTTCTCCCTCAACTCTCCCCACTCACCCTTTTCCCACCATTCACTCCCCATTCTCAAAGTTGCCTCCTTCCCCTGCCCTCTTAAAAGTCCACCTCCTCAAATCCTCAACTGCCTTCTGCCCCCTCTCTTGCCCTCCATCTCCCCAATCACCACAGAGGCTTTTCTCCTCCTCATCCGGCCCCCTCCACTAGCTTTTCTACAATCCCTCACACACTTTCAACAACACTCCTGAACCCGCCCCCCCTCCTCCCTTGTCCTACTCTCCCATCCCCTGCACCCAAAGCCTCCACCTCTCCCTCTTCATTAACAGTAAGGACCTCAAATATCCGTGGCCTTTGCTCAAACCTTACAGATCTTTCCATAAAGGTTGCCACTGACAAATCAGACATAATCTGCTTCACAGAAACTTTCCTCCCTCAAGACGTCCCTGACTCCCAAGGATCTCTCCCGAGTTACTCCCTCCTCTGGTATGACAGACCTGAGCCTCGTCCTGGTGGAGATGTGGCTCTCTTCATCAAAGACTCCATTGCTCACTCTCCATGCGCTGCCCTCACTCCCCCACACCCCCAGGAATACCTCTGGCTCCGGCTTCCCCTCCACTCCCACCTCATGTTTATATGTGTACTGTACCGTCCACCAAACAGTGATGACTCCATCTACACCTCACTATCCGAAAACATGGACCATCTTCTATCTTCTCATCCAAACTCTCTCTTCCTCATATGTGGTGACTTCAATTGTCATCGTGTCAGTTGGCTGGGTGTGGGTACCTCTCTCACCTGTCATGGCACCTCAGCAAAAGATTTCTGCGACTCACTGGGACTGACTCAATCAGTCAATTTCCTGACCCGGATCTCAACCAATGATACTCTATCTCTTCTGGATCTGATTTTGACAAATCTCCGTGAAAATATCCGCTGTTCTTTCTCCGCTCCAATCGCTTCTTCTGACCACGTCCTTGTCAAAGTAGACATCTCTCTGGCTATTATCAGAGAACCACCTCAGCGCCGTCGAGTCTGGCATTTCACTCAAGCCGACTGGCAGGGCCTCCAAGCAGCCATCAAACTTATAGACTGGTCTCCCATCGCTTCTTTCTCCAACATCAACTCATCCTGGGAATTCTTTCAAAGAAACTTGTGCTCCCTCATGCACAGATTTGTCCGCTCTCGTCTCCAGTTGTCCTACCATTCCTCCCGCCCATGGTTCACTGAAGCTGGCAGCGAGGCAGTTGTCCTGAAACAACTTGCCTTTGCCTGATGGAAAGCAAACCCAACTGAGGGTAACATCAGTTCCTTCCATAAAGCTCAGAACAAGTGTGTTCCTTCCCTAAGGAGACCCAGAAAACATCATCTTTCAAAGCTCAAGTCTGAACTCTCAACCTCTCTTCCTCCTCAAATTCCTGATGGCATCTCATCAACTCTGTTTCTGGTAAATGTTCCCCCTCCATCCCCTCCCTTACCTCAAATGGCCGTACTGATGATACTGCACAAGAAAAGGCTGAATGCCTAAACTCGGTGTTTGCATCAAAATCTTGTGACCGAAACCCATCGATTTCTGTACCCACCTTACTCAGACGCACCCAACTGTCCCTGGACTCTATGTCCTTTTCCTCTGACAAAGTTGAGAGCTTGATGTCAAACCTTGACTCAGATTTTGCAACATGTCCAGACGGCATCAGCCCACGTGTATTAAACACTCATCCTCTCTCTGTCCTATTCACCCTCTCATTTGCTCAAGGTCATCTACCATCTGCATAGAAATCAGCAAACATAACTGCCCTGCACAAAAATGTGCAAAAACAGATCCCTGCAACTCAAGAGCAATCAGCCTTATCCCAGTCATCAGCAAGGTTATGGAATCCATCATTGCTTCAGACATGAAATCCTTCCTCTTCTCCAATGGCTTGATTTCCGATCATCAATTTGGTTTCATACCAGGTCACTCTACCCTGGATATGCTGCTTCTGTTCTCCCAACAATGGATGGAGGTACTCATTGCCGAATATGAAATCAGAGCCATATCTCCATACATATCGTGTTTTTGACATGGTATTGCACCCTGCCCTGCTCACCAAACTCTCTTCCTATGGTATCCAACACCATCTCCACTCATGGCTCGCAGAATTCCTCTCCTGTCGCAGTCAACGTGTGGCCCCAAATGTCGTTCTTTCATCCCCTCTTCCTGTCCAGGCTGGAGTTCCTCAAGGCAGCGTTCTGGGCCCTGTTCTTTTTCTTATTTTCATCAATGATCTCTCTGACTCTCTGGAAAATCCTTTTTATCTCTTTGCTGATGACTCCACCCTCTGCCGTACCATCTGTCATCCTCAGACCGGCAAGTAGCAGCTTCTTCGCTCTCTGCAGATCTGGGTAAAATCACAAACTGGTCCAACACGTGGAACATGTCTTTCAACCCTGACAAATCTCACACTCTCACTATATCTCTCCAAAATAACCGTTTGGAACCCCCAATGCCCCCCCCCCATCCACTCTCTCAACAATCCTCTGGAAGAAGTCCTTTCTTTCAAGCATCTGGGTCTCACTATCTGCCATGATCTTTCCTGGGAAAGCCACATTTCCAACCTGGCCTCCAAAGCCAGTCGCCAACAGGGAATCCTTCGTCGTGCAAAGTCCTTCCTCGGCCCACCTGAGCTCCTGACCACAAACAAAGCTTTCCTCACCAGCCTGATGGAGTACTGCTCTCCCCTCTGGGCTGCTGCTCCTGCCTCTCACCACTGTGGAAACCAAGGCATTTCGGATCATTGGTATCTCCCACGATGAGGCTGAGTCTTTGGGCCTCTCACTCTCTCACCGCAGGCAGGTCAGTGGTCGTTCTTTCTTCTACCATCTCCTCTCTGGTCTCGTCCCCTCTGCTCTGTCTGTGATTTGTCCCCACCATATTTCCGCAGGGTGCTCAAGGTCCGCCAACAAGCCCCGATGGTAAAACCACCAACATCACGAATCACTGCTCACCTTCACTCTTTCATTCCTCATTTTTCCTGTCATTGGAATAAACTACCTCACACTGTTCAATCCCATTCTTCCCTCCAGGCCTTCAAAACGGCTGTTCACCACCACCTATCATCCCCCATCCAAATCCTCAATCTTTTCTACCCCTGTTAATCCACCCCAAACACACCTCCTTCAAATTCCCTGCATGTCCATCTTGTATACCCCATTTTCCCCGCCCCATCCCTCTCCCTTCCACAGAACTCAGATGTCTCTGTTCCCCCTGTTTTGTCCTTCCCACTCCCGCCCCTCTTGTCTCATGCCCCCCTTGATGTGCGTTAGCTCTCATACGAGCCTCGACAAGGTAAACAAATAAATAAAAACCAATGTCACCCCCAGGGTGACCAGTGTCTTGCCAAAATGTGAACATGAGTGACTTATTTATTCGATTAAAGTTACTCAAAAAATAAGGGTTTCGTCGACCTTGATGCTTGACCTTTTTGTGACCTTGACCTTTATATTTTCGTACGGTTAATGGTATCTCTCCAGGACCGTTGTACATGAAATATCAAGAGATTTTGATTAGAACTGAGGAAATAAAATTTTCATGAAAAATCCGTTTTTTCGTCATGACGTCATCAAATGCGTCATAGCGTCAAACTTTTCACAGATCTGGAAAGCACTTATTAAGCGCTTTCATATGAGGTATTACTCGATATGGTATCTAAAATTTCAAAATTTGACCTTGGGGTCAAAAACTTTCGACCTCCAGCGCTAACCATGAAGGTAAAGGCCGATCGCCACCAAAAATTAATCAGCTGAGCGCCAGACCATGAACTATATTCCCATGAAGTTTGAAGACGATCCGATCAAAAAAATAAGGGTTTCGTCGACTCCCCTGATTTGAGACAAAGTGACCTTGACCTTTGACCTTGACAATTTTATGCGCTGAAAGGGACCTCTATAGGACTCTGACATGCGAAGTTACAAAAATTTCCAATGATAACAGTGCTCTGCAGAGTGATCGATACGTGATTACAGACAAAAAAAAAAACAAAACATACAAGCTGACTAACATATCTCGCAAAAACTTCGTTTTGGCAAGATAATAAATACATATATATATATATATATATATATATATATATATATATATATATATATATATATATACATACATATATTTAAAATCTTTCACACACACACAAATACATATGCATACATGCGTGGTGTTGGCTTAATGGTTATGGTGGTGGGTCGGGATCTGAGGATCCCGAGTTCAAATCCCGCTCAGCTGTTGAATTGATAGCAGCTGGGGGTTGACTCTGCCTGTCATCCTTCTGATGTCGGCAAGATGAGTGCCAGCTTGCTGGTTTGCTTTGTCTGAGTGCCGACCCATCCAGGATTGTGCCCAATAGCTAAGGAGACTGCTTAGGCAGCACCAACGCCCTGCACAGAGTATGGTCCCAATGGACACACACACACAGCTTCTTTCATATGAAAGTCCCTGTTCATTCCACCATGCTAGGATGTCACACCACATGTGCTGCACAAACATGGCCAGGCTAATTGTCCCCCAGATGCTTCAAAGTAATTGCGTTTTGTGTTATCGGTGATCACTGGGTCATTCATTGAGAAATTAGAGAAGAGATGTGCCAGATTGCACTCACTATTTCTTTGAGATGTGACCATATTTGGCTAATTAGGGAAAGATCTGGAATGTCGCGATTGCGTGCACAGCAAGAAAACATAATTTAATAATACCAGGTGGGTTGCGAAAGCATTTTAGGAAATTTGGCTCCTGAACCAAAGCAGAAAAGGCAGCATTGTCATTTCTTTTCTTTTTTTCTTTCTTTCTAAAGCTAGTTTTAATTGAACAGCAATCCTTTGTAAAGCCTGGAATATTTGGAAACTTTTCATCATGTGCAGGGTTTATCAGTGTTTAATACAGCTCTGGAATTAGCATGAAGGTTTAACCACAACAGAAAGTGAAGATGGAACATATTAACTTTTGGGAGCATTTCACCTTCTGGACTTATTATAACTAAAAGTTGTTGGTCATAAAGGAAAACGAAAAGTTTCATTTGAAGGCGTTGTCCATATTACATCCATACGTTTGCATTTCGGAAGGGGCGGAAGGTGAGTGCACATGCGATTTGAGATAATCACCATGAATGTCACTTTTCCCATTTAATCTTCTGAAAGATATAATATCAAAGCCTGTGTCATTGTTACCAACTCGTGTTGTTTGTCCGTGCTCTCTCGTTTTTAAATACAAGGAAGCAGCTCATACCATTTTGAAGTGTTTCCTATTACTCAGCCAGGGTTCGAACCACTGATATCCCAGACTCAGAACAGAGACCTAACCAGTACGTGACTGAGGCTGGTTTCCAAGACCGGCCACTTTTGAAGTTCTTCTTTGGTTTTCAAATTTGTTTTTGAAGCCACGAGACTGTGTGCAAACCACAGACACAGAACACAGTTGCACAATCTGGGAAGACGGAAGTTAAACAAACAGGCAAACAACGGACTCGTCGGCCATGTTACAACACCAATGCGTACTGTGTAATTTTGGATGGTGGAAGGGGGGGTGAGGGGGGGGGAGGTGAGAATATGACAAGGGGTGGAGAGAAATCAAAATTAATCATTTTGTGCATGAATAATAAATATGTAATCTGAGGCTCATGGAAGACGTTACATAAAATCGAGTTATCGACTTATACACTCAGCTCGAGGTTTATGACTTTGTCCAGTCTGAATGGCATCCCTTGAGTGCGTGTGAATACAGTCCCAAATTCAAAAAGAAGCAAGAAATGGCATACCACTGGTAGACCAATTTGGCATCGTGTCCACGAAATAATATGATCCAATTGGTGACTCAGGTGTCATAAATAGCCAGTGCCCATGGGAATAAGCTGCTCACCAAAAGGAGTTCAATGATGGTCGTCCCGCAGTTGAAAGTCCGAGTGAAAATGTTTAATTACATACATGCGCACATATGGGAGAGTAAATAAGTCAATCAATGAAAAAAAAATCTCTATATCTCACTCAAAAAAATTAAAAACCACACATATGCAAGCCCTATATATGAAACAAGGACGAGTGGGGGAAATCATTGAACAAGGAGGATAAAAGAGAAATAGCTTTTAATCTGCGAAAGAGGAACTATTCCCAAAGTTTGAAATCAAAATAACTGCTTTCTGCAACTGGGAAAGGAGCGAAACAGTCTAAACAAGAAAAAGAGCAATCAGAGATTGCAGACCCTTGCCAGAACTTCTTTTGATTGGTGTATTTATACAGGTTTTCAGGTAAATCCAATATGGCTGCCAAACCATGTGACCAATGACATCATATGTGTGATCCTTTTGGTCCTCATGGACAGGCAGTCATACATGTAAAGTTTTGCCTCAATCTGTTCTGCCACTTTAGAGAAGATTTTTGAAGGCTTAAAAAAAAAAAAAAAACAATATGACTGCCGAATCATGTGAAGGATGACATCATGAATTTTTTTTTCTGTGGACCATTTTATCCCAAGATGACCCTCAGACATTTTCGTATTGATCGGATGTGGCGTTCTGCATATGCGATTATGACGTCATTGCGATGGCACCTATGACGTCATTCAAAAAATTCACACTCATTCCTCATGAGTACTTGCTATGCGCCAAGTTTCAATTTTCTCCTTTGTGCGGTTTCAGAGATAGAGGTTCAAAGTTTTTGTTTTTCCAACATGGCTGCCACACCACGTGACCCATGACATCATAATTATCATTACAACATTCTACACGAGTAGTCAGTCGCATAAACGGTGAAATTTTTGTCTCAATCTGACAAGCGGTTGCGGAAAAAAACATGAAAGTTCTGTGCGGACAAACAAACAAACAAACAAACAAACAAGAAGATGTCGTGCAGAGCACGAAACTTGCAAAATCCAGAAAGCGATTTGACCTCAAAAATAATTGGTGGTTGAATTAAATGACCAAGTATGCAACTCGTCATCAAATTTCAAGTGAATGGGATGAAAATTGACAATTTTAGAAATTTGGCCGATGTTGACCTCCAAAATATTTCGCTGGTTGAATTCAGTGACCTGAAATATCGGTCGGGTAGTTTGTGAGGAGAAGATGTCTTCGTCAAATGTTAATGGACGTAAGTATGGATTACGTATGGTCAGACACCGGGACCCACTCGATGACCATATATCGGAGAAATAACCGAAAAATATCGCTCATCCATTTGTCACACTGAAAAGTAATGAAACAATAATCTTTGGAACTACTGTATTTAAGCTGTACGTTTACAGATCCAAAAATTATAACCACTTCAATTAAAGTTTGACAGGATTATATCATAACAATAATAAAAATACAAACACCATTCCATGAAACCAAACTCCATTACATTTTTTAGAATCATGTTCACCACGATGTCCTGATCTGACTGACACCGTTTTTGAGTGGTAAGAACAAGCTTTTTAAAATCAGTTTGTGCTCAAAAAGAATGCTGCGTACTTTTATCATTTTAAAATGTCAGACGTTAAAATTTCACTCATTCAATCATCATTAATACAAGATATTTTGACGGGGAGGTGGGAGATGGTAAATGTATCCCCCATTCAAGTACAATGATGGGGATAAAAAAAAAAACAGAGCCAGGGAAATCTCCCCCCTCCGCCCCCATCTCCAACCACTAGCCCTCTTCCCTTGCCAAATCGCACCCTCCACAAGGGTGTTGGAAACGTTATAACTCAGTCGTGGGAACGTCAATGGTGCTGTTTATTTTCGGCTATCAATATGTTTGCAACTCAGTATTGGTCAGCTGCATCTCATTTATACTGTACTCAAAATAAGTACATTTCGAGAGTGGTATTAAAGATGCAGAAATATCTTTGGGAAAATTATCCCTTTGGATAGGTACACCTCTCTGGTACGCCTAGTCAGAAGCCCCGCGGGGAGTACCACATCCCTGATTCGTACCCTTGTGGCTCATACCAAACTCCAGGCTGGAGAACCCTTACTGGTAGCCCAGTGGCTGGAACCAAACATCTGGCTGGGACACCTGCAGCTGGTATCAGAGCCTGAGCTGGTACCACTTTGTCTGGTACCAGACATCAGGGTGGCACCCCAACAGCTGGTCACAGAACCATGGCTGGGATGCCTGGTTGGTATTAGAATGCTGGCTAGTACCTCTGTGGCTGGTGGCAGACTCCTGGCTGGTACCCTTGTGGCTGGTACCAGATGATACTCACAATCATACATTGTGGCTTGTACTAAGCTGATACAAGACCCCGATCTGGTACACGAACCCAAGCTGGCACCACTGTGGCTGGTACAACACTCTGGCTGAATTATTGCCTGGGTTTGAGAACACATCCCTCTGCTCCATCCCATAAGCTCAATCATAAGTTTCTCACCAGAAACATTAGATTCTAAAATTGAAAGCGTTTGATCGATGTGGGTTTGAGGAGAACTTCAATGCATGCCGCTCTCGCCCTGCTTGATGTTTTAGTAGCATAAGAAGAAATTGACAACGATGTAAAGCTGGTACAGATCAAACACATAAAACGACCAGAAAAAGATGAGTGGAAACATTCCCACATTTGTCTGGCTTGATAGAGAATGTCCCATGGTTATGGTTGAGAGTTTATAACAACCTTAACTGTTATTGAACAACATTGTGATTGTATTTTCAGGAAGTCAGCAAATAATGCAACCACACAAACTAAGAATGCAACATTGCTACGTTTTCCCTCTATGCCTTACTGGTGTAATATTGTTGTGGAGCCGGGCATCGGTTGCGAGCACGACCGCTAGGTGGTGCAGTATGGTCGACTCCACTGAACACCCAGAATCTAGATCCGAAAGGTACGGGTCCCTTACAGGACCGCGAATCGTCATAAATCAACCACGTGGGACAGGGTTATTTGCCAAACTTCAAAATACCTAGAGGCCCACGTGGCGAGCTACCGAGGATTCACACCCTCGACGGCACTCGCACTGGACGAGCCGTATGCATGCTCGACTCGTGTGCAACCCGAGCGGTTGGTTACCGAGGTCCCGTCGGTCCAAATGTACAAATTTCCCAACACGCACCGTGCGAAGCCAATGAAAGAAACACAAAAACGAGCTGAAACATTTAACAGGGGATTTATTTATAATGGGGGGGCAGGGGGGAGCACGCAAGGAGCAGAGTTATCCGATTATAAGAAATGAAATGCAATGTACAAGCAAAATCACTTATCCAGTTTCTATTTAAAGACGGAGCCCCACAGACACACACACGCACACACGCACACGCACACACGCACACACACCCCAGAAAGAAAAATGGACCTTCCCGCCTCGTGCGGTTTGGCCGAGACAAGCGAACCAGACCGGTGTCGAGATGCGACCAGCCCAGCGCCAGCGAGATGCGACCAGCGTTGACGAGATGCGACCAGTGTTCGAGCAGACCACGCGCCTGAGCTGTCGGAGAACCAGACTCCAGCGACAGGACGAGATGAGAGCAGATGCCGGCGACAGGACGAGATCAATCTCTCTAGTTCGTCCAAAATCACCAACCTTTCCCTCTGGGAGGGAGGGGCCTCTTTCCCTGATCACTCGCCCCTTGATTGGCCAGAAACATCGCACGATTCCCTGGCCACCCTCCATTGGACAGACACACGGTGGACAGGGCAACTCCCACCCTTCTGGGCGGAGTCCCGAGCGGAGGCGTTCGTGGCTCCGCCAACCTCCTCATCTCTGGCCGCGTGCTTAATGGCGATCGTGTTGAGTCGGAAACGGGGAGGGTGAGACGCCCGCTCCTTGCTGATTGGCTAAGGAGGGACGCCATGCCTACGTTAGACTCTGCCCACGCGCGCACGAAGAATGCCGCGAGCAGAGTGTTGTTGTTGTGAGAGCAAAGATGGTGTGGATGTAAAAATCCTAACTATATCATAAAAATAACTTACAGCGCATGTATGTAATTCCCATTAGACACAGGTAGGGGGCCCTAACGAGAAACACACACTTACCAACATAACTGAGCTATCGGGAACGGCTCTCTGTCTGTGTGCACAAGGCTTCCAAATTCGTAACAATAGTACCAAGAGGATGTGGACAGATTTGAAATGGGAGTTCCCTTCCCTCCTCCCCTCCCTACCCCTCTTACTGTTCAGAACGAGAATCCGGAATCTTTTTCCATTTCGCTCAAGGATCCTGAGATTGATTCTCATTGCGTGTGCAGTCCATAACAAACATGTGTATACCACCACGACAGTTTAATCATCTATCTCAGGGGTTCCCAACCTGTGGTACGCGTACCACAGGTGGTACATTTGGACTTTCTAGGTGGTACGCAGCAGCGTGCTTTTTTTTGTTTGTTTACGCAGTTGTTATTTTACTTCTCTCTCATGCAGCTTATGCAAAATAATTAAATTTATATTGAAAGCAGCTGTACACTGACAGCTGTTTGTTATCGGCCATTGTGCACAAGTCTTATTATTCGTTTTGTCTCTACACGCCACACTGTCATCATTGCTTATTGCCCGGCTTATTGTTACCGTTATCGTTCACCAGCATCATATCAATGTGAAAATATTTGGAGAGTTATCTCAAGTTAGGCTTCACTTCCATCCAAAAAGGTGAATTAGAAGCTCCACAGTGTGCGATTTGTGGAAAAGTTCTCAGCAATCAATCTCTGAAGCCAAGTCTATTGAAGCGCCATTTTGATTCTGTTCATCCTGAACACAGCGACAAGGACCATAGATTTTTTTCGTCGGAAGGAAAATGCCATGAGAAGAGCACGCTTCGACGGCAGCGGCAGTTTTCAACAGCAGTCCACGGCAGCCGTAAAGGCATCCTACTTAGTTGCACTGCGAATTGCAGAACAGAAAAAACCTCACACCGTCGGTGAAAGCCTCATCCTTCCCGCCACAAAGGATATCGTACGTCTCATGCTGGGAGAACAAAGCGCCAAGAAGCTCAATTCTCTTTCATGCGGATTTTCTATGCAATTGGATGAGTCAACTGACGTTGGCAAATTGTGCCCAACTGTTAGCGTTCGTTCGGTACGTGCATAAAGCCAAGTTCAAGGATGAAATACTATTTTGCCGCCCGCTTAAAACCACAACGAAAGCAAAGGACACTTTCGAAGAGGTGTCTTCCGTCTTTGATCAAGTTGTGCTGTCATGGGTTGATCTGAAAGGCTGTACTACAGATGGTGCTCCAGCTATGTCGGGGTGCAGATCAGGTTTCCAAACGCTTGTGAAGGCAGTTGCTCCTGAAGTGCGCGGCCTACACTGTACGATCCAACGCCACGCACTCGCAGCCAAGGCGCTCACCAAGCCATTGACTGACGTTCTCTCAACCATGATCAAAATTGTGAACCATGTGAAATCCCAGGCTCTCAATTCGCGACTTTTCAAGAAACTT
The DNA here is from genome assembly GCF_056783735.1 of Eptatretus burgeri. Classification (NCBI taxonomy): domain Eukaryota; kingdom Metazoa; phylum Chordata; class Myxini; order Myxiniformes; family Myxinidae; genus Eptatretus; species Eptatretus burgeri. The sequence continues at coordinate 9,656,715 of NC_140961.1, read as the reverse complement.
TGCGAGGATTTTGACTCCGACCATAAAGTTATCTTATTCCACACTGAGGTGAGATGGTTATCCCGTGGAAATATGGTGGTGAGAAACTGCGAGCTGAGCTTCGTGAATTCTTCGAAAATGATGGAAAAACCAAAGACTGTCGATTTTGTCGCTGCTTTGAACGACCCCGACTGGGCATGGCACCTGGCTTATTTGATCGACATTTTCTCTCAGTTAAACGCCCTGAACAAGTCTCTTCAGGGGACTGGCGCGACTATCATTGACTTCATGGACAAGGTCAAGGGATTTCAGGAAAAACTCCGTCTGTGGAAGACGATTGTCGAAGTGGGAGTGGTGGTCATGTTCTCTTTCACGGCCGATATTCTTCAGAAGCGTGAAAAGAATCCCCCAAGGGAGTTCATACAACTGGTAAAAGATCACCTCGCTTATTTGGATGAGGAATTAAATTCCTATTTTCCGGATCTCAAGGAACTGGATCTGAAAATGATTCGCAATCCATTTCGCATGAATGCATTAGATTTGCCACCTGGAAGAGGACTGCAGGAAAGCTTGATTGATCTCCAGAACGACTCCACAGCCCGAGATCAGTTTGACGAGTTGAATCTTGCGGACTTCTGGTGTGGAATGTTGGGGTCTTACCCTAAGCTGGCTGCCCTGGCTGTTCATTCGCTCATAGTATTCCCATCTACATGGCTGTGTGAAGCTGGGTTCTCATCATTCGTTATTCTAAAAACAAAACAAAGATCCCTACTGGATGTTGAACATGATGTTCGGTGCGCTTTATCCAAAACAAAGCCTGACATCGACCTGCTTGTGAGCAAGAAGTAGGCTCAACCATCCCATTGACTGGACATTTTACACAATCAAATAGGTACTTCCTGTATCATTCTTTTGTTCAGATCAGATTGCTCAATGTCATAGTTGTGAATTGTTAGTATTGTTTAACTCCCCATTGTTGTATCTGTATCGCAAATAAACACTATTTTCGGTGAATTTTGGTACAGTGGTACTCGGTGGGACCACGAACATGTGAAGTGGTACCTCAGTAAAAAAAAAGGTTGGGAACCCCTGATCTATCTGGTAAATGTAGATTGTGGAATCCGACGAGAAACGGTGTGAGGCATCCTTTGTTCACTGGAAAATAACAAAGTAAATTTTAGTGTTGCTAATGGTGTGACCCCCTTCGCCGAGGATCTCGCAAGGAAAAAAAAATCAAGAGACAATAAAGAACTCACTTCCGGTTCTGGGTTTGGAGCGACGGCAGGTTCTCTCAGGGCGCTCCGCTGACTTTGTCAAAGCTAAGTTTCTGGACGTTATTTGTCCTGTTTTAACTGTATATTTTCTCACCGATATGTTACTGGGTGTTCCAAGCTCGGTTTTGTTTCAAAAATCGTGCTATTTTGTGAGTTTTCGTCGACCTTGCCTTACCGGATTCCTTGAGGCCTACCCATCCTTCAACTCTCGGGAATAAACAAATAAATCATTTTTATTTGTATTCTCTCCCAATTACCTTCAATTCCTATTTCCCCAACACCCCCACCTCCCATCCAAACACTGTTTCTTGTCTTAAATCCAAAACAAACAAAAAAAAATACCTTTCGCCATTCAAACCCACGAGTCCCGATCCTTCCTCTTTTTCTTCCTCTCATCCTCCTTCTTCTTCTTCTTCTTCTTCTTCTTCTTCTTCTTCTTCTTCTTCTTCTTCTTCTTCTTCTTCTTCTTCTTCTTCTTCTTCTTCTTCTTCTTCTTCTTCTTCTTCTTCTTCTTCTTCCACCGCCTTCTGCCAGCACACCATCTTTATTCTACTTGAGTTGATCCACTCTCGCCATTACCTTCACGATTTCTTCCTCCAATCCTCCATTCACGAGTCTTTCTATTCTTAAAAAAAATCCATTAAAAATAATAATTTTCCTTGTATCCTTTCTATTTATACACCACCTGTAACCACGTGTCTCTCCACTCTTCCTGATACGTTTCATCGACCCAGGAGCTTCACTCTGCGTTTACAGTTCCAAATTCACCATTCCCCTCACGATTTTACTTCAACCTTCCCGTTTCCGAATGTTACACAATCCTAATTTATAATAAATATATTCACTTTTGACCATACACCTCCCAGTCACGTGATTCTCCCGTAACCACGTGATCTGTTTCCACCCCCTGCGTTTGCCGATCCTCATTCACCATTCACCTCACAATTTTTTCAACAACATTCCAATAACCTAATCTGATGAAAACTCTCTCAAACAATAACAATAATAATAATAATAATAATAATAATAATAATAAAAACGATCTCTCATAATGCTTCATCTTCCTCTTTCACACCTGTGGTTCTCATTGCTGGGTCACAATTCACTCCTCTTCTTCTATTTCAACAAACTACTCTCAACTCGACCTTTCCTTCACACCTTGACTCAAACCAGAGTTGGTGTCAAAGCCACCCAATGCTCGCCTGTTTATACATTTATCGTTTTTAAAAGCCTCATGTAATAATTAATATTTTTTATAAAGCATTGCAGTGAAGTCTGATCCAAATAATTTTTAAGCAATATATGTATTTGTATATTGTAATCAGTAACAAGAGCGCAAGTGAGCACAATATATGCCCGAACAAGAAGGTACATACAGAATTGTGCTACTACATGGAAAACAGCATCCTGGTTGCCATGGCAACCACTTTAGATGACGAACGTATGTCAGGACTCACCGTCTCCACAGTCTGTACCTATGTACCAAATATGAAGAGTGAAAGTTGAAAACTTTGGGAGTTAGAGTGCGGACAGGAACGGATGGAAAACAGCATCCTGGTTGCCATGGCAACCACTTTAGATGATGAACGTATGTCGCGACACACCGTCTCCACAGTCTGTACCTATGCACCAAATATGAAACGTGAAAGTTGAAAACTTTGGGAGTTAGAGTGCGGACAGGAACGGATGGAAAACAGCATCCTGATTGCCAATGGCAACCACTTGAGATGACGAACGTATGTCAGGACACACCGTCTCCACAGTCTGTACCTATGTACCAAATATGAAGAGTAAAAGTTGAAAACTTTGGGAGTTAGAGTGCGGACAGGAACGGATGGAAAACAGCATCCTGGTTGCCATGGCAACCACTTTAGATGCTGAACGTATGTCACGACACAACGTCTCCACAGTCTGTACCTATGTACCAAATATGAAACGTGAAAGTTGAAAACTTTGGGAGTTACAGTGCGGACAGGAACAGACGGGCGGACGGGCGGACGGACGGACGGACGGACGGACGGACGGACGGACGGACGGACGGACGGACGGACGGACGGACGGACGGACGGACGGACGACCGGTATCACATTATACGCCCCGATATATATATCGGACCTCTAAAAAATAGTGTGGTAGATAAAAACATTAGAAAGGAAAAAATAACTTGCACCAAAAACTTTAACATTTTCACGCTCACGCTCTCTCTTCTTTCAGAGAACAGCTTACGTATCGCTATAGCTCTCTGTTCTTCGAACAGGCGAGCTAAAAATCCAACTGTAACATCGTTTCTTCTCTCCATTCTCTTGATTCCCCTTCATTACATCCATCAAGAAATGTCTTTTATCACATTTCTCACCGAAAAAATAAAAACCCAGTTTCCTATGAGGGTTCACTTTCCATAAACCATTCTTTTTCGCCGCGTCGCGTTGCCAACACTGGCTCGAAGAGAGCTCCGCGCTGTTATTCTTCTTGATGTTGTTGTTCTTCATATTCTCGTGAAGACAAAACCTTGATGACACAGCTCTTGGACACATTTGTCCTTGTTTTCCAACTTCAGTGCCAACTCACCCCTCCTTCTCAAAGCAACCATCACACTCTTCTCCCTCCAAGCTTCCCTCTCACCTTTCTCAAAGTTTCTCCTCCTCTCATCTACCAAGCTGCCTCCTTCCCCAACCCTCTCACCTCCATCTCATCACTCCACCTCCTCATAATCCTCAACTGCCTTCTGCCCCCTCTCTTCCCCGCCCCCCCTCTCGCCCAGCACCACAGAGCCTTTACTCCTCCTTTTCCGGCCCCCTCCCCGAGCTCTTCTGCAATCCCCCACACTCTTTCAACAACTCTCCTTACCTCCCCCCTCCTCCGTTGTCCTACCCTCCCCCTCCCCTCCCATCCCCTGCAAACCTCTGGCTACGGCTTCCCCTCCACTCCCACCTCATCTTTATATGTGTACTGTACCGTCCACCAAACAATGATGACTCCATCTACACCTCACTATCCGAAAACATGGACCATCTTCTATCTTCTCATCCAAACTCTCTCTTCCTCATATGTGGTGACTTCAGTTGTCATCACGCCAGTTGGCTCGCTGTGGGTACCTCTCTCACCTGTCATGGCACTTCAGCAAAAGCTTTCTGCGACTTATTGGGACTGACTCAATCAGTCAATTTCCCGACCCGGATCTTATCCAATGATACTCAATCTCTTCTGGATCTGATTTTGACAAATTCCCCCTGAAAAGATCTGTTCTTCCTCCGCTCCAATCAGTTCTTCTGACCACATCCTTGTCAAAGTGGACATCTCTCTGGCTGTTATCAGAGAACCACCTCACCGCCGTCGAGTGTGGCATTTCACTCAAGCCGACTGGCAGGGTCTCCGAGCAGCCATAAAACTTCGAGACTGGTCTCCCATCGCTACTTTCTCCAACATCAACTCATCCTGGGAATTCTTTCAAAGAAACTTGCTCTCCCTCATGCACAGATTTATCCCCTCTCGTCTTCAGCTGTTCCACCCTTCCTCCCGCCCTTGGTTCACTGAAGCTTGTGGTGAGGCAGTTGTCCTGAAACAACTTGCCTTTGCCTCATGGAAAGCAAACCCAACTGAGGATAATCTCAGTTCCTTCCATAAAACTCAGAACAAACGTGTATCTCCCCTGAGGAGAGCCAGAAAACAACATCTTTTAAAGCTCAAGTCTGAACTCTCAAACCTCTCTCCCTCTTAAAAATCCTGGTGACATCTAATCAAATCTGTTTCTGGTGTATGTTCCCCCTCCATCCCCTCTCTGACCTCCAATGGACGTACTGCTGAAACTGCACGTGAAAAAGCTGAATGCCTAAACTCAGTGTTTGCATCGAAATCTTGTGTCCAAAACCCATCGATTTCTGTACCCACCTTACCCAGTCGCACCCAACTGTCCCTGGACCCTGTGCCCTTTTATCCTGACAAGGTGGAGAGCTTGCTGTCAATCTCGACTCAGACTCTGCCGGTTCAGACTGCATCAGCCCACGTGTTCTAAAAACCTGCTCTGCTGCTCTTGCTCACCCTCTCTGTTCAATTCATCCTCTCGTTTGCTCAAGGTCATCTGCCATCTGCTTGGAAATCAGAAAAATTACTGCCCTGCACAAAAATGGTGCAAAAACAGATCCCTGCAATGACAGACCAATCAGTCTTCTCCCAATCATCAACAAGGTGATGGAATCCATCATCGCTTCAAACAATAAATCCTTCCTCTTCTCCAATGGTTTTATTTCCGATCATCAATTTCGTTTCAGACCAGGTCACTCTACCCTAGATATGCTGCTTCTGCTCTCCCAACAATGGATGGAGGTCCTCAATGCCAGGCAGGAAATCAGAGCCATATCCCGAGACATATCGCGTGCTTTTGACACTGTCTGGCACCCTGCCCTGCTCACCAAACTCTCTTCCTATGGTATCCAAGACCATCTCCACTCATGGCTCACAGACTTCCTCTACTGTCACAGTAAACGTGTGGCCCGAAATGGAGTTCTTTCATTCCCTCTTCCTGTCCAGGCTGGAGTTCCTCAAGGTAGTGTTCTGGACCCTGTTCTTTTTCTGGTTTTCATCAACGATCTCTCTGACTCTCTGGAAAATCCTCTTTATCTCTTTGCTGGTGACTCCACCCTCTGCCATACCATCTGTCATCCCTCAGACCGGCAAGTAGCAGCTTCTCAGCTCACTGCAGATCTGGGTGAAATCACAAACTGGTCCAACACGTGGAACATGTCTTTCAATCCGGACAAATCTCACACTCTCACGATGTCTCTCTGAAAGGACCGTTTGGAACCCCGCCCCCCCCACCCCATCCACTTTGTCAACAATCCTCTGGAAGAAGTCCTTTCTTTTAAGCTTCTGGGTCTCACTATCTGCCATGATCTTTCCTGGGAAAGCCACATTTCCAACCTGGCCTCCAAAGCAGTCGCCAACTGGGAATCCTCCGCCGTGCAAAGTCCTTCCTCGGCCCACCTGAGATCCTGACTGTAGTGTCGTGGTAGGGGCGCTTATAAGGCGGGCACGAGCGGAGGAACAGTCGAGCCCGGCTGTGGTGTACAAGCGCGAGCGCGGGCGTACTTTGCCCGCAGCTCTCCTTTATTACGTACTCAACACACTCACGAGCCGTGGCACTACGGCACCCACTACAACGCCTCAAGCGGCGCGCACTCCTTATATCCCTGGCAGACACGATGCTCACGACGACCACTCCCCCCATCATCATGCCCTGCCCCGCAGGCCCGCAGGCTATACCACACTGACCACATACAAAGCTTTCGTCCGCAGCATGATGGAGTACTGCTCTCCGCTCTGGGCTGGTGCTCCTACCTCTCACCTTTCTCAGCTTCATGGTGTGGAAACCAAGGCATTTCGGATCATTGGCATCTCCCGTGATGAGGCTGAGTCTTTGCGCCTCTCACTCTCTTACCGCAGGCAGGTCAGTGGTCTCTCTGTCTTCTTCCATCTCCTCTCCAGCCTCGCCCCCCCTGCTGTGTCTGCGATTTGTCCCCACCATATTTCCGCAGGGTGCTCAAGGTCCGCCACCAACCCCCTTCTGGAAAAACTACCAAAACCAGGAATCACTGCTCACCTTCACTCTTTCATTCCTCTTTTTTCCCGCCTTTGGAATAAACTCCCTCACTCTGTTGAATCCCATTCTTCCCTCCAGGCCTTCAAAACAGCTGTTCACCACCACCTCTTTTCGTCCCCCATCCAAATCCTCGATCTTTCCTACTCCCGTTAATCCACCCCAAACCCACCTCCTTCAAATTCCCTGCTCTCCTTCCTGAAAGTCCCTGAAATGTCCATCTTGTATTCCCCCGTGTTCCCCGCCCCATCCCTCTCCCTTCCATTGATCTCCGATGTCTCTGTTCCCCTCTGTTTTGTCCTTCCCATGGCCCTCTTGTCTCATGCCCCCCTTGCTGTGCGTTGTATGTTAGCTCTCATGTGAGCCTTGACAAGGTACACACAACAAAAACCTCCAATCCCTGCCTTACCACTCGGACAGTAGTTGCTGCTGAGGTTGTCTCACGGTAAGGAATGCATTGGCTGGTTTGCCATGTACCTTCCCTGTGGAGTTGGGCTTTAAACGAAAATGCATACATTACTAAAAGAGGTTCAGCTGAAGCAGAAGTCCATAAATCCTCAAAAAAAAACATTTGCCAACAGTATCGCAGCATGTGTTCCACACAAACCGTGCAAATCAAACCGGCACGTTCAGCATTGATTATACACGGACGAAGGTCGAGAATATACACAGAATGATATGCATCAATCAACGCCAAAATGTACAATTCCACATTGATTTCATGCAAAAATGACTCCTTAAAACCCTTCCTAGAGTTCCTCCACAGCTGTAAAGATGTTCATAAAAAGTACATACATGAGAATCCCAATGGAACACACACCCTCAGCTGCCGGACCGGTTCCATCACTTGTAGGTGAATAATCATCGACAGTGCAGACAATGGTCTTCGAGCTGAAGAAGCAGCTGAGGGGTGTGTGGTATAGGGATTCTCATGTATGTACTATTTGTGAACATCGTTATAGCTGTGGAGGAACTCTGAGAAGCTTTTGAAACATCAAGGGCTTACCTTGGGTAGCCTTTCATGGTTGCCTTATTTTGGGTTTCCTGGACTGTCAAAACTAAGATCGAGGCTTTCAATGACATCTTGGATGCTGCTATCCTGTCTGTACATGTTTTGGGCGAGGATGCTGAGGTCGTGGAGAGATTCACTTACCTTGGCAGTGAGCCAGAGGTCATTAGACGCTGGGGTCGGGTTTGGAGAGTCATGGATTCACTGGATCATGGGGTGTGGCGCTGTTGTTACCGATGCAGGAGGACGAAAGTCTTTCAGTCCTTGGTGCTTCCAGTCTTGCTCAACGGCTGTGAGACTTGGACTCTGACCAAGGATCTGAAATGGAGACTAAACTCCTTTGGTACCAGGTCTCTTTGGAGAATCGTTGGCTATTGCTGGTTGGACTTTGTGTCCAATGAGCGGTTGCTGAGATTGACTCAAATGAGATTTGTTACCTGCATAGTCCGTGAGCGTAAGCTGCGGCTGTATGGACATGTGGCTCGTTTTCCTGATGCTGATCCTGCTCACCAGATTCTCTCAGCGAGGGAGCCTCGTGAGTGGAGGAGGCCAATGGTCCGGCCACGTGCCTTCTGGTTGCAGCAGGTTGACCGGCATCTCAAGGAGATAGGGATGGGCCAGGTATCTGTCTGGGGGATGGCCAGACGGAGGCTTCTGGAGTACCAGCAGAAAGTGGATGCAGCGATGCGCTGCTCCGGCGCATGATCCCATACCTGACCTGATGTCAGGATCTCCAATGTTTCGGGCTTGATCCCATGCCCGACTATGCAGAGGCTGCCTGGGGGGGTTCCCAGCTTGCTTTTGCCTTTTTTAACGCAGCGTGAATTGTTAAAATAACGCAGTGTGTGAATTCGGTAAGTTCCGAGACCGTTGGCTCATCCGTGAGGGTTAGAAGACCACTTGGCACAATGGAAGACATTAGCAACAGTATTATACAATGCATATCATCACACCTCCATGTGAACGTGTAAATTTAGCTGAGGCAGAAAATGAGTTTTTCATTCGCTCTGTTCATTCCAAAACCATGATGAACGTACCTCAAGGAAATGGCAACTACCGACAAGTTTAAACCAACAACGTTCAGCTAGCTACACCCATGTGACTTCGACAATCTGAAACCACAGTCAGAAAATGACTCGATATCTGTGATATGAAAACGTACCGAAGGTGTTATTTGCAATCCCATGGAATACTAATAGGATAGCATCAGAAAATTGACACAACAGGCCCTTCGGCCATCTTTGCATGTCCTTCAACTTGCCCGTTGGTCGTTGAAACACATCGTCTCTTGATCAGGTCATATTCTACGATCCGGAAGCAAAGCGCCAGAGCAAAGCATTCTGTTCTAATGGAAAATAATCTGGATTATTATGGATGAAACAAATGAATCGATGAACAAGCCGGTTTGAAGGAAATCGATTTGTTCCCAAAGTCTTTGGTTCGAGAAACTTGAGAAGGTGATTGAACACAATTGGAAGTGCTTCAGTTTATAAACTCTTTGGAACATTTATCAAGGTTGGGCATTTGGTTGGATTGAGATTTGTGCCAAGCCGTGGAATTGGATCGACATTAAATATCTCCAACCTTTGCGATATTAATAATTTATCGTCTGGATAAACAAGAAGTAATTTTGTGGGGGGTTTTTTTGCACCTGTTTTCACCTTTCATTGCCGTCAATGACTTCTTGTGGATTCATACTAATGGTGAGAAAATCCAATACAATATTGTTGCGCTTTTGTAAGACCCCGGGCGCTTCCTTCAACACGTAAGGGACACCTCGCATGGTTATCTCCATCGAAATTGTGTTCAGCTGAAATATCCCTCCCCCCCCCCCCCCCCCGTATCAGTGGAAGGGAAAAATATGTTGTGATTGTAGTTAGAACCATCCCCTTTGTCTTTGTGCTCTTCCTCATTCTCAAATGCTCACTCCCCCAACTTTGTAATCTTCCTTATACTCCAACCTCATTCCCCAAACTCTGTACTCAAACCTCACACACGAACCCTCATTCACCACTCCAAACTCCCCCCCCACCCTCCCCCTTTCTCAAACATTCACAGCTCTGTATTCAAACCACATTCTCATACTACATTCTTAAACACCCATTATCTTACACCATCTATCTATAATTGTGACAATCTATATGTGTGTGTCTGTCTGTCTGTCTGTCTGTCTGTCTGTTTGTATGTTGGTGTGTCTACAACCGTTGTTTCTCGACAACCACTGGTCCGATCTAATTGAAACTTGCCAGGTATATTGCTGGGGACCTGAGGATGTGCCTTTTCAAGGTTTAATATTAATCGGACATGTGGTTCCCAAGTTATGTCCATTTATTTATCAACCAATGACAGGACACGGTGCTATGACGTCACGAGTATCGTCACAATCAAGATTCTTTTTTTTTTTCTTCTTCTTCTTCTTTTTTTTTGATATGATGTCACAATTGACGCTGGGGACCTGAGTATGTGCCTTTTCAAGGTTTGATATTTATCTTCTTCATCCGTTTCAGCAGTTGCTCAAGTGTTTCCCAAGTTATGGCCATTTATGATACGGTTGGTCCGATATAATTGAAACAATGCCCCAATCCAGTTGTTGTTTACGAGAGTGAAGGAACCAAGCTGTGCGTCGTGCACGCACAATAGAATCGGATGAAGCACGAGCTGCTCGCTTGACACGCGAAGCTACGCGCGTGACAAGGTGTCGTGCAGCTGAAACGGATGAAGCACGAGCTGCTCACTTGGCAGACAACTTTTTTGCACGTATGGGCACGCATGTGGGGCACGCACGTACGATGCACGTACGGGCATGCACGTACGGCCACGCATGTACGGACATGTAAGAGCGAAGGAACGGCCTGTGTGGTTGTTGTTTCTGGCACGCAGTTTGAAAGTTTATTATTATTTTTGCACGTACGGCCACGTATGTACGGGCACGTACGTATGGGCACGCGAGAGCAAAGGAACGGCCTGTGTGGTTGTTGTTTCTGGCACGCCATTTGAATTTTTTTTTTTGCACATACGGGCATGCAAGAGCAAAGGAACGGCCTGTGTGGTTGTTGTTTCTGGCACGCGGTTTGAAAGAATTTTTAATCTTTTTTAATCTATATTTTTTTGCACGTACGGACACGCACGTATGGGCATGCGAGAGTGAAGGAACGGCCTGTGAGTTGTTTCTGGCACACGGTTTGAGTTTTTTTATGTTTTGTTTGGTTTTGCACGTACAGCCACGCACGTACGGCCACGCACGTATGGGCACGCACTAGTATTCTTAAACATGCATTATCATGCTTCACTTCAAAACCACTTTATTTCAACAGTACTTGACTGAGTAATTGCCATTTCCATGCACATTTCCGTGCATTTCCGTGCATTGCACTAAAAACGTCCTCCACACTGCACCATGGAAGGTTCCAGCGGCACCGCCCCGTGTTGTGGGGCGGTGCCGCTGGAATGAACACTAACCAAGCCCACTGAATTGATCTCTTACACGTCTTTCACACATGCACCATATACCCTTGTATTTTCCAGCACATACACCTCATTGACTCGCATTTTCAGAGCAGCACAATACCGCACCGCACTGCACCCCCACCTGCACTTCTTACTCGCCTGCACCTTAAAACTTGTGTGTTTTTTTACACGCGAACCAGACGGCTCATGTATTGTTGAGGCTGGGATCAGGAACCATACCCGACCGACTTCTTTTCCCTCAATGTGTCCACCTTTCTTATCTAATTTCCTGGGATGTATGAGGTGCCCATGTCTTTAATGATAAGGTTGGCTGTGTAATGGGCTTACGTGCATAAGGGCCAAGATCATTCTTATGTGACACTGCATCTTCTTGTAAATACAGTACATGCCTAATTTCAACAAAGACCTGATATTTCCAACCTGCCCAAGCGTTTCTTTCCTCCATTGGTGAGATGCAGTATCCCAATAAGTACATGGGAGTTCACCCCACTGATTTGCTACGGCCAGACTAGCCAACGTTCCACTTACGGTTCCGCTTGGCCATACCTCATTGATAAATAAGGGTGGGACGTCAAGAACACAGTTTAGTCCAGTAGAATTACACTATAACCTGAAACAAATTGCAATAGTTTTTTTTTATTGCTGGATCTTGTTTAGGGGGTCACTCTGAATGTCCCAATATAAAATAGGACAAAATAGGACCACCGGAAGTGCCCTAATTTGCATAAATTCAAAATGGCCGCCATTGAGCACTTGGGGGGCTGATATCTCCTAAACGGTGCGTTTTAGACCCCATAAATGTATTATTAGCAGATAGGAAAGTGAGCCCAAGGAATCCAAATATGTCTTCAAAATTTGTATATGACGTCATATATGTCAGAAATGACGTCATTGATGACGTCATTGATATAATTTATGTTAAATTTATGTTTTCCTCAATGTTTTTGTAGGAAGTACATGTATGACGTTCTTTGGAAATATCCTAGTCTGAAATATGTTCCATGAGCTATGCCTTGTTCATTAACAAATTCAAATTCAAATGTATACCTCCACAGAGTCTGTCCTAGACATATCCTGGCTTATTCACATGATGAGGTTTTACTTAGTCTGAATCAATATCGGTGGCAACATCCCCCTTATTCGTGCATGATGTCCCTTTGCATCCCGTGCATGACGGTGAACACTCTAAGCCATTTTTCCAACAGCTGCAACGTAGGTGTCACAATCACCCTTGCATTGGCACCGGATTATTTTCAACAGATATTCCGGTGCAGGAAGCAAGTCCATCTTGCTTGGCTGCATTCGACCATCTGACAAATGCCACCCCCAATCCGTTGGATTCAGTTCTTCTTTCCGCATCCAAACCTGGGCTTGATAGTAAACTCTCTGTGAGTGATATCTTGCTGCGTTGGATGTTGGAGGTAGCGTCTGTACTTGGACACTGCGAGCACTGGTAGCCACCTTTTCCGAGAACTTCCTGGCTCTCAGGTCATCCAGGCTTTCTTCCATCTTTCCACCACATAGAAAGACAAGAGCGCTCTCTCCTGCTTTATGTACGTCCTCTACCCCCAACCCTTCTTGAGCCGACTTTAGAATTTGCGACTTAAACTCATGATGATTTTGGGATTTCTTCACGGGCGCTCCTTTCCCTTTCCCAAATATCCTGGATGTTGTGTCGCATCCAGCAATGGCATGGATCACTGGCAAGAGACTACACAATTCTTTCCCCAACTGCTTCTTGAGGCAAACAATGTCCCAGACTCTCCTCTTCACCTCCTTCTCCCCACACTTGCATTCTGACCTGAAGACGAGTCCTTTGCAATCATCACCGCAATAGAAACACAACAGTGCAAGAAGATCTGTATCTTCTCCTATTAGTTGCGTACAAGCAGACGTTGAACACCTCACAGCCGTTTTCACAATCAAGACATCAGCATCACCATCTGCGCTTAGGGTCTTGATGCCGTTTTCACCCATCGTTTCCATCAGCAAATGTATAAAGCACCGCTTGTTCTCAGCATTTGCTAGAAAGTGTTCCTTTTTGTAGTTAGTGGCATTTGGGGGGGAAAAGTAACTCGTGGACCAACAGCTCCCTTCGTTCTCCTCTGATGGGTAACATCTTTGGTGGAAGGGCCATGGGCGTATCCGTCAAATACTACAATGGCATTTTTGTAGTGCTTTTGGACATGGGTGATGTAGTGATCACAGATTTCCTCGTAGGTGTCATCTTTCTTCCAAGGTATTCTGTAAAGGAGAGATCTGCCATCTAGTACGTAGTACTTAGGGATGCGCTGTGGTATATCTCCTCCAACTGCTGTTGGTGCACAGCTCTCAAGTGCGTCGGCAAGTTGTGGCTTATTCGCTTCTCGCATAACTCCGTGGGCATCAAACAAGGACGCAGGATAGCTTGAGAGTTCGTGCTTGAACAGGCCCTTCAAATCTCTGTTTGGTTCACTGTTCGCAACAAGGAGCAGGCGCTGGAACAGCAGTTGTGGATCAACTGGTACAGCAATGGTTTCATTGCCTGCAGAGACCACCTTCTGACCCATTATTTTGGCGGTGTCTGCCTTCTTAAATGAATACTCGAACATATTCTGGCCAGACATCTTCTGTGGAATAGCTGAACCAACTTCTTCTGCGTTATGTGGGTTTGCTGAACTGTGTGCGACGACTCCAGTTGCAATGTTCCTGAGGTTGTCTGACTGGACAAGTGGATTTCGGTCTTGAAGGAATTTTGAGATTTTTTCGGTGTCTTTGCAGTCCCGGGCTTTTCTCGACGACGACGTCTCTTTGTGCTGCTCGCTGGTGCAATAATGGGTCCCTGTTAGATTTTGCATGCTCTCAATTACAGATGCACATGCAGGCACAGCTAACAACCAACGTGTCCTCTGAGTTTCCTCCATGCCACGACCACGGGTCAATCCACCAGTTGACTTCAGAGTCCGCATTAAGACTTGTTCAATTACAAGGTCAGTAGAGAGACCCGCCCAGAACCTGTCAGTTCTTCGAATGACAAATTTTCCAGAGCGGAACTGATGGTGAACATCCGGGCTAGTCTTCTCCAAGTTGAGCATGTCTGTCAGGTAAACATGGCGGGACTTCGTGTAGTGCGAATGTCCTGCGGCAGCAAGGTGTGGCAACATCTTCCGCAGTGAGGACAAGTGGAGGTCAAAATCGCCTGTTCGTTCTGCTTTCAGAAACTGGAGAAGTAGCTCGACCATCGACATGTACTGTAGCCACAGTTGGCCCATCGGGAACTCAGTGATCCTTGACGTGTGTTTCTGCAGGACCTGGCTTATTCTCTTCAAGACGTCACGACTGCATGCTTCTTTCGCTTGAATATCATCCGCAAGTAGACCATCGTATAGCTGACCTGTCTCTTTGAGATCTGGGTGCACATCATCTCTTTCACTCAATGTTATCATGGGACATGAAATCATATGCTTCACACAGAATCATTGAATTCAGAACTGCATAAATCAGTGTATGCCCCCGTATAGTACTAGCATAGGCCTTGCCATTAAGGATTTAGTCTACTGCATTTTCGGCATAAACTAATTCAAGTGCTTCCCGAAGTCCTGAGGCATTCATGAGGTGTCCAATGGATCCAAGATAACTCATCATGAGGTGAAAACCTCCTAACTTGAGGACTACTTTCTTCAGTTCGCTAGATTTGTCCTCATGATGAATGATCATCCGCTCTTTCAACCACAATGGTTCATCAAATGTCAGAATAGGAATGGTACTGTGTTTCCTGTTTTCTTCGACAACAAACAGCAATGTAGAGTAGACGCAGGACATGTTGGTGGGGTCTAAGTCTATCATCGGAAGGAAGTGTACGGATGATTTACCTAGATGTTCACCCTTGCATATCGCTTGCATCGTTCCTGACCACCCTGGTCTACTGGGACAAAGGGGCAAGGAAATCTTCCAGAGAAGATTTAGGTTGGAGGTAAGATCGTTGACCATTAAATCAGGCAGTTTCTGGAAAAGTAATGACGACTTTTTCCCAAGAAACCTGTTTTAATAATGGATGGCAATCTTAGCTGCCTGGACCCCATCATCTGGATAGGCTAAGAATCATGGTACTGGCCTCTGACTTCGTGCTTCTGGTGTACAAGCTACCACTATTCCCATACCATGGAATGTACCATGGCCATCTGAGGTGCGGAGGTTGTGGTCTACATTGTCGGCAATGTAGTGGCCAAAGTGACCTGATATTGGGTAGGTCGTATCACTTGACCTGGCTGCAGACTTGGAGAAGCGCAAAACCTCATCATAGGATAAGCATAAGCCATGAGAATAAAGACTGTCCATCAAAAATCTAGAACCATACAAATTGTGCAGTTGGACAATGAGCTCAAATGGGATGGGCGCAAGGACGGTTCGAGGCCCAGTAGCTTGCATGATACAATGGCCTATTGTGGCAACCTTCAGGTCATTTGCACCTGGGAAAAGACCAGACAAAATAAGCTGAAGTGATTCTGGCAAGTGTCCTGCGCTTCAATGTCCGATTTGATGAGTTCACCTGCAGTCTTGATAATTATTTGTCGCTTCTCATCAGCTTCATTGTCCATTTTAGGAGTGTCATAAAATTCCTGGAGGATCTGCGCTTGAGCTTTCCTGAATGTCACAATGTTCGGTCTGCCATTTATGTTCATGATCACAACCCGCTCTCCAAAATGTTCAAATAACTTTACACGCATATACATTGGAGGGTATGGGTCTTCACATATCTTTGACATTTCATCAACAAGATCAGTGACTGTGGTTTGTTCATAGTCATTTTCCTGTAGGTCAGCGATGACCTGCAGGAATGCCTCTTGTCATTGAATGTTTGTCCTCCTCCCAAGCTTAGTCGGTGGAATAATGCTGCTGGTGTCACTTCTGTAACGGAGTGGTATTTGCTTCCTTGTTCTGAAGTTTACACTACAAACTATGTGGAAAATGGGATCTGCCGCGTGAAGGTCAATGCAAGATGCCAAACGTCCCCGAACTTTCTCTGCCCAAGGATCGTTTGAGGGCCTTTGGTCGCATGCTTCAAAGATAGACCTCTGGAAGTCCCACGTTCGAACAGGGTAAGAATCATCAGAGTTGGTGTCTGCTGACATTGTCTAATGCTGACATGGTGTCTAAATTCCACGAAAATCAGTCAAGTAGTTTACCTAATGCTATGCGCATACATACGACGTCTAATACCCCACACAAAGAATCTGAACCAAACACCATAAACACAGTGCACTCTACAGCAGTCACTACACAAAGCATGCAAAATGAAATCAGTCATGCTCACAGTGTAAAAATAGCCGCATAAATCTGATGTATTGTACAGATACACTCATGATCACCTGAACAAAGAGTCACCTGGCCGTTGAGTCCATTTATCTTTGGTGAAATGTGCTGGAGTAGGTTACCCTGATGGGGGGGGGAGGGGGTTTGTTGTGTTCCATGTTGTGTTGCATAGTTTATTTGTCAATCCCGATGTATACTGTATGATAAGGGAAAATAAACTCTTTTGAATTTGATTTGAATTTTTTGACACCTATGACGTCATATATGATGCCTATGACGTCATTTCTGACATATATGACATCATATACAAATTTTGACGACATATTTGGATTCCTTGGGGTCACTTTCCTATCTGCCAATAATACATTTATGGGGTCTAACACGCACCGTTTAGTAAATTTCAGCCCCCCCCCCCCAAGTACTCAATGGCGGCCATTTTGAATTTATGCAAATTGGGGCACTTCCGGTGGTCCTATTTTGTCCTATTTTATATTGGGACATTCAGACTGACCCCCTGAAGAAGATCCAGCAATAAAAAAACTATTGCAATTTGTTTCAGGCTCAGCCATTCTGGGGCTAAATCTACTGGACTCGTTCCCTATCTGAATGGGGTTAATTCACCTGGGAGGTAATATGGGATTTGGACATGAAGACCCTCCCAGAATTAACCATCTCAGATGGTGTCCGTGGTTGCTTAGAAACTTGTGCCGTGGAATTATCGGTGGCTCGTCGGCTTCAGGGTCAAAGGTCGGGGAAGTGGGTGCGAGACAGGCCAGTCTTGACTTGGCCAGCAAGCCTATAACATTATCAACTAGAAGGGCTCTCGGTAGAGCACATACCTCCACCACGTAATGCCTGATCCACGAGAACATATTGGAGGCCCAAAACATTTTTGAAATATCGTGCTCTACAGTACTTTACCATTTCTGGCCCTATGTCTTCATGGTGAAGAATCAGTTGAAAATTAAATAATTATTGTGTCCAGATCTAGATTCGGATCTTCACCAAAATTGAATCAATTCGTCCCAGTGGCACTCCCCATCCGTCCATCAGGTTTCATGTGAATCCATCCATAACCTTTTGAGATATTGTGCTATATATCGTTGATGGCCCCATCCCTCAATAGTGAAAAATCGCTGATAAATTATCAGATCCGGATCTAGATTTGGATTTTCACCAAAATTTAGTGTTGCCGTCCTTGACCGGTCACCGACACACACACAAAAAAAAAAAAAACATTTCAAAACGATTGCTTGAAAACTGTGGCCAAAACTCGTGTGACAAACAGACAGACAAACTCTACAGAACAACATACTTGGCAAAAACATTTTTTCACCAAGTAACAAACAGATAAACAGACATAAAGGGGTGAAAACATAACCTCCTTCACCTTCGGTGGCAGAGGTAATAATACAGATTTATACAATCTTGATTGTACCAAAATGAGTTACACCAAATTGTACAGATTTACACCATCTCGACTGTAGTTTTCATCCCTTTCCTCACCACTGGTACATTGAATCCTGTGATGAGGCAGTTGCCTTCAAACAACTTGCCTTCTCTTCCTTGAAGGCAAATGCAACCAGAGGCAACCTCAGATCATTCCACAAAGCCCTTAACAAGTGTGTCCCCTCTCTGGAAAACCCAAAAAACATCTGGTCTGCCTCAAGGTTGAACTCTCAAACCCGTCTCCTTCTTCAAAGACATGGTGCCACCTTGTTAAGCCTGTCTCTGGAGTATGCTCCCCCTCCATCCATTTCCTCACTTCAAATGGCACCAGGGCTAACTACTCGTAAGAAGGTCGATTGCCTCAATTCTGTGTTTGCTTCAACATATTGTGTACCCAACCCATCAGTCGCTGCATCTACCGTACCCTCTCATAAACAACTGCTCCTGGATACTGTCGTTCTCACTTGAGAAGGATACTGTGTCTTTCTTGGATACTGCATACATTATAGTACGACACCATATGTTGCTCCACTGAACATTCCTCATCCTTGAAGCCTCTTCCCTCTCTGCAGACCTCAATAAAATCAAGAGTTGGTCGAACATGGAATGTCTTTTAACCCCGACAAAACCCACACGCTCACCCTGTCTCTCCGAAAGCACCGCCTGGCAAACCCTCCCATCTACTTCCTAAATAAACCATTTGAAGAGGTTAAGTCACTCTTACTTTTGGGTCTCACCGTCAGCCATGATCTTTCTTGGGCAGACCTTATTTCCAAGATGGCCTCCAAAAACAGCCATTGACTGGGCATCCTCCATCATACAAGGTCTTTCCTTGCCAAATTTGGCCTTTTTTGGCCAAATTTGGCCTCAAAGGGCGGAGGAGCTCCTTGTGAGCCAACGGCCATCCATATCTAGTGCCCAACTGTGTCTGCGGACGTCCTCCTGCAGTTGGGTCACTTCTTATTAGGAGGTTGGTGGCAGTATTTGCACTCCGGCCACCGTAAAACCCTTCATTCCGCAAAACGCAAAAACGCAAGAAAATCTGAAAACCCACTCCGTGGGAGTACCTCCTGTGCAGCTTCCCTTCGCAGGGCAGCTCACCGGATGACGGGATTGGGGCAAAGCCTTCGGGACCCCCAATCTTTGATAGGAGGGAAACCACGGGGTAACATCCCTGGGTAAGATTGCGGGAGAGTGTGTCGGAGTGGTGCTGAGGTGTCGTCCACCAGACGGCGGTCTCCTTGGATTAACCTGAGGCGGTCCCTTCGGGTGGGTGCCTGGAATGTCCTATCCCTAAGAGAGGATGATCACCTGTCTCTGTTATCATCTGAGCTCAAGCGTTTGGACATCGGGATTGCAGCTCTCTCTGAGGTTCGGAGACCGGATTGTGGCGAGATAATGGTGGGTGGTTACACCTACTATTGGTCTGGTCGCTCTGATGGTTACCATACCCAAGGAGTTGCTGTAGCTGTGTCCAATAAGCTGACCCCAATGATAATTGAGGTAACACCGGTCAACGAGCGTATTATGAGATTAAGGATTCGTCACTCCTTAGGTGTCATTTCCCTGGTCTCTGTTTATGCTCCGACTGAGGCGAGTGATCTCACCGTGAAGGATGCATTCTACGCCACACTCGAGTCTGTGGTTGATCACTGCCCCAGACGAGATACACTTCTAGTCTTGGGGGATTTCAATGCATCGACTGGAACTGATAGGGACGGTTATGAGGTGTGTGTTGGTCCCCATGGGTCAGGAACTATGAACCAGAATGGCACTAAGTTCCTTGACTTTGCAAGAAGTCATGGACTTAGGGTGGCTGGTTCATGGTTTCAGCGCCCACAAGCTCATCGCTGGACTTGGTATTCCAACGCTGGCGGTGTGGCAAAGGAGATTGACCATGTCCTCATTGACGGTCGTTGGAGGATGATCCAGAACTGCAGGGTCTACCGGAGTGCTCAGTTCCTCAATACTGACCACAGGCTTGTTGAAGCAACTCTAAAGCTGCACCTTAAATCCTGGAGAATGGTACCATCCCAGCCGAGGCTGGATGTTGCCAAGCTCAGGGATGAGAGAGTAGCTGAGGAGTTTGCGAACAGGCTGAGTGGACACTTGGGGGGTCTGGGTGCTTTGGGGGGTCCTGAAGAGTTGTGGATTGCCTTCAAGACCACCGTCCTTGATGTTGCTGGTGGATGCCTTGGAGCTCACCGCAGGGCAAAGAAGAATTTTCTCTCAAGGGACACTGGATACCATTGACCAGAGTCGCAGGGCCAGGCTGAATGGCAGAGCTGAGCTGTTCAGGGAGCTGAGGCGTAAAACTGTACGTGCACTGAGGGTGGACAAGGAGGCCTATGTGCGAGGAATCTGTGAGGGGGTAGAGCATCACCTGTGGACAGGTGATTCTCGTCCCGCTTACAGGGGAATTCGCGCATTACGTTCATCCAAGCCCATCCCTCGGAGCACTACAGTTCGAGCAGAGAGTGGTAGGCTCTTGACAGAGGAGTCTGAAGTGAAGGCCCGCTGGGCCGGTTACTTTGAGCTGTTGTACCAGGCTGATCCCCCAACTGTCGAGTTGGACATCAAGGGTGTTACAGTCCCTGTTGCTGACCCTCGAATCAACTGTGGTCCACCTACGCTTGTGGAAACACGGGCTGCGGTGAACCAGTTGAAACGGGGCAAAGCTCCAGGGATCTGTGGCATCCATGCTGAACTTCTCAAGGCTGGTGGAAATGCTGCACTCGTGTCGTTGCATGCAGTTTTGTGCTCTGCCTGGAACACAGGCATCATCCCAACTGACTGGAAGAGGGGCCTTGTTGTCCCTCTCTGGAAAGGGAAGGGTGATCGCCAAGACTGCAACAACTACCGAGGGGTGACGCTGCTCTCAGTGCCGGGCAAGGTCTTTGCTCGGATAATTCTCGATAGGGTTCGCCACCATCTGCTTGAGCACCAGCGTCCAGAGCAGTCAGGCTTTACACCAAAGAGGTCAACGATTGACCGTGTCCTTGCACTTCGTGTCCTCACCGAACGCAGACGAGAGTTTCGGCAGGGGCTGCTTGCAGCCTATGTTGATCTCTGTAAAGCGTTCGATTCAGTGAATCGGGATGTCCTCTGGAGGATTCTTGGTCTTCGTGGGGTGCCACCAAAACTGATCGATCTGATGTCTGAACTCTACTCTGGTACTGAGAGTGCTGTGAAGTGTGGTGGTACCATCTCTGACTTATTTCCAGTTGTTACTGGAGTTCGTCAGGGATGTGTACTTGCCCCCACACTTTTCAGCACTTGTATGGACTGGATTCTAGAGAGGATGTCGGAGAGATCAAGTTGCGGTGCGTCATTTGGGAATGTCAAGATCTCGGACCTTGACTTTGCAGATGATGCAGTCATCTTTGCGGAGACTTTAGACATCGTCTTGGGGGCCCTCGAGGTGCTGAATGAGGAGTCGGAGCCGTTGGGATTACGGGTTTCTTGGGTCAAAACTAAGATCCAGGCTTTTGGTGACATCTTGGATGCTGCTGTCCTGTCTGTGTCTGTTTGTGGTGAGGATGTTGAGGTCGTGGAGAGATTCACTTACCTTGGCAGTGATATTCATGTCTCTGCTGGCTGCGAGTCAGAGGTCAATAGACGTCTGGGTCGGGCCTGGGGAGTCATGGATTCACTGGATCATGGGGTGTGGCGCTGCCGGTACCTGTGCGGGAGGACGAAAGTCCGAGTCTTCAGGTCCTTGGTACTTCCAGTCTTGCTCTATGGGTGCGAGACTTGGACTCTGACCAAGGATCTGAGACGGAGACTTAATTCTTTTGGTACCAGGTCTCTTCGGAGAATCCTTGGCTATCGCTGGTCGGATTTTGTGTCCAACGAGCGGTTGCTGAGAGAGACTCGGATGAGATTTGTTACCTGCATAGTCCGTGAGCGTCAGTTGCGGCTGTATGGACATGTGGCTCGTTTTCCTGACTCTGATCCTGCTCACCAGATTCTCTCAGCGAGGGAGTCTCATGAGTGGAGGAGGCCAGTGGGTCGACCACGTGCCTCATGGTTGCAACAGGTTGACCATCATCTCAAGGAGATGGGGATGGGCCTGGCATCTGCCTGGGGGATGGCCAGACGGAGGCCCCTGGAGTACCGGCGGAAAGTGGACGCAGCGACGTGCTGTTCTGGCACATGCTCCCATACCTGACCTGACCTGACAACCGACAAAGCCTTCATTTTCAGCTTCAAGGAGTACTGCTCTCTCCTTTTGGTCGGTGAACCGGCCACACACCTTACCCTTCTTGATGCCATGGATCATTGGGATCTCTCACAAAGAAACTGAGTGTCTCGGCCTGTTACTCTCACAACGCAGACAGGTCGTTGGCCTCTGTGTATCCTACCAACTCCATTTTTGTGTTGCACCCGCTTCCCTCTCTTAGCTTTGTTACTCCCTGGTGTCATAAAAAAATGTCATATTCATATAAAAATTGAAAAGGAAAAATACAGCCATTCAGTACATAATGCTACTCACAGTACAGTCTAACTCCAAAACTTCGTGGATTGTGACCTGTCTGGGACTTCATGGACTCGGGAGTATCCAGAGGGGTGACCTGTTCAGGATTGTAATCCCAGGCAAAGAAAACTGCCTCGGCAGCCCTCTACGTCTGAAGACGTGAAAGGAGTGGTTCTTCATCCTCAAAATCTGTTCTCTGCTCACCTCCACTCATTTGTTCCTCTTTTCTCTCATCTGTGGAACCAACTTCCCCATTCAGTCCAGTCCTATTCTTCCCTCAAGGGCTGCAAGACAGATGTTCACCACAACCCCATCCACATTCATGATCCCTTCTACCCCAAATGACACAATTCCCAAGGACTTCCTTTTTCCAGGTTATTGTGATCCCCCTCCCCCCCACCACCCCCTTCCCTCAGCTCTTTTAATTTGTTGTCTGCTGGTTTCTTCCTTTTCTGTTTCATTCCCACTTTCTGAAGATGAAGTTTCATTCCCACTTCATCTTCTTGCTGTGTTTTAGCTTCTGTGCAGCTTGTTCACCACGCACAACAGTCAGGTTAGGTATGGGAGCATGCGCCGGAGCACGCGTCGCTGCATCCATTTTCCATCATTACTCCAGGGGCCTCCGTCTGTCCATCCCCCAGGCAGATGCCTGGCCCATCCCCATCTTCTTGAGATGCTGATCAACTTGCTGCAACGATGAGGCACGTGGTCAGCCCGTTGGCCTCCTCCACTCACGAGGCTCCCTTGCTGAAAGAATCTGGTGAGCAGGATCAGCATCAGGAAAACGAGCCACATGTCCATACAGCCGCAACTGATGGTCACTGACTATACAGGTGACAAATCTCATCTGAGTCTCTCGAAGCAAACGCTCATTGGACACAAAGTCCGAGTGGTGATAGCCAAGGAATCTCTGAAGAGACCTTGTACCAAAGGAGTTGAGTCTCCATTTCAGATCCTTGGTTAGAGTCCAAGTCTCACATCCGTTGAGCAAGAATAGAGGCACCAAGGACTTAAAGACTTTCATCCTATTGCATAGGTGACAACAGCACCACACCTCATGATCCAGTGAATCCATGACTCTCCAGACCCAACCCCAGCTTCTATTGACCTCTGACTCACAGCCAGTGGAGACATGAATATCACTGCCAATGTAAGTGAATCTGTGACTCCAACATTCTCACCACAAACAGGTACAAAGAAGATAGCAGCATCCAAGATGTCATTGAAAGTGTGGATCTTAGTTTGGACCCAGGAAACCCGTAATCCCAGCAACTCAGACTCCTCCTTCAGCACCTCGAGGGCCCCCAAAAGGATATCCAGTCTCCGAAAAGATGACTGCATCATCTGCGAAATCAAGGTCAGAGATCTTGTCATTCCCAAATGATGCACCGCAGATTGATTTCTCTGACATCCTCCCCAGAATCCAGTCCATACAAGTCCTGAAAAGTGTGAGGGCCAGTACACACACCCCTGATGAACTCCAGTAACAACTGGAAATAAGTCAGATATGGAACCACCACATATTACAGCACTCTCAGGACCAGAGTATAGTTCAGACATCAGAATGATCAGTTTTGGTGGCACCCCACGAAGACCAAGAATCCTCCAGAGGACATCCCGATTCGCTGAATCAAATGCTTTGAAGAGATCAACATAGGCTGCAAACAGCCCCTGCCGAAACTCTCGTCTGCGTTCGGTGAGGACCCGAAGAGCAAGGATACAGTCAATCGTTGACCTCTTTGGTATAAAGCCTGACTGCTCTGGGTGCTGGTGTTCAAGTAGATGGTGGCGAACCCTATCAAGAATTATCTTGGCAAAGACCTTGCCCGGCACTGAGAGCAGCGTCGCCCCTCGGTAGTTGTTGCAGTCCTGGCGATTCCCCTTCTCTTTCCAGAGAGGGACAACAAGGCCCCTCTTCCAGTCAGTTGAGATGATGTTACTTCAAGAGTCACACTTTCCGCTCGTTGGACACAAAGTCTGCTCGTTGGATGTGGGAGTTATCTTTGTCTCCCAACAACAGTGTTTCAGCCAATTGGATGACCCCAATGGGTAACGTGGTCACCAAAGACCATGCGCCTATAGCGTGCTTCCTTGCTCGCTGCGAAGTCTGGGTGGTCAGGTGGCAGTGCCCATCCCTCACTGGGAGATATCACCAGCCAGCACTTCCTCCTCTTCCCCCTGGGTACAAGGATGGGTGGGAGGGGGAAGGGAGGTGTGCCACAGCATGGATGTAGGGCCGTCAGGAGCCTCTCACCTGCCCCCCACCAAGTTTAACATGAGAGAAATGTGGACATCGTCAACCTCTCAACTCTGGCAATGCACCAGATGGTGATCCATATCCACATGTCTTTAATACGTGTACAATAATCCTATGAACTACATGAACGCAAATGGTGTTAAGGCTTTCCATTCTAATTGCAGACCCCTATGCCATAAACGTAGTCGAGCTCCCACCCCTGGATCTTTGTCTTCCAACAACATAACAAAAGGCAGTCACCGACGTGAACAAATTCCTCTGCTCTGCTGTTGGTCAATCTATGCCAGGCTACATTCACACTAGTTATTTAAACCAATAAGTTTGAAGAGGTTGTCGAAGATGAGGTTGTACCTGTCTTACTGAATTAACCTTAACATTCAAATAAATTCAACAGTTCCTCATAAAAAAAAGATATCTCAAAAATTTTCAGTTTCCTGTCCTGCTCAGATCTTCACGAGATGTTCCTGGTCCTGCGCACAGATTCTTACCACCCTCCGCTCCCTCCTGAACTTGTAATCTTCACTAATCCTTACCTGAAAATTTGAGAGCCGCTGGAGACTGCGGGGAATTTTTTTTGTCATGTCGGGGGGTTTTGGTATACTCACCATGCTTTCCGTCGCAGGTGTGTGAGGGAACCTCTTTATCTGGTTCCTACTCCTTGACCTTTCGAGCACCGGTGACCATTCTGGTATTGACAAAGTGATGACACTGCTATATATAGTTGTTGGAGTCACAGGAACAAACTACAGCACCAAGGTAAGATGGAGTTATTTTGCTGTGGATATAAAGGGTAATACAGTAATAGGTATTAAATAAGTATGATGGAGACATTTGAACTCCAGGTAATCCACGATATAGAATACAAGGCTGAATCAGATTTCTTCATCAAGTCATAAAGTTTACCATTTATTCATTTAAAGGTATGCAATTGTTTAACCTCAACTTGCAGGCAACACAAGCGACTTAACCTCCAATCCGATGGGCAGCGTACTCACTGATGCAGTACTCGCACTTGCAAACCACCAACGACGACAGTTGAAAGTCGGTCCAGGGATTGGAACGAGACTCTTGATTCGGGTGAAGGACACTCTTCGATAAGGTTAATGACGAGTGTTCCAATCTGAAATTAATACGTAAAGCATTCAGCTGGTGTGTAATATCAGGAACAGTAAGCCTTGTGGATTGTTTTAGGAAGTATGATTACTCCCTGATGCTATACAATGTATTTTCATTACAATAAGACACAGAAACAGCAATATTTAAAGGTTGTGAGATGTTTAAAACTCAGGAGCATCAAAATTTTACTCTGACTTTTATTTGCTCTTTGGCACGAAAGGTTAGAGCTTTCGCTTGCTGTTCATAACATTCATTCATATTTAAAAGGTAACATTTTCATAACAAGCATTACATTAACAAAGAAAATCAGTCGTGCCATACCTCGGAAACGATGACGGACTTGGACAGCTCACGAAGATATAACAGAATACATTGCCTTTAAAATGAATCGTCTTTGATAGGAATTTTGACAAGACAATTGCAAGCTTTGGGGTTATATCGTATATTACAATATAATGGTTATATTAATCATGTATTGGGTTGTCAGAATGGCTGAAAGGGAGCGCGCTTAGTTTTGGGGTGTCTGGTCGGGGTTCGATTCACAGCTCGACTATAAATCTTGCGGATTCGTCCTTTGGAAACTTTAGATCGGATGTCCCGTCTGCTCGCACGAGTCGACATTTGGAAAGCAAATGATTATTGCATTGCTGAATACGTTGTTTATCGGACATAACGTTAAGATGTTCACCACCATCCAAAATCATGATCTTTTTGTCCCCCGTTAAATCACTCCCACCACCACCCCCCAATATTTTGCTTCTGTATACATTTTGTCCACCCCTTGCGTTATCCCCTACCGTCATTGTTACCCGCATCCCTTGTTTGTCCATCTACGTCCATTATCTCCCTTGGCCCTGCTGTTGGGATTTCTCCCAAATCCTTCTACTGTTACATGGCAACTATTGGGCATGTCTTCATGGTGCTTGTACCCCCAACATCTTCCCCATTCTACCCTGATACCTGGATTAGTCAGGGCAGCACGGTCATGGTCAGTGCCAATCAGTCCCCATGGACCGGCCCTTTCTCTCTTGTCTCTTTTCCAACTCTGTCGTAGTCATGAAGGCGAGGGGACACCATCCTGGAAGTGGGGGATCTCTGGGTCGCTCCTGGGAGATCTAAAGACTGTCTCCGTGCCACAGGCTTCTTCAAGAGGACTGTCTGGGGATATACAACAACAAAACACCAACAACAACACCTGTTCCTTTTGTTATGTTGCATTGTGATCCATTATGTGTTGTTGCTCTTCCATGAGCCTTAACTATGGATGCAAAAAAAGATGTTCATCAGCAAACACTTCTTAACATTAAGGATGTTAAGCCTTGGCTGCTGCAGCTGGGTGTTAAAAATCCGACGGTGTCTTTCGACGAAGAGTAGGTGAGTTATCTGTTCCCCAAAAAGAATTCCAGAAATTCCAGTACTAACCTACAGGGGGCAGTGTGTAAACAGCACAGCAGCGCTCCCCCGCTATGGTGCAAGCAATAGCTTCAAACGAGAGCAACTTGCATATTCAAACCTATGGCTGGATGGGTAGTTCAGAGCTGGTATACTTGCCTTTAGGCTTTCTAGTCTGGGTTTGATTCCCGACCCGATAACAAACCGTCATCCTGGTGTTTAACAAGAAAGGTCATCGAGTACACCGTCCATCAGATGGGACGTTAACCTGGAGACGTATCTGAGAGCATTTGCTGCGAGTGAATGTTCAATATCCCAGTGGCTTATTTTTGTATACAAGGTCAAGGTTCGTGGAAGAGTGAAAAAATTGCAGGGAGCAGGGCGCAACAAAAACAAAAGGAACAGTCGAGAGGGAAAACACGAACAGCAGGGTTCCATCCATCCATCCATTGGGACCATAATCTGTGCAGAGCGTTGGTGTTGCTGAAACAGTCTCCTGGGCTATTGGGCACAATCCTGGACGGGTCGCCACTCTGACACAAGATACCAGCAAGCTGGCACTCATTTTTGCTGACCTCGGAAGGATGACAGGCTGAGTCAACCCCACCTGGTATTAATTCAACAACAAAGCGGGATCCCAAGCCCACCACTCTCGCCATTAAGAAGAGCAGGGTTGAAGGACAAAATGGAGGGAGATTTAGACAAACAATGGGTGTGGGGAGGAATGAAGGGTAGAATAGGACGCATGGGTGGACAAAATGACAAAAACACACACAAAAACCAACTCATGTCAGAACAGCTGTACACATAATGACACAACAGAGTTTGTAATGCATGTAAGCAATTGCTCAGGAAAGAAAAACTGGAAATTTGAAAGGTGGTGGGCTTCGGAATGGAGGGGGGTGGGGGTTAACGGGAGTAGAAAAGGTCATGGTTTTGGGCGGGGGATGATCTGAGATGATGGTGAATAGCTGTCTTGAAGACCTGGAGGGAAGATTGAGATTGAAGAGAATGTGGAAGTTGATTCCACATCTGGGGAAAAACCACAAACGGAAAGATGAAGAGTTGCCGAGATGAGTAGTGATTCTGGGTTTTGGTAGCTTCACCAGAAGGCGGTTGATGGTGGACAACATGTGCTCTGCAGGAACTTGGGGGGACAAAGCATGGAAAGAGCAAAGGATACAAGACCAGAAAGTCTTTTGAAAAATAGGTGGTTTTGTGCCATCACCTTCAAGGCTTGGGCAAAGTCCAATTTCCTGCCTGATGGTGAACTACGAGTAATAATCGCCAGTTTAAGCAGCATCGGTACCCCCAGAAAACATAATGGACTGACATTCATTTAAACATGGCCATTATAACTATTAAGGGAAACAAATAGGCGTTGGGATATTCCCTCAAGCCGTTATTCTTGGCCAAATATTAAATGCCAGGCTGGCAGGATGGCCGAGACCTAGATGTATTCACATTTGTCTCTGAGCTGTCTAGCCTGGGTTTGAATCCCGATCCAGTTATAAACTGCCATCCCGGTGTTTCACAGGGAGGGTGATTCATCAATGTGTGCGTCGTCCCTCGGATGGTCGTTAAATAAGGGCATCCCATCTGCTGGCATTAGTTGGTGGACGTCAAAGACCTCACGATGTCCTTCACGAAGAGCATTCGAGCTATCGCTGGCACCATGAACAAATTGCAAATTCCTGCCTGAACTCCTGCTGGGAAGGCAATGGCAAACCAACCAGTATAACCCTTGCTCAAGAAGTTGCTTCGGTGGCACCGACGCTCTGTGAAGAGTATTGTACGAGAGAGAGAGAGAGAGAGAGAGAGAGAGAGAGAGAGAGAGAGAGAGAGAGAGAGAGAGAGAGAGAGAGAGAGAGAGAGAGAGAGAGAGAGAGAGAGAGAGAGGAGACAGAGGGGGAGGGTAGAGGGAAGGTGCAGAGAGGGAGGGGTTGGGGTCGGAAAGAGGGTTAGAGGTGGGAGAAAGGGGGTGAGGGATTCCGGCAGATGTGATGCCCAGTTTATCATCCATCCGAGAGACGACATACACAGTGATGAATCACCCGGCCTGTGAAACGCTGGGAGGACAGTTGAGAGCTGGGGTGGGATTTGAATCCAGGCTGCAGAGTAAGCATGCATACCTCTCGGCTTTCCTGCCATGATGTGGCGATTCTTTACTTTAGAACTGAAAAGATTTTTTTTCTCATTGTGATTATATCATTTATTTTGCTTTCCTTCATCCAGTATCGAACCGCGGTATCGCAATTGAAAGTTGAAGAACGTGCCAAGTGGCTTCACCACGCAATGCACAAAATATTTGAAGAAACTTTTAGAAGTGAAACGTTTAATTTCTATTTGTATTTATGTATGCTGAAGTGACGGGTCGTATAATGGAAGAACTAATGGGAAACGTCGTGTGAAATAACATTTCACATTTTCAGTGAGCCAGCCACCGCCTGTTGCACCACAGAACACGTGGCCAACACAGGCGAGTAGCCCTGAACTTTGTTAAAGTCGATCGAGTATAGTATTCAGGGACAGTGTGAATATTGTGGAGTGCTCGCCAAGTAGCTTAAGCACTCCAACGAAACGGTTGACAAGAAACGGCTCCCTTGTGATGTGATTGGCAATCACCGAACCGTCATATTCAACATTCACCTCCCGGAGACACCCCAAATGTCACGTATGTTCGAATTGGGCAAACGAACACTTTTCTCGGAGTCGGAACTGCTTGTATGTTCGATTCTGGAGCTTAAATTTTGTAATTCTCCTTAGTTTCAGAGACACTCGTGGTGATCGCTTGTGTGGAAATGAACTAAAGCAACGAACGCCGACGTCTCCGGATGTTTATAAGCACTGCAAAGTACCCAGCGATTTGTAGCTCTGATGAACAGACATTCGATAATATGAGTGAAGAAAGTGGGAGGAAAAAAACTTTATAGTTAAGAAATCGTTGCGGCCTGTTCCAAGTCAAGGCAAGGTTGAGCAGGCCAAAAAACATGGCGGCTTCAGAACCCAGAGAGGTTACCGAGGAAACGCTTAAAGACCCAGACAGTGAGGTGGCCGAGGATCGCCTGATGAAGGATATAATTAAATAAGGCCGTTAATTATATCTTCAAAAGGGTTGTTTTAATTAACTCAAACACCCAATTTTCACTCACACACTTCCTTGGAGATTTCTTGGTGTGCAAGCAAAGTTTCAGGCTGCGAGGTTTTATAGTTTTGGAGTTATGTAAGAGGCACGCGCGCGCGCGCACACACACACACACACACACACACACACACACACACACACACACACACACACACACACACACACACACACACACACACACACACACACACACACACACACACATACACACACACACTTATTAGTAAAGATAGTTATTTCTGAAGGATAATCTGTAATATCCTATTCATCGTTGTTTCTAAAGGATAACCTGTACTTTATTAAGGATAGTTGTTTTAGAGCTCATTAGCCTGCAGACGGTTTTTGAGTCGGTTGGTAAGGTTTTGTTGATTAATCTGCTCAAATCTTTTTCCATCGAAAATTAAATGAAAACATTGTTGCCCAGAAAGGAAAATTTCATGGCAAGCACTCAGGAGGAGACTGGGAATAGAACTTGCCGACCCATGGATTTAGATGGTTATCCAGAAACACTTTCGTGTGTTTATGAATTATCGTTCAAGCAACTTCCAAATTGTTGAGACTAGGAAATAATTTGAGGCCGTTAAAGCCAATCTTACTATGTAAAGGGTTGCCTCCATCACACTTCCACTGCAGAAGCTTTTCTTCTTGGCAGAAACTTTGTTTGATCCCAGAGGAAGAAAAGCTCAAATCCGTCCATCCAATAATATGCTTAAGGCACCAAAGTACTAAGATTGGACTGGAAAATAAAATACTTCTTTCAAAATCACTACCTGCTCAAACACTCTCCTCCATCCTCCGATATTTTCTTTTCCACAAGTTTTGAAATTCATGGAAGAACTGAACAATGGGGGTCGAGAGACAATGTGCCAACAGTCTAAACGTTAAAAAGAGACAAAACAGGAAAAACAAGCAAATTAAAAAAACGTTCTGAAAACTGAAAGTAAATGAAGGGGGTGAGGGAGGTGGGCATGGGACGTAGTGGTGTGTGAGAGGGAAGAAACAAAATGTGATGTGTCAACAGATTTATAGAACAGCTCACAAATGGAGATGGGAGACAACAGGAGAAGGTGGTGGGTCTCAAAATGGAAGGACTGAAGTGAATAACGTGACCGGACAGAGTTAGGGACGTGGTTTCAAAGGCGAAAGAATAGGGATACAAAGTAGTGGAGGGGAGCCACAACTCGAGTTTTTGGAAGGACACAAAGGAGCTTTGATGCGGGAAGAGGCCATTTGGCCCATCAAGCCTGCACTGCATCTATACCATATCAATTTAACCGAACAGTTTATCAACTTAAATTCACTGAGGGACGGTGAAGGAGTGGGGCCAGCAGTCATCACCAGGATGTTTTATATACACACACACACACACACACACACACACACACACACACACACACACACACACACACACACACACACACACACACACACACACACACACACACACACACACACACACACATATATATATATATATTACTGAAGTTGTCTGTCTGTCCGTGAGGCCGTGTGACGATATGTCTCTTAATTATTTGATGGGAGTGAGAACCATGCTGAGGATGGCAGCTTTGGTGAGGCCGAGGGTCATGAAAAAGATGGCCAGAGTTGCGCCAATCGCCATGCGTTTGGGACACGGCCTGGCGCCCTGGAATTGCCTTGCGGCTTGTTGGGTTTTACAGACCCTATCCCATGAAGGAAGGATGAGACTGAGACCGGACGTACCCCTTAAGTCACATGGGAGATCGTGCAGATCTACATCATCACCACTTTGGGGACGGAAGGGGAAACAGAGCACGGATAAGGAGACAGCTTGGTCCATGAGTCATTGCTGGGGTGAAGAAGGATGCTTCAGGACCAGAGAAGGCTCCATTCAGTCTTTGAGACTAGTGAGTCTCAGGTCTGAGCAGCATGCGAACGCGTACACACAGTGATTGTACATACACATTACACATGCACGGCTGTGATTGTACATGCGCACGGATCTTTATTATACATGCATGATTGTTCTACATACATGGGTTTTTTTTTTTTTGCAGAATAGCAGTATTTTTAAAATGCATAATTACTTATTTTAGATTATAATTTAATTTTAAAACATGTATTGTTGTGGGAATGACTTCAAGGGGGTAACTTTGCATAGTATAGTAGTAATTATTAGCGTAAGCGTGATGTTGTTTCAATCTAACTTCAAAATCGTAGATGGTTACTGCCTGCGCGTGGGCTTTCTGCATATGCATGGCAAGTTTCATGAAGATCCGATGAAAACTCTGGGTTGTGAAACCAAAAAATGTCAAAAAACAGGAATGGCATCATAAAAATTGATATGACGTCATCGTGATGTATCATATGTGCGGTAATTCATCTCTGCTAATACCCTGTTCGATTCCCACAAACAGAATTCAAAAAGCTTGCCGAGTTTCTGAGATAATTTTTAGGCGATTTCCATTAGCGAAGATATTTTGACGTCATAACTTTTTTTCTTGGAGGAATTTTCAAAATCGGAGATGGTTACTCTCTGCGCAGGGAATTTTTACATATATATGCCAAGTTTCAGGAAGTTTCGATGAAAACTGTAGGCTGTGAAACAAATAAGTCCACAAGAAGAAGATGAGGAACAACAACGTGAGTAAGACTTAGAGACCCTCCACGAGGATCTAAAAAAACAAGGGATCCAAAATACTCGGGGAGGTGAAAATAAAATTCTCCGAATGACTACAATTGCCAATTTATGTTACGTAAAAATGACAACAGGTGATTGGTTACATTTAATATTAAATGATTAGTCTGCAAATAAGTCAGTATGTTATCAAAAGGTGTTCTCGTTTCGGCCACGAACTGGGTATTTGGTTCGCGTACTGGCATACAATGGCGGACTCTTTTCAAATGACATCATGCGATATCAATGTCCACTGCAGAATGCTAGCAGACAGGGCAACCGGGTCACGGTCCCTCTGATGGATGGTGTTCCTGTTAATACAATGCTGGGTCGGTGAAGCATGAAGATGAGTTCAGAGTCTGGTCAGGAATCAAACCCACAAGAGACAGTTCAAAAGTGAATACGCCACGTCCGAGTTGTCCTGGTAGTCCACGAAGTGCATTTCGAAGCAATACATGTAAAAGTATCCAAACAGAGATTCTCATTCCGTGACCACAAACTAATACATTTGTAAGGTGAAGCGGGAATTATCGATGAATTTTCATCACACATCTAAAATTACAGAAAAAATAAAAATCGATTGTTTGCAAATTGAATTTTAAAATGATTACAAAAAATTGTATTTCGAAATAAATAAAAAATGGTTTATATTATCAGATTTTCATGGATTCTTTCAGAGTTGAAACACAAAACTTCTTAATCGTTGAACAATCATGGAAACTCCCATTTTGTCAAGTTACAAATCAGGAAAATGCATCATGTCATGTATGCCTCAAACTTAATTGCAAACAGAACTTGAGCAGAAATAGACTAAATGAAAACATTTGTATGAATGTTGGAGACAAGTTTAATGACATTGATGCAATGCTCATGGTGGAGCTCGTCTGTAAATCACACGCGAGACACACATCGGTGTACTTAAACGTGAATTAGGACATCGGTAAACAACGGCCAAATACATAAGGTAGATTGGATTGGAACCTGGGTTCCGCAGAATCATGAGCCAGGGTTTAAGATGGGAATGCTAAACAGGCCAACCTGTGGTGTTCTTGGTCAAAAATATCATCAGTTGTAAAGCTTTGCTTGAAATTCTCTTGAATACGGTTGAGGCGGATGCTTGGTCTGCTGTTGCCAATCAAAGCGACAACAGCTCTTCCTCTTACACAGGTGACTTTTGGCACGTCGAACAGGCATTCTGTTTATCCGGGACATTTTACATCAACTCTCTAGCGATGTCATTGCAGTGACTTTAACGGATTATGGCTGCC
>NC_140961.1:9614840-9617340 GCF_056783735.1 Eptatretus burgeri | reverse complement strand
TCACCTTCATGTATGAGCTGTAAACGATCAATGAAGAAGCAGCATCTGGATACCTTGAGTAAGATCCAGTAGATATCGAACTTCCCTAAAAAGGAAACGTTCGAACCCAATACGCGAGTGCGAATGGAAAACCACAGAACTGGAAAACAAAGTTAATTACATTACAATTACTAAAGCCATGTACATGCCCTTTGGCATGCATATGAAAAGAAAAAGAAAGTAACACCAAACTTGGAGGCACTTAACTCGGGTGTAGTAACAAAAGGTATTTAAAAATTGTCTTTCATTCCAGGCACGAATATCCAAACTCAAAGGGAAATTAAAAGCAAATTTCATTAAGCATGCTGCATTCCGAGCTATCGAATACCTTAAACCTTTTCTGCACAATCTTCCCTACATTTTCAAAGTCAATGCCTGGCGCCATAAGCAGCCGATAAATAAAACGGCATGCACAGCAATCCCTGCTGCACCGGGTGATGGAGCGCCTCGATTGTGCTGCTTTACCGATTGTCAACCTTCGATAAGTACAGCCAAACTCAAAGGTTTATGACATCATATTCAAAGCTTATGAACAAGGGAGACCTGGATATTGCCTGCTTTCTGTTCCTCAGTAAGATGGAGTTCAAAGGTGAATGTGATGCCTTTCATCAGACACATCCCTTCCTTTTGTAGACAGTAGTAAACCAATGATTCCACGCTCAAGGTTGTCCTTCTCTCCTTCACATCATCGTTTCCAGGAACTTGCAGCACGATGACGGTTTCATCAGGGGGACGAGTCAAGCAGCCGCTGATTACTTGTTCCTTCAGGAACCAATTGGAACCTGAAACAACCCAAGAAGCAATGGACTTTTATCAATCAGAATAAACCAAAGGTTAATGATGCTCCAACATTTGATAACATAAACAACCAAATGAGAATATTCACTTTGAGCACCCTCTTCTTGGTGATGCAGCCGGCTTAATCCTGGGTATGCATCCATTCTACTTGAAAAAGCCCTTTGAAGATAAATAAAATTAAATAAATGCAGTAATGTTTCACTATTCTAATAGTGTTCGTTACAGGAGACAAATCACTAACTTCAACTAAAATCATTTTATTCTCCAAAGTCACGCTGAGAAAAAAATGCAGAACATGAATGTTGCGGCAAAAGGGAAAGTAAACAACAAACGTTCCCAATAAGTGAGTGGATTAAAGAGTGGAGAGATGCCTGCATATTCCTCAGGTCCATCATCAAACATCAGCTTACCCTGCACTTGCCAATAACTTGGTGCTCCTTCAGTGAGACAAGCTCCTGCTGGGAGGTCGAGGCTCAAGAGAAGACGTAGTACTTGCCCTGGCGCTATGGTTACCGGTTCCAGGTGAACACGCGGCGAAGTCCTCGAGACGATAGAACGATTAACGGTGGTCGAGTCTACGGCAACATCCACAAGATCGAGGAAATGTATCTTCAGCTTCGGAAGGAAAGAGGGATGGCAGAGGTGAGAATGTAAAAGGGACAAGTTAAGAAATCGTGAAACGATATGATATCACCTGTATTTCCGCTTACGAGCGTTTTATGATTACAACACACCCAGGAGTTGATCGCAACCTGCTTTCAATGGCACATTCGTAATTATATTCCAGTTAATACAAAAAAAATTAAGAAGAAAGATGTCGTGCACAACACAACACTTGAGAAATCCAAATAATCATTAGTTTCCATGGAAACAGCAATTTGGCAGTTTCAAAATTTTTACCTATTAAGTGTTTTACATGATTGGTTGTTGCACGTAATAAATTTGGCTGATAAATTTTCGAATTATAAAAAAGTCTCATGTCATTATAATGGCGTGAAATTGTTGTCATAGAAACCGAATACACGTCAAAACGGCCAAATAGATCGTTGTGATTTTTGGTGAACAAATTTAGTGAACCAATATGCAAATCCTGTTCAAGTTTCAAGTTACTAGGCTGAAAAAAAATCGATGATTTCATGTGACCTTGACCTTTGACCCTTTGAGCTTTTGACCTCATGACTTGCTGGAAAAAAATTTCGTCTGAATAATACAAAAAGACCTTATAAATGCTTGTGAGGTGCGCGTGTAAAATGGACTAACGGGTCTTGAGGTCGACATGCCGAAACGGTTGAAGATCTATAAAGGCTTAAAGGGTCGAATGGGTTCAATGGGGTCGATGGAGATCGAAAAGAGCCAAAAGGGTATGTTCCAATCGTAGTTAGGGTGCGATCAAAAGTGGTTTAAAGGGTCAAGAAGGATCCAAGGGGTTATTTTTCCTCTTCTTCTTCTTCTTCGTGTGCAGCCTGTGGCTGCTGGTTGCATCATTGGTTGAGGGCGTGGCTATGCTGCTGATGCAATGCTCCTATTACCAGTGCACTGGTGCTCATTTCATCAACCTCGGAAGGATGACAGGCTGAGTCAACTCCACCTGGGGTTAATTTAATGAATTAACAGAGGCTCGAGCTCAGGACCTGAAGATCCTAAGCCAGCCACCCGAACAGCT
>NC_140961.1:9604840-9607340 GCF_056783735.1 Eptatretus burgeri | reverse complement strand
CTAGCGGGAGCAAGCCGAAAGAGGAAGAAGAAGATATATACATATACATTATATATATATATTATATATATATATATATATATATACATATATTATATATATATATATATATATATATATATATACATATACATTATATATATATATACATATACATTATATATATATACATATACATTATATATATATACATATATATATATATATATACATATATATACATATATATATATATACATATATATATACATATATATATATATACATATACTCTATACATATATATATATATATATATATATATATATATATATATATATATATATATATATATATATATATATATATATATATATATATATATATATATATGAAGACCACAAGGGGAAAACCAGAGATGTCACTTTTTCTAAATTTCAGGGTTATTGCACCTGCCAATAGTTGGCAACATAAGGTTTCCTCTCACAGTATTACTTAAACAAATAACCAGGGGTGTCACATAATTTATATGGTATAAAGTTTAGCCGTGCAATGAAAAAACAAGTGTTGTCAAAGCTGAACAAGTAGAAACCCAGAGTTGTCAGTACTTTACTCCTGGTTATCTCCCTTTCATTCATGTTAACTGTTCCACCATAATATTCAGAGTTGAGAAACTAAAAAATGAAAGGTTGTAAAACTTTCACAGCATAAACTCTGAGTCCTAAAATGGCCTATTTGGTTATATCATGGGCTCCGTAGTTGGTGCATATCGTGGTTCAAGCGTGGTCAAACCTTTATTGTGACTTTAATGGGACCCACGCCGTGGCTTAATGGTTAGCGCGTCTGAGTACCCATCCTCATTCGATGTACCCACCGCCCAATCAACCTGCTTCGGTATATGAGGGAGTCACATGAGGTGACTTCGGCTATCACGGGGGTGGTTTATCCTTGGCTTCCTCCTGGTTTTCCATCTTATTAAGTAGTGCGGAGTAAGAAATGGAGAATCCGTCATCATATAAGCGAAATACCCTTGAGTATGGTGTTGAACACCAATCAAACAAAAAAACAATGACCGTTTAATGTTGAAAAAAATAATCTGTGATCACCAAAGTCATGTAATGTATGCTAATAACCAACAAGCATGAATTTGCTGCACATCCTGGGTTAAAATTGCATGGCAATTATTAAACAAGGGAATAACCAGTGATGTCAGTTTGCAACATTGATTCGTTCTTTGCTCTTAAATTAAATAACACAGAAGCTTGGCAAATGCGACATGCTTCATTTGATCGGTCAATGATCACTCTTCCTTTTACTGGAAAAGAAATCTATATGACAGTTATTAAACAGTCCACCAAAGTCTTGAAACTTTGTTTTTCAGTTTCTTCAAAATTGACTTATCCTGACATCTCTGGTTTTCCCCTTGTGGTCTTTATATATATATATATATATATATATATATATATATATATATATATATATATATATATATATATATATATATATATATATATATATATATATATATATATATCATTTCCCCAGGTAAATGGCGCACACGTACACATCCATCCACGTGATCTGAAAGAAAACGGGACTCATCGGACCAGGCGACCTTCTTCTACTGCTCCAAGGTCCAGTTCCGACGCTCGCGTGCCCATTGTTGGCGCTTTCAACGGTGGACAGGGGTCATCATGGACACTCTGACCGGTCTGCGGCTGCGCAACCCCATACGCAGCAGAGTGCGATGCACTGTGGATTGTGACACATTCCCCAACAACTCCAGGAAGTACATCTGCGATGACCTTGAATGAATCCATGAACACCATGAATCCCAACCCTCCCCCCAACCTCTTCCATGGTTGAACTCCCACAATTCAAGGTTATGGCACACCTCTCTATGATTTCACTTTTCTCCTCTTTGTGGAAACGCTTTCCAGAGGCGTTTAATCACACAATTCTCTTTTGAGTTTCAAACCACAATTTCATTGAAACAACCCATCTTTTCTCCCTCCATTACTTATACTTCCCCAATCCTCCGAATACAGTTTACCGTGTTTCCTTCTTTCCTTATTTTCACATTTTCCTTTGGGTTATTTCCCTTGCTGTTGTATTAGTTGGTTGCCTTTTTACCCTCTGTCTCTTTGCTCCACTTAGATTTTGCATACAAAAAAAAAAATATATATATATATATATATATATATATATATATATATATATATATATATATATATATATATACATATATACATGTACATACATGAATATGAATATGAATAGCTGCATGATGCCATGCAATCACCATCCATATGGAGAAATAAGCAATGTAGGTTAATCTGCTGGCATGGGGTAGGGTCGCCGCTTCTCTGAATCATCTCTGCAGCAGCAAGATGGTAGTAATCATTCTCGGTTATTTAAATCTCACAGTTCTTTATTCTCAGTAGTGAAAGCTCTGCACGTTCACCTTTTCATTTCTGCTGAATAAATGAAATAACTGGGATATGGTAGGTGGCCTTTGTCA
>NC_140961.1:9592340-9599840 GCF_056783735.1 Eptatretus burgeri | reverse complement strand
AGACACAGATCTGGCAGACGCTATTGATCGGCAGTCCCTATGGGGGGACATGGCGCGAGGTCTTCTGGTGAATGCATTAAATCATCCAGCTCGATGAAGCTGCTTAATTTTGTTACATTCATAAATTTTTAATCACTCAATATAATTCTCCAAACAGTCGAAAAAAAAAAATTGAATGATTTGAAGATTTCACATTTTCTTGTGTATGGATGAGGAGGAAACATAGCCTTGCTTGCTTAAAGTGAATGGGTATAATCAGCTGAGTTATCACCCTTTTAAGACTCGTTATTTATTTAAATAATAAACTTATTTAATTGAAATTATTTCTTTCTTTAAAATTTCCGATGGGTTTTTGTTAAATTAAAAAGAAAAATTTTTCAAACAATTTCAACAAAAGCACCCTTTGGACATATACAAGGGAGGGGTAGTTGCATCCCCGAAGTTTGCGACGATTTCACGAAAGTTTGAGGGAGGAGTTCAGTGAGAACACAGGACAACGCAGACACTGCACAGACATATATATTGTTGTGGGCTGGGGGTCGGTGGCGAGAACGACCACTAGGTGGGGAAAGCCTGAGTCGTCCCCCACCAATCTCCCCGGAATTGGAGGCCGTCGCTCGGATAACTCCGCGAGCCGGCGGGTCGTTTAACCGACCGTGGTCGCCAATATTTCAACCGCGTAGCGTAGGGTCTATTTGTCGATAACCAATTTACCTAATTAACTACGTGATTTCGACTACTGGGGAAACCATGCCCTCGGCACGTCTTGCTCGAACCGGGTCACTCGACCGACTGCGGTAGAGTTCCAACTACCAACTACCAACTCCGGTTCGGGTGCAGCCGAGCGGAAACTGCCAAAGCCGTGCCGGCTGGAATGAACGGATTATCGGGGATGAAAGCCCGCTTATACTCAGACCCGGACCATGCTAGACCAATGTAAGAAGGGACAGAAACGGACTGGGAACATTTCTAATAAATTTATTAACAGTAAATAAAGACAAAGGCAAGACTTGACGCGAATATGCAAGCAGGGAAATATTTACAATAAGCAAAAACACTTACTCAGTTCTACTTAGATGGGCACACATGCAGACACACACAAAAAATAAAAGAAATCCCAGAGTCTTTATTTGACCCTCGCAGCCGTGAAGAGAGACAAGCTGGGGGTCAGAGTTCAGTGGGAACCTGGTCGTCTGAGGGAAAGCGTGCTCTGTAGTGCAGCACCTGCCAAGGGTCGTCAGTTTGGTCCCAGTCACACGTGTGGGACTCGTGGCTCATGGCAGATCTCGCGTGGCGAATAGTCGGGGTCCACAGAGTTCCTCTCCCCGTAACGGTCACCGTGCACATGACACCGCCTTTGATGAACGGCCACATGCTTCATGGCGGCGGACCCACTTGCAGTCCCGGGATAATTTATTATCGTACACAGAGCAGGGCACGAATAACCCACATCTTGTTCGGGTCTGCATGGGTTTACCATAGCATCGTCAGTCTTCGCTGATCATCGCGGCCGCAGGTGTCTCCCGCAGACGGCGAGTGTCCTCTTGCCTCTCCGCCCGGCGACATGGCAGCCAGGCAGAGGCACGCTGTTCGGCTCGGGCCACATGGCTTAAAGACAGGCAGCGCATTGACCGGCGATGACCGCCGGTCGCTGTGGATGGCCCGGGAGTTCGGTGCAGGGTGATTCGTGTCACGGTGCTCAGATCGAGACGATTCCGCAGCGTGGAAACATCTGGCCGGAAGTAAAGTGGAGCCGCTTCTGGTCATGGCGGCCGGCCCGTGTGCTAGCCGGGGCACAATCAGAGTGCCCGACTCGGATGTCGACGCATCGCTTTGGGTCGTCACCTCCACCAGCACCACAGGGTCTATAAAAGGATGAGTCGCAGGGTGGTGGAGTGTCGTTCCTCATGAGGATTCTTCTGTCTGGTCATTCCCTGTCAGCTCGTCCTGCTCATCCTGGCCTGGGATTGAGAACCCACCCATTTGCCTGCTGGCTCCGCCCCTTCATCACCGCCTTGCTGCTGACTTCACCCATCCGCTCATTGTTCCGGACTCCGCCTTCTGACTCTGCCCAAAGTCCCTCCTTCACGCCTGTCAGGCACGCCATTTCTCTGGATCGAAGCTAAGCTGGTCGAAGGGCCACGAAGCGGGAGACGACGTGCCAGCTGTCAGGGAGGTATCATCCAGCGGAGCATCCCCCCAAAACGTATTGGTGGCGCAATCGGGCAATCGTGCAAGGTATTGAGAGACCCTTAGCCTCATCTTCTCTCCTCTTTTTCTCTTCATTAACTCTTCATCAGGATGTGTGTGTGTCTGTGTGTGTGTGTGTGTGTGTGTGTGTGTGTGTGTGTGTGTGTGTGTGTGTGTGTGTGTGTGTGTGTGTGTGTGTGTGTGTGTGTGTGTGTGTGTGTATCATGGCACCTGTCCTCCCTTCAGTTAAGATTGTACAATAATTATATCGAGATAACTCTGCTCTGTGCCTGCTTTTGTGAGTTGCTTGTATTATTGCCACACCTTTCACATAACTTCCGATTCCTGCTCCCAGACAACAACAAACAACATTCACTGTGCCACATATCTTTCCTCGCCTGCCGGTTAATAAATTATTTATAGAAATGTTCACAGCTAATTTTTGTCTCTTCTTTCATTGATCTAGCATGGTCCATATCCTCACCTCGCCAGGACTTTATTCCCAACGATCCGTTCCTTTTAGCCGGTACGTCCTTGGCAGTGTAGCTCGGCTGCACCTGATCCGGTAAAGTGATACGGTTCTGACAAGACGTACCAAGGGCGTGTCCCCCGGTAATTAGGTCACATGATTAATTAGGTAACCCGATTAACCCATAAACGGGAGGACCCTAGGTCACGCGGTTGAGTTATTGGCGTTCACGGTCGGTAAGTGACCCGCCGCATCACGGAATTATCCGTGTGCAACGGCCTGCAATTCCGGGGAGTCTGGTGGGAACCCGAGATAGCTCCCCCTCCCCCCCCTTTGAGGATAAGGGGTCAGAGGAGAACAAGGAGTCTGAGGAGAACAGGGGGAGAGCAAAGCTCGTTCTGAGAACTGAATAGTGAGGGAGATCGTTTCTGGGGAAGAACATTGACTGAGGAGAGCCTGGAAGAAGGATTCTGAGTTCTGAGGAGAGCTAACTCTGAGAAGGATCATGAATTTGGGGGTGGGGTGGGGTGGGGGGGGAGAGTCGTCTCTGAGGAGATCGTCCTGCCTGCCCTTGCCATGTGCCTGTTTTGTCTGCCTACTGCCTGCTTCGTTATCCTCACCACCTCCTAATCACCAGCCCGTCTCCCCATTGCCTGTTCA
Organism: Eptatretus burgeri; assembly: GCF_056783735.1. NCBI lineage: Eukaryota > Metazoa > Chordata > Myxini > Myxiniformes > Myxinidae > Eptatretus > Eptatretus burgeri. The sequence goes on along the minus strand of NC_140961.1, from coordinate 9,596,521 downwards.
TCGCCTCATTGGCTGCTCGTCTACCAGCAGCTGAAGCCACTCAGTTTTTGCTCCCTTTCCCCATCTGTAATTAAATCTGGTGTGTGACAACATAAGTTTTATTCTCACTGGATATAATTATATATTATCGATTCCATGTTTCCCCTTTCTTCCCCACCTCCACCTGCTGTCACCTCCCCCGTCGCGATCACCACCCCCTGGTTCTTTTTCTTAACTTCGTTCGGGAAGTAAACCTGCTGGTTTTAAAAGAGTTAAGAATCTCATGGTGTCACTCGGTTCTCGCGTGCGTAAAGCCGCCATAACTTTAACGCAGTCTGGGGGAGTTAAAGCCAGTTTTGGTCCATCCGTCCAGCGTCGGTGTTAATCGGTCTCTTCCCAAGATACTGGCAGTTCCCCAAAGATGACCTGCCTTGTTGTACCTGACAAGATGACAATGTCAGGCCACAACCTTGTCGTGCAGATCTCCTCCGGGAAGACCATTTGCGGTTTTATGTCTGCCACCACCTGCCAATCACATACATTTGGCAGACCTCTTGCCGACCACCTCTGTATTTCATTTTCAATGAATTTGTGAAGATTTCGAAAAACGTGTTTTCACTTTGTCATGATGGGGTATTTTGTGGAGATCGGTGACAAAAAAATTTCATTTTAATCCATTTTAAATTCAGGCTGTAACAACAAAATGTGACAAAGTCCCGGGTTGTGAATACTTTCTGAAGGCACTGTGTATGTAATATTTTCAAGTGTTTGTGTGAGTTTGTTTGTGCATTTGTACATTACTCTTTCAAGGCAGAACCGTAGCACCTCGAGGTTCCCAATTTTGGATGTAGGTACTTCAGAATATGGGCAAGGTTCTAAGTGAACACAAGTTGGCCTTGACTTCTTCTGAGGCTACCAAAGCTGGCTATAAATGGTATATTGGGATGTGTGGAGTCGGGCAGTGCTCCTGCCGGCCTGCAGGCAAAAGGTAACCACCATGAGGCCAATACCTCCATGGCTTTTCAATGTACAACACGTCCCAAACCACAGCCAGGAAAATCTCAACAAGCCGGGCAGCATCGGGTACCACCCCCACCCCCCCACTTGTCCCGCTTCTGCCAGGTAGGCCCTTTAATAAATGCATGTTTGTATATATGTAGATACATATATATATATATATATATATATATATATATATATATATATAAATATATATATATATATATATGTACACAGACACTGTATATGTGCGTGTACACACACACACACACACACACACACACACACACACACACACACACACACACACACACACACACACACACACACACACACGCGCACACACACTTCTCGTAGCTGTATTAGGTTGAAACACAATACTCTCCTTTGCTGACAAGTACATGAGAATAATAAAAATTAGTTTGGCTGCAAAAATTTACCACTGACTTTCTTTCTGCAGATTTCACACTGGAAGCTGGGTTGGTAGGCAGGTTGGAGTGTGTGTACGAGTGTGCTTGTGCTGGGACAGACGTACGCACCTTGTACGTGGTTGTTTGAAACAATTCCAAATTCTACCACCCTTCCCCATAATTCACTTTATTTACTTTCCCCTCATGTCTGCCTCACCCCTCTTTTTTTCCTTCCCAGGAAAGCCACTAATGGTTTCATGTTGTTCGGCACGGTGACTTGGTTTTTCTCGGTTCTCGGCTGGTCATACGGCACAGAACATGATGGTGTGTTCTGTTGAGGTGAAGATATGTCACAGGCTAGATGAGCAGAGTTGCCTTCTATGGACTTGCCTTTCCAATAATTGTTTTAAATTTTGTCCATAATGTCAAAGGCTCATGCATCGGCTTGAATATATATTAAATGCAGGGGAAGGACAATGGTGCATAAATGTACATACGTGCGTACTCCCATGCACCATTTTTGTTGCCAAACTAATATGTAGTGTGGGGTATGCTGACACATTGTAAGCAATAACGAACCATGCTTCCCCATTGTCTTTGGTCACTCACCTGCAATTTTTTTTTGTTTACTTGTTTTTTCATTTACAGACGCTTTCCGACGGATCTTTAATTTTTCCCGCTATATCGGCTTCGATATCCATCGGCACGCAAAATTTCAGCTTTCTACGTCACCCAGAAGGTACCAAACATTAATATCAGTCAGTCAGTCATTCATTGAGTGGTTGGAATGATACATATCAATAAGCGGAGCATACTTACAAACTAATTTATAGTGTGGGGTATACTTACACATTGTGCTACCTTACCTTACATTTTAGTGCAACCTTACTCACCATTCTACTGTGGTGTGCAGTATCAAGTTTTGTTCAAATCAGGCAACAAAAAAATTATTAAAAATTATTCAGTTAAGTACTCTTCGGGAGAATTTGAACAATGCAAACAACCTCAGCGGTATAGTTCGCTGGAGCTATCTTTTTTTATTTTTTTTTGGTTTGAAATTATTTTTTTCATCAACCGCTGTCACAACGGATTCACGGGTCGTCAAGTATCTATATAAACATAAATATATATATATATATATATACAGAAATATATACAAATATAAATATATATATGTACATATATAAATAAATATACAAATATATATACATATATATATATATATATATATATATATATATATATACATATATATATATATATATATATATATATATATATATACATACATAAATATATATATATATACAAATATAAATATATATACATATATATATATATATATATATATATATATATATATATATATATATATATATATATATATATATATACACACATATACATACATATACATATATATCTATATTGTTGCGAATTTGCGCCCGCCGGCGTGCGAACGGCCACGTGACTCGAATCGCGGCACGTCGTCCACCGGACGGACAATTCTGTCGTGACCCTCTCGGACTAACGCCGGGAGCTAGTCACGGGTGGGCCTTTCGGCCTCACCACGATCGCGCCAATCGGCCCCCCGCGTGGGATAGGGTTGTTTGCCAAACTCGACCTACCGAAGTACCCACGCGGAGGGGAGACCAGGCGATCGCACCTCGCCGCAGGTCGACTCCGGACACGGGCCACTTAAGCGACCCGTTCCGTACTATCGGGACAACCGAGCGGTGTTATCGTCGGCCTCATTATCATTATCCGATTAATTATCGGGCGTATTAAGCCCACTACCAACCCTTTACGTGAAGCAAGATGGAGATTCAATTAAAGAAAAGACGAAGCGAAACGGGAAAACAGTTCAACATGATGCACATTTATTCCGCGGCACAAGGAAAGCACACATATACAATTACAACAATTATGCACCTAAAGCAATTGCAACAGAAGAAACACAACAATGCAGATCTACAACCGACTACGCATGCACACGGCAACACTTACACAGTTTTACTTTACAGACGGCGCCAACAACACATTTACTCAAAAGCAAAAGAAAAGGGCCACCCTCAAAGACAAGGGGGCAGACGGGGCCTGTGGGCCAATATTTGCGAGGGACCTGAAAGAGCGGTCAGCTCCGCGAGACCGGGTGGATCCTACCCGTGTCTTTGTGATGAGCCGCCAATGTGGTGGTGCGGCGGGGCCCCGACTCCGCGCTCCTTCGCGGGTTTCGTTGGCACGGCTTGGAGTGGGGTGGGAACGGGGCCCCCCTTTTCGCACTATCTCAGCGCGGGGGGAAAAAAGGGGGGAATTGTTTATGCTCAGGGGAAAGAGGATAGCTGGCTTGCTTGGGTCCTGCAACGAGCGATTCCACTGCGAGCTCGTCGCCGACCGCAGTCTTCCTTGCCTCGGACCCGAGCTATTCGGTCTCTTCCCCAATTCTCCTCAGCCGACTGCAGCAAACCACCTGTACGCCCTCGCCTCCCGACTCACTCCCCGCTCCTCCAAAGCCGACTCTGCGCTCAAACCGACTCGACCGCGCTCCAGGCTTCCTCTCTCTGCAGCTCCCCAACAGACTCCGAACCCTGACAGACTGCGAGCTCCACTCGGCTCTCCGACCTCTCCAGACTGACTCTTCTCAAACTGACTGCCAAATTCGCCCTGACTCCGCGCTTTATAGGCCGGCAGGAGAACCCATATGCAAATTTCTGGATCAGAACGAGCTCGGGGGTGGAGCCACGCTCGCCCATTGGACGGAGAAAAAGGGGCGTGAGTCTCCCCTGATCCTCA
>NC_140961.1:9572340-9589840 GCF_056783735.1 Eptatretus burgeri | reverse complement strand
ATCTTCCCATCGTTAAAACATAATCTATTTTATACACTCTATCATACAATATCCATATGGAACACAATCTATTCCATTATCTAAAATAAATCTCTTATCATCAAAGGCTCCTAATGCCTTTTTATTTACTTCTTCACTATATATGTTATGTTTATAACTTCTTATTGTATTCATTTTCCTATATTCTTCTTTCTTATTCATCAAACAATTATAATAATTTCTAAAAGTTATTGATTTCTTTATTACATATTTCTTTATTCCCTTTAACCTCTTATCAATCTGTTCACCATACTTATAAGCATATGCCTTTGCTCTCAATCCAATAAACTCACTCATTACTTTTCCACCCAACTCATCCTTAAACTTACCAATAACCTTTTCATTCTTTTTGGAAAATAACTCACTCTTCTTGCTGAAATTACTTGTATCATATACTCCAATATTTTTCTTCATATCTTCATAAACATCATCAGTTTTTATATCTAGGATAAAACTATCAGTATCCATATACAACAATGAAACATTTTCACCATACTCTTTCTTTAAGTCATTATACAAATAATCATACATCAATATCTTTGATAAATCAAGAACTGCTGTTCCAATATAAATTGGTTTATCCATTACAATACTTTCCTTTTTCATATGAATTGCAGAAAAGTTCTCTGAAAAAACCTCTTCTCTCTCAAAACTTGGTTTATTTATCAATCTCGAAGCTTCTTTCCAAGATGTTGCGAATCTAATGTTTTGCCTGTTTCTAACATTTTCCATAGTCTTTCCAAATACAGCATTATTCATTAATTTATAAAAGTCCCCTTCAAATTTTACTTTTGTATTTGCTCTCATATCTGTATTGAATTGAATATACTTTTTCACCCAAGGACTTTGTTTAAATTTTAAAACTCTATGAATTTTAGCTACTCTCAATCCTTCTCTCAAAAACTGTTTTAAGCTTCTCTGATGCAAAACATATCCCTCTTTATCATAGAATGTTGTTAATAACTTTTCTGTTGATTTACCTTTAATATTAAAACTTTTATGATAATCACTTAACCATTCTTTCTTTGGAGTTTCTTTCTCACATGCAAAAGGAAGATCTTTATGCTTATTATGAAGATCACTCGGGTACCTCAAATCAACTTCAAAATAATAACCTTCTTCTTCGTCATTCAATTCCTCTTGAGAAGAAATAACAATATTCATCAAAGCCTTTTCATAATTCTTTTCTTCCACCCACTCTAATTTACCATAAGGTAGAGATTGAGACATTGCCCATCCATACAAATTATTAGCATCAAAATACATCAAATAATTACTATCTTTTTCACTATCATAATTTGGGAGATATTTATTATTTGCTTTAGCATATCTTTTTGAACATACTTGTGATATTCCACCTCTCTTGGACTTCTCAATCATCAAAAGCATATCCACATCACTGATTAAATCTATATCTTGTTTTGTCATTTTCAACATTGCACTCCAAGCTAAACCAGGAGCTGTGAAATAGTGGGCAGGATCTAACCCATAACAATTTTTATTATGACAGAGTGATCTAAAAGCTTCAAACACATCAGCTAACAATAAAACATCTGTTTTTAGATATAAATCGTGATATTCTCCAAGGTTCTTTATCTTAAATATTTTCCATATTTCTTGTGCGTGTTTATATTCCTTATCACTTATCTCTTCTTCATAAAGGTTATTATAGAAACTTTCTTTTGAAGGAAGTTGTGTTTCTTTAAATCTCATAAATGAATCCATATAATCATAAGGATAAATTCCCTTACTTGTAAGAATTTTCTCTTTACTTTGAATTTCATTCCTTGTTTGAATTTCCTCTCTCGTAAGAATTCCTTCTTTAATCAGAATTTCATCTTTAATCTGAATTTCCTCTTTAGTGAGAATTTCCTCTTTTGGAAAGAATGAATTAAGATTTGGAAAAGAGTCTGTGGAGCTTAGATTTGATGCGAGGTAGGCTAGTGGTGTTCCCATAAACTTGTAAGAATCTAAAAACCTAATACGAGTTATAGGTTTTGTGAATATCATTTTTGAAAATGAAATATACTTTTGACTTGTGTTTGTTATAGCAGAAATATTCCCTGGTGTTTTTGAAAGTTCATTTATAAATAGATGTGTATCATAGTTGGCGCTGTTGTGAAGAAAGACTGGAATAAAAGAAGGTAATTTATAATTAAGATTACAACAGGAATGAGCGGGACCTCTATATTTACCAGTAAGATGACAATGGTCTCTAACTTTAAACTCCTTAATTTCCCCCTCACAAATATGACAGATATTGTTCATTCTAAATTCTAATTTTTCTTCTTTGGTTAATTTCATCGGTTCATTTGTTTCTTTCATTAATTTAGTGAGTCTTATACAATCCTTTTCTACTCGTTTTACAAACTCTTGTGAAGCATTTTTTCCACGATAATGTTCAAGTTTGTTATACTTTTCTCCAACAGATGATTTGATATAATAACAAAAACCACAAGGAATATGTTTTTGATATTTATTTGTATATGGTTCTTTTGGATTAGGAGAAGCAGTATTTATCTTTTTAAGGATACATTCAAAATCAGCGTATATCACAAATGGGTGCATGATAGATTTATTATAATCTTCAAAATAAATCTTTTCACCAGGTTTAGGCATTGTAATTACAGCTGATTTATGATTACTACAATATTTTGAATGTTGTTCTAATCGTTCTTTTGTATGAAATGAATTAAGACATCGCTTACAAGGATATATTTTGTTTGCTGTTCTGAATACCTGAGAAGAGATTAATCTTGATAAATTATTGATGTATGTGTAATGTGAATTCTTTCCAACACTAAAATATAAAAGGTCAATGTGTGTTTCTTCATTTTTATAGTTGTTTGAAATTTTTAATATTTGAACTTTGTTTGTATCCGTTAATCCATATACATTAATAGAAAGATTATTCTTTTTCTCAAATTTAGGAATATCTGTTAATGGCATTGGGAATTTAAAATCTTTAATGTCCAAGGTATTCTCATATTTCATATATTGTTTTACTCTTTCTGAATTACATTTTGGTGGATGTAAGTGAGCAAGAACAGACCAGAGAAAACATTTATTATCATTGTTCTTAATATTAACAACTGCCTTCTTTAGTTTTATTTCTTTTGGTAATTCAATATAAGAAGAAGCTTTAAGAGGGTTTGATTTTAGAATGTGTATATCTAAAAAGATGATTTTTTTAATATTGAATCCACTTCCTACCACTGTATTATCAACATCCTCCTCTTGTCTTGATAGTTCTTCATAAACCCCACTATTCAAAAAATCTTGAAATGATGTTATAAAATGAAGATCTGTTCTCATATAAGGAGTTTGTTCTTCATCTTGTCTTTTCATATTCATTTTCACTCCCATATAAAACTTTAAAGTTTTTATTTCTTTTAATGTCTTTTTAATAAATTTTTCAACATCGGGTTTCACTATTTCAATTGATTCAGCTATTGATGATGGACTGGGTTCTCCAAATTGAAAAATCCTTATTTTTATATGCCCTTTAAATGCCTCATCAGTGTTTTTAATATAATAGTCTCCCTTTACTTTAAACTCATTTTTCTTGTGTTTTTGTGATTGAAGATGTTGATTATAACTACTCTTCAAAACATCCTTTGAACAGATATCACAATGTTTTCTTTCCAACTCAAGAGGAGATATTTGATGAAATAGATTAAATGTGTGTTTGTTGGTTCGGAGGTGTTTTCTATAATGTTTATATTCGTGATTACAAACATCGCAGTACGTTGTATTCACCATATTTATAGAATAAAACTTTGCTTAAACTAAAATTTTCTTGATGAAAATTTCGTTTAATTTATAGGTGAATCTGTGCTTAAAAACATTTTATCCTCCAACTTTTTCACTTAATAAATACAATGTTTCAAGACACAAAAGACAAGTTTCAATCAATCTCTTCATCTGTTAAAGATACTGAGAAATATGTCAAGGATGTAAAATTGAACAAAGATAAATATAACAACTATTGGATAAAAACTATTATGGTAAATAATATGAGTTCTTCAATTTCCTTCAGTGGAAGGGCTTTTAGTATACCTGGTAGAACATCAATTAAAGTATCTCTAACAAAAGTTTCTCCTCTCCTTCTAGTAATATATTCAAAACTAGAAAAAGCAATGAAACAAGAAAAAGTATCAAAGAACAAAAACCTTATGGATGAAGCTTTAGAAAGAAAAGATAAGACCATCTGTAATATGCAAGGAGAAATTTGTATTTTTTTCAACAACCCTAAAGATGTAAATCTTGATGAAATAAAGGATGTTAATATATCAGGTGAAATGACATTTCGTTCAATAGTAGTTAACGATAATTTTAAAATTACCTTTAATATAAAAAATGTTGTCGTTGAATCTGATAATGAAAAAAAGTATATCGATATCGATGGTAATATACAACTGAAAGTATAGATGAATTTCAGTTTAAGTAAAGTTTTACTTTATAAATATGCTAGACTTTCCTGATTCTCCATATGACAAATTTGAGAATTGTCCTGCGTGTGAAAGACGGGGATTAAACACAGAGTCAAAAGCCTATAAACAATGTATATTCTGTGATTATCTTCTAATTAATGATAATAAAAAATATAAAAAGGAAAATAATTCTTTTAGATTTACACCAAAAATGAATTACTTTACAAGATTGATTAGAGAAATGAATGTAAAGTATGAGGATGATAACACACCTTTCCTTACAAGGGAAGAAACTGAACGTATAAGAGAAATGTTCAAAGGATTGTTGTTGTATATTATTCATGGATGTAATTTTCAGGGAAATATCAACACAAGATATTGTATAAATAAAATAATGGATTATCTTGAAATTAAACCTGAACTTAGGATAAAATATAGAGTTTCTAAAAAAGCCAATAATAAATTAAATAACCTGTTTTTCAAATATATAAATGAATGATTTTTTACCTATTTGGGAAAATAAGATAAAATTTAACAACCATAAAAATCTCCCAAATTCATTAAGATGTCTCATAGTTGGTTCAAGTGGATGTGGAAAAACCTGCTTACTTTTAAAAATGCTCCTCACTCCCAACTTTTTAGATTATGATAATTTAATAATTTTCACAAAGTCGAGTTTTCAACCAGAGTATCAACTACTCTCACAAGGTTTTAATGCTGGTCTTCAAAAAGAAGATATAATAGGTTTATTTAAACGTCAAAAAAACCTAAATGATTATAACATTGAAGATATAATTCAACTATTTTGTGATACACAGAGATGTAAAAAGAAATCAAATCTTATAACTTGTATTCTTAGTGATAATACGGATGATATACCGTCTCCCCAAGATTTGGATAAATCAAAAAAGAACCTCGTTATCTTTGATGATTGTGTTAATGAGAGAAACCAAACGGTAATGGACAGCTACTACACAAGAGGGAGACATTCTTCTTGTAATTGTATTTATCTTAGTCAATCGTACTTTCAACTTCCTCGTCGTTCCATCAGAAACAATGCTAATACTTTTATTTTATTCAAGTTAAATTCAATAGATATCAATAATTTTTGGAGAGATAATTGTTCTACATTATGTAGTAAAAGAAATTTGAGGATTATATGAAGCACACGACTGAAAAATATAAATATATTGTTGTGAAACAAGATGAGATATTAAGGGATATATTTTTTGTTTTATAAACAATTACATATATAAATGACAACTATTATTATAAATCTTGTGGGTAAATCTGCTTCTGGAAAAAACTTTCATAAATCAAGGTTCTTGTGTAGTACAAATGAGAATATTGTAAATTTACTTAAAAAACACCCCGTGATACGCATTGTATCAACAACAACTAGAGCAATAAGACCTGGAGAAGTAAAAGGTGAAGATTATCACTATATTTCAGTGGAGGAACATATGCGATTGAGGAATGAAGGACAAATATTTGAGGAGGTTTCTCTTGGTACAACAAAATATTCACATTGTAAGAGTGAGTTAAAGAAACTAAAATCTGGTGGTGTTGGGATATTAGAAACTAATCCAGAAGGAACGAGACAAATTATTAAATATCTGAGCGGAGTGAAGATTTTATCATTCGGTTTTGATGTTGATGAAGAAACTCAACACAAACGTATGAAAAGCAGAGATGCAAGGATTAGTGAAGAAGAAATTACAACTCGCATTAATGTTAATAAAGAATTTGATGAAATATTTAAAGAAAAGGATTTATTTGAACACATCTACTTGAATGATGAAGAAAAGGAAAATTTCCCTGTTGATCTTTACAATTCATTAAATGATATTTTACAATAAATAAATGGATACAAAAGAAAGAGCAAGAAGATTTAAGGAACATCAAGAGTTGGTTTCAAAAGTTGTAAAACAACAGGAAGACATAAAGAAGAAACGCAGACAGAAACTAACGGGCGAAGAAGCATTTGAAAAAAACAAGAGAAATTTTTTAAACCACTTTTAAAAACTTCCCAAGAAAAAATGAAAGATGTTTCCACAGTTCCCACAGTAGAATATACTCCTAGAAAGCTTCAAATGTTAAAAGATTTCAGTCAAATGACGGAGGAAGAATTAGAGCATTTAGGAGAATTAGAATATGATGATGAAGGTTTATTTCAACAACTGGAAGAGATTAATCAACCCCTGATTATATTGTGAATGCTGTTCAAAACAATGAATATTCAGCGGATTCAAAAACCAAAGCAGGACTCATTCCAACAGAACAACCAGCAATATTTCTTCTTGTTCAAGAAAAGGTATTGATATTTAATGATGAATTAAGGTTCTTAAGTTCTGCTCAACTCCCTGTTAAACTAACTCCGAGATTAATGTTTCTTCTCACAAAAGATGGAAGGCAAGGTTCAACTGTGAGGGATGAATCAAAGTATATTGATAAACCATTGGATATGGAAAATAATGATGATAGAGTATATATTGATTTGCTGAACACTCTAAATTATAAGGTTATTCTTTCTGGTAAAAGTAGGAAGAATGAGAAGGAGAAACACATTATTCAGGCTTTAAGTATCCTTGGTTCAGGTATTAGTTTTCTTCCAAATGACCCATCGCAATTAGTTAATAGACTGTTATTGTTGTTCGGCAGTAAGAAGGCTGGAAATAACAATTGTTTTAATGAAGCATCAGCCATTTTAGACCAGTTGATGAACATGAAAATAATTAATAAATCTCAATATAAAGACATTTTATCTCATATTAAATAAGATGAGAAGCACAATCCTGAGTTTTAATTTCACAACAAGCGACCACACATCTTCATTCCCATACCCACTACAACTTGACACAACAAAAGAATATGAGGCATCTTTATTGTCCATGGAGACTTATAATACCTTATTTAATATAACCGAGAAAAATGACAAGTTTAGTTATAATCCGGGAAGTGGATACAAAACGATAACAGTCTCACCCGAGCATACGAGATTTCTCAAATATCTTCCGAAATTGCTCGTCTTATGAAAGAACAGGGTGATGAACCAAAAAATATTGTTATAAACATTCAAAAACATACTTCAAAATCAACGATTAAAGTTAAAAATAACTACAAGGTTGATTTCACAATTGATAATTCATTTAGAGAGTTATTAGGTTTCTCCTCAAAAAAGATTGAAACTAATGGGACGTTTTACAGTGATAATGTCATTCAAATATCCTCAGGAATAAATTCGGTGTTAATTCACTGTGATTTGATTGATGGTGCTTATAATGATGGATTAAAAACAAATACAATATTTTCATTCAGCGCATACTCAACCCCAATTGGTTATAAATTCAATATGGAGCCTAAAAATTTGGTTTATCTACCTGTGTCAGGAAAAACCATACACAGAGTAAATTTTAGGATAACCGACCAAGATAATCGTGTGATCTCTTTTAATGGAGAAGTTATATCCATCAGAATTCACCTACGTGAAGTTTTTCAATAAATAAATACGATGGTTATTGTGAGGAAGCACGAGTTGGGAAAATATAAAATAATTACAGGGGATGGGATGTTCCTTTCCCGTACTACAAGGGTGAAGGTATGTATCTTGGTAGAGGATACTATAAACCTAAGAGACAAAGGGGTGTCGGACATCAATTTAGAGGAGATGGGATAATTGATACTCTCATGGGTATTGGTTCAACTATTCTTAAACATAAAGACCTAATTGGTTCAACTGCTTCTGCTGTGGGAAATGTAGCAGGTGCTGTAAAGAGTATAAAAGATGCTCAGAAAGAATCTCATAAATTACAAGCAATAAAAGAAATTAAGAAAGGTAAAACTCAGTTGTCCCCCCAAGAACGACAGAAAATAATTCAAATACTTGGATCAGGGTTTCAAAAGTTTTAACATCTCTTTCCTAAATAAATACAAGTATGGAAGCAATTGATAGTATCTATGATTTGGATGATACTATTATTATCTCAAACTCCACTAAAAAAGAAGATTACTTCAAGGTAAATGCAATAACTGGAACAGACTGGAATACAAATGGTACAAAAAGTTTTGAAATAAATAATCAACAAACCTATTTGAATCTCTCCGAAAGTTTCTTGTTGTGTAAATTTAAATTCACTAAGGCTGGGAATAACACAAACGCTACACTTGTAAATGATTTCTTCTGGAAAATGTTTGATAGTGTGCGATTGTATATTGGAACACAAGAAGTTGAAGCGGTTGATTATGTCTCTGCTGTATCTGAAATGATGAAATTTACACTCTATACATTCAGTGATAGAATGGGAAAGGGGTCTGTCGAAGGTTTTATTCCTGATATGTCAACGGGAACAAACACAGACCCTGGGTATACTCAAAGGAAAGGAATGTATAATGATGATACAAAAGCAGAAAATAGTTTTACTGTGGCAGTTCCTCTTAAAGGTATATTTGGATTTTGTGATTATGATAAAGTTCTGTATGGTCTTAAAATTAGATTTCAACTACAAAGGAATGATAATGAAAATAGATTGCTTTTTGGTGTTGGTAATGCTTTTGGTGATCAGAATAAATTTGTAATTGAGGAGATGAGTTGGTATATCAGTGAATATACTCCTAATCTTAAAACAGAAGAGATGTTGAATCGAAGACTTAACTCAAAAAACCACTCAGTGTATCATACCTCAAAAGAAGATGTCAACACGTTAAACTCAATCAAACTACTTACACGTGGAATTTGGGTGTTCTGGAAGGAAAGCCACGATATCTGTGGATGATTTTTAAAAAGCCAGATGGTGATACTGCGACTGATAAGAATAATGCATTGAGTGATAATGCTAAGGTGAAACAACTTCGCGTTTCTCTAGATGGAACATTTTATCCACGAGATAGATTGGATACAAATTGGGAAAAGAATGAGTTTGCTGAAGCATACAAGTCTTACCAAAAGGTGTGTGAAAGTAATGGAAATAAAGAACCTATTTTGGATATGACAGCATTTAAAAGTTTGTATACAATCTATACGTTTGACCTGAGCGCTCAAAAAGAAACTATAAAGTCTAATCGAGTGGATACTTCCCTATACATTGAAAGAGGAGAGAGTGAAGAAGTTGATACATATTGTTTGCTTTTGGAAGAAACAGAATTGCAGATTAATACAGATAATGGTGTGATGATTAGTCTCACATAATTTTTTTGTTAAATAAATGAGTGGCAAAGTACCAACTGGGGTATATGTTAATCAAATCAATCTTCATAAACTATCATCTTGTGTTCAAAATCAAAAGCCTTGTACGATTAACGTTAATACAATTCAGAGAAAAGGAGCAGTAAGAATTGATGTTTTGCTCACAAGAGAACAGGTTAAAATCTTGAATGACACTGGCTCACTTAAAATTAAAATGACAAAACCAATGTTGAAAAAATATTCAATAAGAGAGACGAGTGGAGGATTTCTCCCATTTCTAATTCCTTTATTTGCTGGTTTAAGTGCGGTTGGAGCATTGACGGGTGGTATTTCAACAGCGGTCAAAACTGCCAACGAAAGGAAGGCTCAACTCCAGGCTCAAAAAGAATTGGAAAGACATAACAAAGAGTTGGAGAAACAAATTAGTGGAAGTGGTGTAATTGTAGATTTTGCTGAAAAACTTGAAGGTCTGCCTGATAAAGCGAGATTGTTAGTTGGAGATATGCTTTCTTCTATAGCACAAGCAGGTGTAAAATTAACGAAAAGAGGTAATGGATTATATCTTTCTAATAAATAAATGAGCATTGATGAGTGGTTGAAAGAATTTGGAAAGAATACAACATCAAATTTACAACTTGCCAAATATTGTAAGAAATTAAAAATTCATAATGTGGTTATTTGTATGAGAGATGAATTAACAAATGTGTCGAAACATACAAAGAATATTATTATGAACTTAGAAGATAATGATGGGAACGGTTCTCATTGGGTTTGTATTTTTAATAGTCAAGACAAATATTATTTTGATAGTTTTGGTCTTCCACCACCTGTTGAAGTCATAAAATTCTTACAGAATGGTGTTTATCAAACATTTCAAGTCCAAGAATTAAATTCCAAGTGTTGTGGTCAATTATGTCTATATGTGTTATTTCAACTCAACAAAAATAAAAAATTTTATGATATTATTTTTAATCTAATATAAATGACTTATGTTGGTAAAGATGGTTCTATCTTTGGTGTATCTCAAGAACTGGATATTGATTTATCAAATTATTACACAAAGGCACAGGCTGAACGATATAAATATAATATAAACAAAAATATTAACATGAAAAATGCTTATAAATTAAAAAATTATCCAAGCCCGACTGACGCGAATGACTTGGTGAGATTAAGCGATTTATCACAATATATATACTTAAATAAAACGGCTGTGTATTCTAAAGATACAGAAGTGTTGATATTATCTCCAGGTCATACAGAATTCACAGTTCGAATTAAAATAAATTTTTATAAAGAAGGGCGTATCGTTTGTATGAGAATAGAACAATGGGGGTATGATATGAATGATTTAGGGTATAATTGGTCATTTAAAATTAACCTCGAAGACCTGGAACAATTAAATCAGTCTCGTAAGGAAGAATATTATCCACTTGGTATCGAGAATGAGTTTTGTGGAGCCACGATTAGTAAACAACAAATAAAAGAATTTAATAAGGGTAAATATAATAATGGTTTTGCCCTTGTTTATCTCATGAAAACAGAAAAAACAGGATTATATATAATAAGTAAGGAAATACAAAATGATTTAACTATGGGAAGATGGGGAGGTGTTTCGTGCCATAATATTATTCTAACATATATTTCTAATACATAAATGACAGCAAGAAGGCTTCAAGAAAATTATCATTTCTGTGTTCAAGCATACCTTCAAGAAAAGGGTATTCGGTATTTTAATAAATATGTTCTACAACATAAGAATGAGGTATTTTCAATAAAAGATTGGCATTATGCTGATGTTGATAAACCAACAACTTTAGATTTAATTAGAATGTTAAATAATGAAAAAATTATAAGGTTAAGAAAAGGTAAGGCTCTTTTAGAAATTCAAAAGAAATTTTATTGGTATCCTGTTGTAAAAAATTATTTTGGATACAAGAATAACAAGAAATCCTGATGAATATATGTATAATATTCTATGGGGTGTAAACGATTCAAGTATAGTAAGGGATGAGGAAGGAGTTGAAGAAGAGAGGGAAGAGGAGGAAAAGGAGAAGGAGGAGAGAGAGAAGGAGGAAAGAGAGAATAGAGAGAGGGAGGAAAGAGAGAAGAGAGAGAGGGAGAAGAAAGAGAAGGAGGAAAAGGAGAAGAGAGAGAAGGAGGAAAGAGAGAAGAGAGAGAAGGAGGAAAAGGAGAAGAGAGAGAGGGAGGAAAGAGAGAGAATGAATAAATATCAAAATATGGAAACCAGTGAGATTCAAAAAAGAATAGAGGTATTACAGAAAATAACTCAACCCACCGAGGAGGAAAACAAAGAATTGACAAGTCTATTTGCAATACTTTCGACAAGACTATTAGCATCGACAAGATATAGATTTTAATTCAAGTTTTTTCTTAAATAAATGGAGGAGAGAGTGAAGGCATTTCTAAGGATTCTTTATGTTTTAAAAATTAAGATTCAAATGTGCATGTTGGAAACTAAAAAGGTTTTTGCACTCTGCAGGAATTTTTCTCATAAATAAATGAGTTATTGTCTCAAATGTAAAAAGAAAACTAATACTAAAAATATTTCATATATTAAAAGTAAAAATAACAGGGTTATACAAAAAGGTATATGTTCGGTGTGTGGTTCAAAAAAAAATCAATTTATCTCCAAACACAAACTCGGAGGAGATATACAAAAGTTTTTATCAGGAAGTAAATTTACAACTACTGGAATACCAGGGGAATTACATCTTCCAGGTTATTCTTTCTGTGGTCCAGGCACAAACTTAGATAAAAGATTAGATGAGGCAGACAATCCTAAATCCTGGAGTAAACCAATCAATAGAGTTGATGAAGTGTGCATGAGACACGATATTGATTATGGGAATACCACAACGTTGGAAGAAAAGCATGAAGCCGATAGAGAAATGTTGTATAATTTGTCTCTGATACAAAATCCAACCTTGAGAGAAAAAGTTGATAGGTTCATCGTGAAGAAGATGATTAGTGCTAAATTGAAACTTGGACTTGGAAATTCAAAAAACTTATAGGCTCTAATGATGCCATTAAGACTGAAGAGCAATTAGCTGATGAATTACATAAACCAATATTCACAAAGTTTCAGAGAAGGAAAGTTTATTCCAAGGAAGTTGATTATATCTGGTCTGCTGATTTGATTGAACTCAATAATGATAAGGGGTACAAGTATGCTTTAACCGTTATTGATTTGAGGAGTAGATATGCGTGGGTTGTCCCTTTAAAAACAAAACAGGTAATACTCTTATGTTAGCTTTTCAACAGATATTTAATAAAAGTAAGAGAAAACCTAAGAAATTGTGGACTGATGAGGGTAGAGAGTTTTATAACAAGACATTTATGAATTTTCTAAAAAATAACAGTATTACATTATACAGTACCTTTAATGAAGGGAAGGCAGTTGTTGTTGAACGTTTTAATCGTACCTTAAAAGAGAGACTATATAAAAAATTCACACAACTCGGTTCACAACAATGGTCATCTTTTATTCAGGATATTGTGGATAAGTATAATGACACGATTCACACATCAACGAATATGAAGCCATCAGAAACATTTACAAAATTAAAATATGAAAAAGAGATTAATGTCAGAAAACCTAAGTTCAAAGTTGGTGATATCGTAAGAATATATAGGTGGAAATCTCATTTTGAAAAGGGTTTTACTGAACGATGGACGAAAGAACTTTTAAAATTGTTGATGTAATAGATACAGTTCCTTGGACTTATAAAATATATGATTTGGAAGGGGAAGAGATTTTAGGTTCATTTTATTCACAGGAATTACAAAAGACAAAACTAAGCAGATAATACACCTTTGTGGACACTAGAGGGACAAGTATATAATGTGTGTCAAGGGGGACGTTCTTAGATCTGTGAACCCCAAACACAGAATCCTCAACTGAATAGTCAAGGCTTAACTTTTGTTTGTGTGTGTGTGTGTAATGGGAGCAATAGGTTGGCGCTTCACTCCCTCCTACTATACACCGTTGTGGACACTCGAGGGCCAAGTCCGAGGTGTATAACAGTATATAATGTGTGTCAAGGGGGACGTTCTTAGATCTGTGAACCCCAAACACAGAATCCTCAACTGAATAGTCAAGGCTTAACTTTTGTTTGTTGATGTGTATGTGTGTGTGTCCCAACCCTCACATTCAAAATCTCAACACCAACCCTCACATTCAAAATCTCAACCCCAACTCAATCCTCGCCCAACACAATGTCTTTTTCAAAATGAGATTTCCACCTATATATATATATTTTTACGTTTTTTTTTCTTCTTCCAATTCTGTCTTTTAAGGCTTTCAGGTTTGATGACGTAGAAAGGGGGAGTAAGCCTGCACTTTCTTCCCAGAACTTTCTTGATCTTGCTCCCATCAAGCACCATCCGACAAAGAACTACATCGATAGGTTTAGATCCCAAAGAGTGATAGCAACTCCAAAAGTCTCCAAAATATAAATAAATAAAATAATAATAATAATAAATAAATAAATAAATAAATAAAAGCCCCCAAAAAAGTTTCAAGTGTCCAACATAAACCCAACTTTCCAAGTCTTCAAGGTATAACCACATTCCCGTTGAGTTTCCAAGATATGTATCACATTGTGAGTTATCAATCCAGAACCCACATTTCAAGTATTCAAAGTAAAACCAACTTACAAAGTCTCTTAAGGATAACTCATTTACTGATTTTTTCAAAATTTGTGAGTCTCCAAGGTAGGCCCCATATTTAGAACCATCTTGGCAGAACCCTTTTCCTGAGTCTCCAAGGTAGTTATTTAAACCATCAAGGCAGAACTCATTTACTGATTTTTTCAAAATTTGTGAGTCTCCAAGGTAGGCCCCATATTTAGAACCATCTTGGCAGAACCCTTTTCCTGAGTCTCCAAGGTAGTTATTTAAACCATCAAGGCAGAACTCATTTACTGATTTTTTCAAAATTTGTGAGTCTCCAAGGTAGGCCCCATATTTAGAACCATCTTGGCAGAACCCTTTTCCTGAGTCTCCAAGGTAGTTATTTAAACCATCAAGGCAGAACTCATTTACTGATTTTTTTCAAAATTTGTGAGTCTCCAAGGTAAAACTTGTATTCTGGCTCATCAAGGTATAACTTGTTCAGTGGGTATTGTCTTGATAACTCACAATGAGTACTATTGCTGTAAAACTCTTTTTCAGGATTTTGCTGGTCTCCAAGGTATAACTCTTTGGTTGGGTCATCAAGGACGAACTCGTTCTGTGGGTCTTGGTCGCTCATAAGGTCTTCAACCAAGCCAACAATTTCGCCCCAAGTTGTAGCAAAAGCAGTATTTTCATTTCGTATTTCAGACACAATTTCCTGTGAGAGAAAATAATAATGTATTAATTAAGTTATTTAATTATTAAATGAGTATGCTTCAATCAAAGTTTGAAAATAGGAAAATAAAAAATCTTACCTCAATAGATAAGAGGTTTGAATCCAGTTCATCAACTTGAAGGTTTAGTTCCATAGAAGACAGAGAGTTCCAAGGAACACCAAAGTCATCCCACTCAAGGTCTTCAACCAAGCCAACAATTTCCCCCAAGTTGTAGCAAAAGCAGTATTTTCAGATACAATTTCCTGTGAGAGAAAATAATAATGTATTAATTAAGTTATTTAATTATTAAATGAGTATGCTTCAATCAAAGTTTGAAAATAGGAAAATAAAAAATCTTACCTCAATAGATAAGAGGTTTGAATCCAGTTCATCAACTTGAAGGTTTAGTTCCATAGAAGACAGAGAGTTTGAGACAAGCACACAGAACACCATTGCCAGCAAGAACAAATGTTTAAAATGGAGCCTGGGTTTGAAGCTTTTATAGAGAAAGACTGGTGGGTGTGGTTTCCTTTGGAAATTCCCTGGGCAAGCCTAGGCAAGCCTTCATTGGGAAATTTTTCAAAACCATAACATCCTGTAATTTTCTAGTGATTTCTTTGTGAGTCAGAGATGAACTGGAAATGATGTAAGAGTGGGCGGGGCTTAGCAAAAGTAGGCGGAGCTTAGGAAAAGTGGGCGTGGCTTAGAAAAAATACCTTATGAAAAGTGGGCGGAGCTTAGCAAAAGTGGGCGGGGCTTAGGAAAAGTGGGCGTGGCTTAGAAAAAATACCTTATGAAAAGTGGGCGGAGCTTAGCAAAAGTGGGCGGGGCTTAGGAAAAGTGGGCGTGGCTTAGAAAAAATACCTTATGAAAAGTGGGCGGAGCTTAGCAAAAGTGGGCGGGGCTTAGGAAAAGTGGGCGTGGCTTAGAAAAAATACCTTATGAAAAGTGGGCGGAGCTTAGCAAAAGTGGGCGGGGCTTAAAGAAAAGTGGGCGGGGCTTAACAAAAAATAACCTGTGGCTCAGGAGGTGGTCAAACAAGAGCATTAAGAGAAGTTTATCATTTCGTAATGGCACAAAAGGGGTATCTTAAAAAATATAAAGATTCAAATGTTTTGTTTGTCAATATTTTAGATGGGGATTATTGTGCAAAGAAAATTAAACTATTGAAGGAATTTGAGAATGAACAAATCTTTATAGGTTCAATGAGTGAGCTGTTCAACCCCCAGGTGTTCAATTCAATGAGGTTCAACCTCCAAGTTAAAAGGGGGGACAAATAAATATACCTTGGGATAAAAAGGGGATTTATTTTTAGGGAAAAAAAATATAAATCGCTGAAAATCCCCCATTCATTTACATGGGGAAAAGTGAGCCAGAATCAGTATTCTTACCCTACTTATGTATATATATATATATATAAACATACAAACATATATATAAACATACATATACATATATATATATATATATATGTATATGTATGTATATGTATGTATATGTATATGTATATATATATATGTATATGTATGTATATATATATATATATATATATATATATATATATATATATATATATATATATATATATATGTATGTATGAAACACCAGGGGGTTGACTCAGCCTGCCATCCTTCCGAGGTCGGCGAAATGAGCACCAGTTGTCCTGGGCCCGGTGTTTGCCCCGGTTAGAATAGGTGTACCATATCCCTGTGTGTCGTAAGAGGCGACCAGGGTTGCATCAGGAAGGGCATCCGGCGTAAAAACCTATGCCAAATCATTATGCGGACAACAAAACGAATTTCCATACCGGATCGGTCGAGGCCCGGGTTACCAACGACCGCCACCGGTACCGGTGGTCAGCAGGGTACCAGTGGAAATTGTGCTACTGCTGGGCGAAGGAGGAGAAGGAGACGGGGAAGGCGAGTCCGGAGGCAGTGGGAGAGGGGGAAGGGTAGAAGTGTGGAGGTGAGAGTTGGAACTCTGAATGTTGGGACGATGACTGGCAAAGGGCGAGAGTTGGCTGATATGATGGAGAGAAGAAAGGTGGACATACTCTGTGTACAAGAGACCAAGTGGATGGGGAGTAAGGCGAGGAGCATTGGAGGTGGTTTCAAACTGTTCTACCATGGTGTGGATGGGAGGAGAAATGGTGTCGGGATAATCCTGAAGGAAGATCATGTCAAGAGGGTATTGGAGGTGAGGAGGGTGTCTGACCGAGTGATGAGTGTGAAGTTGGAAATTGAAGGGGTGATGATGAATGTCATCAGTGCATATGCCCCACATATGGGGTGTGAGATGGAATATAAAGAAGATTTCTGGAGTGAGTGAGATGAAGTGGTGGAGAGTGTATCCAAGGATGAAAGAGTGGTGATTGGAGCAGATTTCAATGGACATGTTGGGGAAGGGAATAAAGAGGATGAGGAGGTGATGGGGAGGTACGGTCTCAACAAGAGAAATGTGGAAGGGCAAATGGTGGTAGAGTTTGCAAAAAG
>NC_140961.1:9559840-9567340 GCF_056783735.1 Eptatretus burgeri | reverse complement strand
TCTTTATTTTGAACCAACCACGTCTCAACCTCCATCACACAACAACCAACCGACCGCAACGCCGCTTCACAACAACAACAACGCCAACAGCCACGGCCTTTACCTTTACCTTCGCAACTCACTCTCGCAACCGTCACATCACCGCCATTACAAGCGTCGCCATGGCCATCATCGCCACAGTAGACCCCCCGCCACCTTCGCCTCTCCTCCTTCTGCCGCGATTCCCGCGCCGCTTGTGGGCGCCGGGCGTCAGGCTGTCCTGGCCTCGTGCGGGGCGCGCGCCGAGCAGCGGGTGCAAAAAGCGGCCTTTCCGAGGGGAAGTCGGATCAGGAATGATTCACGCCCACTTCTGTTCCGTCCTATCAGCCAGCGCGGGGCGATTTGGCCCCGCCTCCAGGCGCGTCGGAGTAGAATCAATATATGCAAATTCGAGGATCAGGAATGATTCACGCCCACTTTTCCTCCGTCCAATGGGCGAGCGTGGCTCCGCCCCCGAGCCGATCCTGACCCGAAAATCTGCATATGGTTTCTCCTGCTGACTATAAAGCGCCGAGCGCGGGGCGAATCTAGTGAGAGAAGAGTTTCTGTTTCGGGCTCGAGTTGAGAAGAGTTTCTGTTTCGGGCTCGAGTTGAGAAGAGTTTCTGTTTCGGGCTCGAGTTGAGAAGAGTTTCTGTTTCGGGCTCGAGTTGGAGTGAAGAGGTTTTTCTGTTTCGGGCTTGGGCGAGTTGTGGCGGCGGCGAAGTGTGGCAGCAGCAGCCAAGACGGGTCTGGAGCAGAGTCGGTCTGTCGGGGTTCGGAGTCTGTCGGGGAGCTGCAGAGAGAAGCCGGGAACGCGGTCGAGGGCGCAGTGGAGTCGCTCGTCGCGGGACCCAATCAAGCCAGCTATCCTCTTTCCCCAGAGCATCAACAACCCCCCCCTGTTTCCCCCCCGCGCTGAGATAGTGCGAAAAGGGGGGCCCCGTTCCCACCCCATTCCAGGCAGTGCCAGCGAGGCCCGCGGAGGAGCGCGGAGTCGGGGCACCGCCGCCATTTTGCGGCTCATCACAAGACGGGTAGGCTCGACGCGGTCTCGGCCCAGAGACCACGTCTGCCCCCTTGTCGTTGAGGGTGGCCCCTTTTTCTTTTGCTTTGGATTATATGTGTTGTCGGCGCCGTCTGTAAAGTAAAACTGTGTAAGTGTTGCCGTGTGCTCGCGTAGTCGGTAGTAGATCTGCATTGTGTTTCTTTTGTTGCAATTGCTTTTGGTGCATAATTGTTGTGTTTCTTTTACATTTGTTTTTGGTGCATAATTGTTGTAATTGTATATGTGTGCTTTCCGTTTGCCGCGGAATAAATGTGAATTATGTTGAACTGTTTTTCCCGTTTCGCTTCGTCTTTTCTTTAATTGAATCTCCATCTTACTTCACGTAAAGGGTTGGTCGTGGGCTAAATACGCCCAATAATTAATCGGAGCCGTCGAGGTTGACGATAACACCGCTCAGTTATCCCGATAGTACGGAACGGGTCGCTTAAGGTGGCCCGTGTCCGAAGTCGACCTGCGGCGAGGTGCGATCGCCCGGTCTACCCTCCGTGTGGGTACTTAGGTAGGTCGAATTTGGCGAGCAACCCTATCCCAGGGGCCGATTGGCACGATCGTGGTGAGGCCGAAAGGCCCACCCGTGACTAGTTCCCTGCGTTAGTCCGAGAGGGTCACGACGGAATTGTCCGTACGGTGGGCGACGTGCCGCGATTCGAGTTACGTGGCCGCTCGCACGCCGGCGGGAGCGAATCCGCAACACTGGTGTCAGGTCGTGGGACACAAACTCATCCCCCTCCTCGCGGCACTGGTATCGGAGAACGGGAAAACGGGCTCTCCTATCTCCAGCTAAATTCATGGGAATCGGTCCAGGGTTGAGAGGAGCGACCCCCGATTCCCTCCAAATTACGAGCGATTTAAATTAACCCTTTACGAGAAATAAGATGGCGTCTCAAGGCGAGCGGGAGCCGGGGGTATTAGGTATGTGTCGTCATGTAGGATCCATGGCCCAGGTCGGTTCTTTTTATCATTATAACCCCACCACTAACTGTGGTCAGTGGGAGCGGCTTGAGCATGAACTTTGCTGGCAAACGGAGTCGCACAATGGCAGCGTGGTCGCACCTCAGCGCAGCACGGAGCGGGCTGATATTAATGGCACAGCACGAGGCGTGAGCTCCCAGTCACCGGTTCAAGGCACGTGGTCACGGCATGTGCCATGGCAGGCATGGCAGGATGACTATGCGAGCATTGGCAGGCTTCAGGCACAATTGGGGGATGTCTTGGAAAAGGTGAAGCGTTATGAAGAATATATCGAGGAGGTGCAACGTGGAGTGGACGAGTCACAACGGCACGCAGACGCGCTTCAGAAAAATTACGTGTACGGGGGGACACAGCGATTGGACGATTTACTGGAACGAATTCGGTGGCAAAAACATGATTTGGCCAATGGAGTCGACAAATTATGTGGGAAAAAGAATTTGGTAGTGTTTTATACCCGTCAGTTGGAATATGCAAAGAGCAAACTGAACAAAAGAATAGAGGAACAGCAGATTGGTATCTCCCAGGAAAGGAAACAATGGGAGGAAGAATGGAAAACTGAGCTTGAAAAGAAACAAAAGGAGCACGACTTGGAAGTAAAACAATTAATGGAAAAATTATTGGAGGAAGCAAGGCGGTTCAAAGAACTGGAGGGGAGAGTGAGGGAAATACAGTTGGAAGAGAAAAAATGTGAACACGATGGGGAGTTGGAACAATTGACGGAAGAGGTAAGAACAGGCAATCAGGAAAGAGAAAGCCTCGAATGGAAGATAAAAAGAGGAGAGAGACAGCTCGAGGAAAGGGCGGAGGAATTGCTGGAAAAGTCAGAACAGTTCGAGGAACTGCAGGGAGAATTGAGGGAGGAAGGAGAAAGGAAAACAAAGCTCGAAAAGGAAAAACGCAAACAAGATGGGGAATTGGAACTACTGAAGCGAGAGGTAAGGGCAAGCCAGTTTAAAAGAGAAATCCTGGAAGGGGAGATAAGAATGGGAAAGGAATGGCAGAAAAAACTAAATGAATACAGTAAAAAAAGGGACGAATTGAGGAGGGAAGCGGTGGAAAGAAGAGATGAAATGAGTGAAGAAGCACGCAAATTGAGGGAGGAATTATAAACAAAAACTTCTGAGATACTGAAACACGAAAACAAAGAAAGAGGATTACAAGACGAACTGAGGATGTTAAAAGAGGAAAAGAAGAGAACAGAGAATGAAACGTTAAGGAACCACACTGAGCAGATTGAACAATTAGAAGCCAAAGCAAAGTCGGAGTGTGCGGAGATGAGAAAGGAATTGGAAAAGAAAGCTTCTGAGTTACAGAAACACCAAAACAAAGAGAGGGAATTACAAAACGAGTTGAGGATGGTGAGAGAAGAAAGAACGACAACAGAGAATGAAACGTTAAGGAACCACACTGTACAGATCGAACAGCTGGAAGCGAAGGTCAGATTAAAGAATGAGGAACAAGAAAGAGTACTGAAAGAACAAGGAATGAGACAGGAGAAGGAAATCAGCCAACTGAAGGAAACCACGAGATTGCAGAATGAGATGCAAAAAAGAGTAATGATGGAAGAACGAATCAGACAGAAGGAAGTCAGCCAACTGAAAGAAATAACGAGATTGCAGAATGAGGAACAAGGAAGACGGTGGAATAGGAAATACAAAGAACAAGGAATGAGACGGGAGAAAGAAATCCGTCAATTAAAGGAAACGATGAGATTGCAGAACGAGGAACAAGAGAGACAGTGGAATAAAAAACTGAAAGAGTATGAATTTGAAACTGAACGACAAAAGGAAAAAAATAGGTTGGAATACGAGGAGAAATTGAAGGAGCAAGGAATGAAGCAGGAAGGAGAAATCAGGAGATTGAAGGACACAAGGAGATTGGAGAGGGAAGAACGAGAGGAACAATGGAATAGAAAACAAAAAGAACATGAATCTGAGGTTGACCAATTGAAAGAAAAGCTGAGGCTGGAGTACGAGGAGATAGACAAAGAACAGCGAATGAAACACAAAATGGAGATGAACCAAATGAAGAAAACCATGAAACTGGATAAGGAAAGACAGGAGAGGAAACAAGGAAGAGTAATGAGACAGCAGCAAATGAAACACAAAAAGGAGATTACCCAAATGAGGCAAACCATGAAACTGGAGAAGGAAGGACAGGAGAGGAAACAAGGAAGAGTAGTGAGAGAACAGCGAATGAAACAAAGGAAGGAAATGAGCCAATTGAAATAAACAATGAGATTGGAAAACAAAGAGCAGGAGGAACAGTGGGAGAGAAAACAACAACTATATGAGTGTGAAATTGAACAACTAAAACGGAGAGCGAGATTGGAGTCAACGGAGATTGAGGAGCTCCGGAGGGAGAACGAACAGCTAATGGGGCTCAGAGAGAAAGAACGACTCAGATGGGAAGGAAAAAGGAACCAGGAAGAGACAGAAATAAGGAACAAGGAGAGAAAATGTATAGAGACACGGGAGACAAGAGACGAGGTGAAAGTAATTGGGAGAGAGAGAAAAGAACAATTAAGACGGAAAGCAAGGAGGAGGTATGCGGAGATCGTGAAAGAGCAAGGAGTGAAACAGAGGGAAGGACGGGAGCGACTTAAGGAGAAAGCAAGGTTGACTTACATAAAGATAAGGGAAAGACGCCAGAAAGAAGCAGAGACTAATAGACACGAGGGGACAACAGAAACTAATAAATGTACAGAGACACGGGAGATGGGAACGATAGAGGAAAGACTACACGATGAAAACGGGGTGGAAGAAACTAAAGACGAACACACACACACGGAGGTGGTCGAGGATAATGGGGGTGAGCTGGCGGACCGTGCAGGGACCCAGTGCGAGCAGCGGGATGGCCTCCTCCAGGAACGAGGGGAGGGAGTATGCCCCCTTGAAGCGAGTCACGACCAGGTGAGTTCGGTCGTGTCGAGCGAGGTTGAGGGGAGGAGTGCTGCGAACGGGTGCACGGAGAGCTTGGGGGATATAGAGGCCCCGGAGACCCTTGTGGGGACACGAATCCCCAGTGTGGTTGTCCCGGTGTGTGTGGTGCAAGAGGTGAGTGCGTCCCCGTGTGTAGAAGCGACCCCGTGTGTAGAAGCGACCCCGTGTGTGAGTGGTGTGGTGGTGAGTGTGCCGAAGGGCGTGCTCCCCAGCACGCCGTGTGTAAGTGAGACACTGTGGGCGAGTGTCACCACGTGTGCAAGGGAAACGCCGCGAGTGCGTGGAGCCACGTGTGCGAGGGAGGTCGCATGCGTGAGTGAACGGCCGAGTGCAAGGGAGACCGTGTGTGTGAGAGAGCGGTATGTAAGGGAGATGTCGGTGGGCATGTGTGAACATGCAGCCACTTCTCCCGGGGTGAGTGCAATGGAATGGTGTATGAGCGTCGTGACACGCAGGTGTGCGTGGGTTGAATGGAGGCGACGACGGCGACAGGTGAGGGACAAAAGCCGAGTAGCGGCTGTAGATGTTTTGCGCACCGTGCCGGGTTCACCCAGCAGCGAGCGCGAGGTCCGTGCTGTGCAACGCACGAGGCCCCCACGTGCTCGCTTACGAGAGTGAAGTCCCGGTCCAGAAACGAGCGCGGTGAATGTTGCTGATCCCGCGACGGACAAAGTTTAGGCAGGATTTCGGATTTGGACAGGACGGGTTCTCCACGCAGGCGTGTGTGTGAAGCTCCAATGGGCAGAGCACATGTGTTCGCGTGGGGAACCCCTCGAGACGTGGGGCTTGTGTTTTTTTTATGCGCACGGTGACGTCATGGCTGCTCGTGGGGTTGGAATCCGGCAGGAGGGGTATCCCTGCCGGATGGTACCGTCCAAGGAGGGACGAGGTACACGTGCAGCTGCATGACGTCACGGGCAGGTGCAATGTGCGCGAGTTGTGAGTTGCCGCGCTGGTGCTGCGCAATAAAATAAAGAAAACAGCAAGCCTCACTTTCGGGTGCACAGGATTCCCGGGCAAGGGGTGGAAGACCCCCTTGACCTGGGCACAGGATGAAACTAGTTAGGGGGAAGGGTTAGCTTAGCAAGACCGGCTCCATGGGGCAGGGGTAAGTCCTCATGGGGCCCGTGGAATGGATTAGGTAGAGGGATTTTAGCGAGATTTAGGTTGAGAAATGGATTTATGGGATTGTTTGAGGACAGTGACAGACTGTGGATGTGTAGCGGGGACGTAGCTTAGCTACGTAGTGTTAAATGTAACGTGCTGTAGTTTAAGGGACGACGTGGGAGCACGAGTTAGTTAGGGGATGCAGATAGCAGGATGGCAGAGTTCAGTGGTGTGTGTGTTGAAGAGTTGGTGAGTGAAGTGGAAGCATGTGCTTGGTGAGTGAGTGAGGCCAGCCGGTCTGTGTGAGTGGAGCGAATGGGGAATGCATGGTGCGATGAGTAATTGGGGGGAGGAGTGACTCCCGCCCAAGGGACCCCGGGGTCAGTGTAGAGTGAGTTCGCTGGGTTAGTCAAATTAACAAAAATGGAGGTTGTTTTGTTGTTGGTGGGAGTGTAGGCTCGAAACCCGTTCGGAGGGGTGCAGGAGCCCTGTTGACGGGTTGGGAGCGTGGCTGCGAAAGGTGAGTATCGCCGAGTGGGTACCCCGGGCACCAGGCTAGTCGGCCGTGGTAGGCCAAGGGCCCATGGGGGGCCGGGATAGCGTAGTGGGCACGGGTGCGTCCGCTTGGTGCGGGGCCGGGGGCGCCATTAGCCGCGTGGGCAGTGTTGTGGGCACGGGTGACCCTCGGAAAGGGGCCCGGGAAGCCAGCCTGCCACGTGTGCGTTTCAGGGGAGGTGCCATGGGGGGCACTCCCCGGTGTTTAGGGAGCTGGTAGGCTCGGAGGCAGTGTAGTGCCCGGGGGTGCCAACGTAGGGGAATTGGCAGAGGGTCGTGCCTGCCAAAGGGAGCCACGCGTCCCAGCCATGAGACCGTGTGAGGGCACGGAAAGAAAATTGGGGGGCAAGGCCCGAAATTGTGAGGACACCAACACAGGCGACGGGAATCTGGGTTGTTAGAACCAATAGTTTAAGCGAGGGGCGCTTGTTGAAAACCCCGGGGTAGTTTAACAGTTAAATGGTTAGGGTAGATTAGGAAGTGTACCCCTCCGCACCATCCATCCCCTCGCTCTCGTTGTGGGCCGCTGGACACACTTTGGGTTCGATCGCTGAACTCTGGGGAGGCCATCCTGAGGCTTCGTTGCGCCTCGACACAGGACGCTAGCTCTCCCTTATTCCCCTCCGGGAAGGGAACGTAGGGGTTGGGAGTAGGCCAGGTGACAGGATAGGTTAGCCGAACAAGGACGATAAAGGGGGTTAGGGGACGATTTATAGTGGGGAAGTAAAAATAAAAAAATAAAAATAAATAAAAATAAGTTGGGGCTAAATTGGGGTTTGACAAATTAAGGGAGTGGGTATAGACAGTGACAGGCAAAGGCGATAGGTTGGGAGGGAGAC
>NC_140961.1:9514840-9554840 GCF_056783735.1 Eptatretus burgeri | reverse complement strand
TTTAAATACATAGCCCAGTGCTCTAGTTGTACGAGCCGTAATGTGAGGTTCAAGATGGTCGATACAGCGGTCACTTTATCGGGAACATAGCAATACATGCTCCTCAGAAACATGTTAACGGTGCCTCCCAATGGACCAGCTGAGTACGTTTCGGAACATAATCGTTCCTCCTTCGAGATCTACAACATGCACAGAACCTTGCATCAATATGACGATTCAACATTTCCCGCAAGAGCTTCATACCTTGTGGTTGTACGAGTCCGCCACGTAGAGTGGTCCATTTGGGGGAGACCAGGCTATACCCAGCGGATGCTGCAACTTTGCATCCACTCCGGTTCCATCAACATCTCCATAAGCAAATAAGTTCTGTTTCAGAAATAAAGCAGACAAATGAAAAGGGAAATGATAAACACAGTGGAGAGCATCAAGGGAATCTCAAGTAATTGGGGAAAAAATTAAAAAAACAGTACAGAATCTCATCTTACTTCTTGCTATCTTACTATAATTCACCGTCTGTCCGTCTGTTCCCAGGTACCACAAAAACGGCTGAACCGATCGCAGCCATTTTTGTGGTGTCTAATCCTGGAACCCCTTGGAGTGAAATAGGCATAAATATAACATGACAACCTTAACGGCTCCCTTAGGAAGCGGGTGCTTCTCGTATAATATAATTCACCGTCTGTCCGTCTGTCTGTTCCCAGGTACCGCAAAAACGGCTGAACCGATCGCAGCCATTTTTGTGGTGTCTAATCCTGGAACCCCTTGGAGTGAAATAGGCATAAATATAACATGACAACCTTAACGGCTCCCTTAGGAAGCGGGTGCTTCTCGTATAATATAATTCACCGTCTGTCCGTCTGTCTGTTCCCAGGTACCGCAAAAACGGCTGAACCGATCGCAACCATTTTTCGGGTGTCCAATCCTGGGACCCCTTGGAATAAAATAGGCATAAATATAATAACATGACCGCCTTGACGGCTCCCGTAGGGAGCGGGTGCTTCAAGTTGTAAAAATTCAACGAGGCAACAGTTTACAAAGTATACCCTTGCAGTTATTTTACAGCAGGAGACCTTGCAGGATGGCCGAGCGCAGGGGTTCCCAAACCCAGGGAAGTGATCCAAACTTGGGTCACGAGGGCCTTCATATAGGTCGTGGTTGACTACATGCCCCTTCATCGGACAGCGATATACCATTTGGGTTGTGAGATGAATGCGATTTCAAATTTTGGGTCGTGCACAAAAACGTTTGGAAGCCAATGACCAAGAGGTATGGTAACGCAGACCCTCATCCAAGCCGTCTCGCCTGGGTTTGAATCTCAACTCAGCTATAAACCATCACCCTGGTGCTTCACATGCAGGGCAAAGCATCAATGCGCAATCCGTCCATCAGAAAGACGTAAAGCTGAATAACCCGTCTGTGAGCCTGCATGCAAGTCTACCTTCATGCAAGTCTCGATCGTTAATGGCTTCAGATGTTAACAACATACCATGGCGAACAATATGCACTGCAGTATACATTCAACACTGGAAAGGTTACTCGTTTCCACTGGACCAATGAGCAGTTCCCAGCTGTGTCCCTGTAATTCATCAGCAGGTTTATGGAGAATCCTCATGAGGATGGAGGTGAAACCTTATCCACTTGAACGTCATTCATCCAAAATAGATGAACTCGCTTGGTGGAGACTCTATGACGCACGATGCATCACATGTATCATTCCAACCTGCTTGTGATAGCATTGTATATCAAGCATTTCCCTTGCATGGCATGTGCTGGCATTCATCTGGCATGTCTGCCTCTCAATCCTGACACCGATTAGTGTGACATCACATTAACTCACTGGACATCATGGGATATATATATATATATATATATATATATTTTTTTTTTCACTGGACTTCAGAGCCGTAAACAAGATGGTCTTTCTGAAATTCTTCATCTGGTGCCTTGTCTTGAGCATCATGTAACATCATGAATGACACGTCCTAGAAAAAAAAAAAACTTGTAATCCATGAATGCTACATTGTTCAGGAAATTGCACAGACTTTTTGGAAACATAAGACAAAATTTTAAGGATTTTATGTAACATCGTCTTGACAGCGTCTTTGAATGACTAAATCAGTGTGGAACATGAAATCCAAAGTGTTGGTGACTGAATAAACCAATTTCAATAACTTTATCCCCAAAAGCCCCGATATCAGGTAACCGTGCACGACGTGTTTGCAACTTCAGGGTACTTGTGAGGAATGAAGATTTTGATGAGATTTTATGGGTTTCACACATCCTCCTCATGTGGAATCAATAATGTTACATTTCAGGAATGATTTAATTCGGTTGAGGTTATTGAAGAAAAAATGTTTGTTGATAAAGTCGTACTATTTCACAAATTGGGACGCGAGCGAGATGCGATGAGGTGACACCGTGATCCCGTGTTGACCTTCTTCACCGACCATGATATTTACCTCCGCCACCAAAGGTGGAAGGAAATTGTGTTTTCATCTCTGGAATGTCTGTCTGTTTGTATGTGAGCAGGATATCCCAAAAAGTTATGGACGGAATCGGATTAAACTTGGTGAGCAGGTTGGTTGTGTGACGAGGTTCAATCGATTAGATTTTGGTGAAGATGCACATCCGGATACTCGAATCTATTCAGCAATTCTTCACCATTGAGAGATGAGGCCAACTACAATATACGTGTACTGTATAGCATGACATTTCAAAAATGTTGTGGACAGATGATGACAAAGCTTGGTGGATGAGTCGGTTCGGTGACAAGACCAAGCCCATTAGATTTTGGTGAAGATGCAGATCCGGATACTCGAATTTATTCAGCAATTCTTCACCATTGAGAGATGAGGCCAACTACAATATACGTGTACTGTATAGCATGACATTTCAAAAATGTTGTGGACAGATGATGACAAAGCTTGGTGGATGAGTCGGTTCGGTGACAAGACCAAGCCCATTAGATTTTGGTTCAGGTCCGGATGCAGAGATACAGTGAGATACAAAACCTAAACTGTTCTACCTGGCAGAGGTATGCGCTCTACCGAGTGCTGTTCTCGTTATCCCTCAATTCCAATGCAAAATAATCGAAAACTGCGATGAAAGACAAAGGCAAAATGATCAGGGCAAGGAACCTAAAGATTTCTCATGAGGAAATACACAGGAAATGTTGTTGGTGTCGTTTTCGTTGTTGTTCTGCTGCTGAAGCACACCCCAACTCAATGGCAATAGAAGAATATAATTTACAAGTAATCTTCCAAGATCATAAATTAGATCATGCGAGTTTGAGATAAGCGTGTACTCTTTTTCATCCGTCCGTTTATCTTTTGATCGATCATCCTTTTTAGCATCCACAATTATTCTTCATGGATGACGGGTCTTTGAGACCATTAAATTTGGAAAAGACCACTGAAAAATATCCCGGTTGCCACGTTTAATAGCAGACCATATGACCTAAAGGATATCGACAAATATTTCAGGGATTATAAATTATTATCGAAGCGAGACAACAAAATGGCAAACCCATGAAAGATGGCAATGAGAAGCACCTCGGCTGAAGTTCGACAGTTCTTGTTCACGACTTGGGAAGAGCAGATCTGATTCCGGTAAAATTGGAGACAATTTGTCACCAATTGCTCGGAACAGCAAGCATGTAATAAGATAGTAAAGAAATCTCAAGACGATGAAACATAAATCTGAATCCATAACTCATGACTTGTCAGACACAAGGTACGCTGGTTACTTTGCTTGAAGAATCCATTAAATAATCGAGTTGCTCGACTAAAGTGGGTCATGTAATCAAACTTTACATTTCAGAAAATAAATAAATAAAACTCTGGTGGGATAACATGTTCAAATCTGTGACATCATGCTACACCTTTGTTTAGGCATTTCGGGGTATCAGCGACACCGAATTATGACGCGTCATGTGCGTTGCAATGCAGGAAATCAAAACAGGAGGAAAGTGATGTTTGTTACTCCGGAGCAGGTGCATGAACACTGTCCAAGAAACTCCTGGCAGGTAATACATTGCAATCTACCTGGAGCACAGTCAATTCAGAGCAGCCAAAGGTGAAGGTGTGAGGGATATTTGTCGTGCCACCTCCTCCCCTGCCCTCCCCACACCTTTCCCTCAATTATACATTCAAACAACCTTGAACAGCAATATGAATTCATCATAATAAACTAAATTACATTTCGTGTCTTATTCATAATGATCCGTTTGACTCGGGAACAAAACTTACTACAAGTCTGAAAGAGTTATTAAGAATCATTAACAGGGTTTTCACAATTCTCTGGAGCCGACTAAAAACAAGAGTCCTCACCAGGTATGTTAACAAGACTGTACAATATAAGAACAAGTTCCCTTACCTGCTTACCAGGTATATTTACAATACTATACAATATAAGAACAAGTTCCCTTACCTGCTTACCAGGTATATTTACAATACTATACAATATAAGAACAAGTTCCCTGACCTGCATACCAGGTATATTTACAATACAATACAATATCAGAACTAGTTCCCTTACCTGCTTACCAGGTATATTTACAATACTATACAATATAAGAACAAGTTCCATTACCTGCTTACCAGGTATATTTACAATACTATACAATATAAGAACAAGTTCCCTTACCTGCTTACCAGGTATATTTACAATACTATACAATATCAGAACAAGTTCCCTTACCTGCTTACCAGGTATATTTACAAGTTCCCTTACCTGCTTACCAGGTATATTTACAATACTAAACAATATCAGAACAAGTTCCCTTACCTGCTTACCAGGTATATTTACAATACTATACAATATAAGAACAAGTTCCCTTACCTGCTTACCAGGTATATTTACAATACGAAACAATATAAGAACAAGTTCCCTTACCTGCTTACCAGGTATATTTACAATACGATACAATATAAGAACAAGTTCCCTTACCTGCTTACCAGGTATATTTAAAATACTATACAATATCAGAACAAGTTCCCTTACCTGCTTACCAGGTATATTTACAATACTATACAATATAAGAACAAGTTCCCTTACCTGCTTACCAGGTATATTTACAATACTATACAATATAAGAACAAGTTCCCTTACCTGCTTACCAGGTATATTTACAATACTATACAATATCAGAACAAGTTCCCTTACCTGCTTACCAGGTATATTTACAATACTATACAATATAAGAACAAGTTCCCTTACCTGCTTACCAGGTATATTTACAATACTATACAATATAGGAACAAATTCCCTTACCTGCTTACCAGGTATATTTACAATACTATACAATATAAGAACAAGTTCCCTTACCTGCTTTCCAGGTATATTTACAATACTATACAATATCAGAACAAGTTCCCTTTCCTGCTTAACAGGTATATTTACAATACTATACAATATAAGAACAAGTTCCCTTACCTGCTTACCAGGTATATTTACAATACTATACAATATCAGAACAAGTTCCCTTATCTGCTTACCAGGTATATTTACAATACTTTACAATATCAGAACAAGTTCCCTTACCTGCTTACCAGGTATATTTACAATACTATACAATATAAGAACAAGTTCCCTTACCTGCTTTCCAGGTATATTTACAATACTATACAATATCAGAACAAGTTCCCTTTCCTGCTTAACAGGTATATTTACAATACTATACAATATAAGAACAAGTTCCCTTACCTGCTTACCAGGTATATTTACAATACTATACAATATCAGAACAAGTTCCCTTATCTGCTTACCAGGTATATTTACAATACTTTACAATATCAGAACAAGTTCCCTTACCTGCTTACCAGGTATATTTACAATACTATACAATATCAGAACAAGTTCCCTTACCTGCTTTCCAGGTATATTTACAATACTATACAATATAAGAACAAGTTCCCTTATCCGCTTACCAGGTATATTTACAATACTTTACAATATCAGAACAAGTTCCCTTACCTGCTTACCAGGTATATTTACAATACTATACAATATCAGAACAAGTTCCCTTACCTGCTTTCCAGGTATATTTACAATACTATACAATATAAGAACAAGTTCCCTTACCTGCTTACCAGGTATATTTACAATACTATACAATATAAGAACAAGTTCCCTTACCTGCTTACCAGGTATATTTACAATACTATACAATATAAGAACAAGTTCCCTTTCCTGCTTACCAGTTTATTTACAATACTATACAATATAAGAACAAGTTCCCTTACCTGCTTACCAGGTATATTTACAAGTTCCCTTACCTGCTTACCAGGTATATTTACAATACTATACAATATCAGAACAAGTTCCCTTACCTGCTTACCAGGTATATTTACAATACTATACAATATCAGAACAAGTTCCCTTACCTGCTTACCAGGTATATTTACAATACTATACAATATAGGAACAAATTCCCTTACCTGCTTACCAGGTATATTTACAATACTATACAATATAAGAACAAGTTCCCTTACCTGCTTTCCAGGTATATTTACAATACTATACAATATCAGAACAAGTTCCTTTTCCTGCTTAACAGGTATATTTACAATATTATACAATATAAGAACAAGTTCCCTTACCTGCTTACCACGTATATTTACAATACTATACAATATCAGAACAAGTTCCCTTTTCCGCTTACCTGGTATATTTACAATACTATACAATATCAGAACAAGTTCCCTTACCTGCTTACCAGGTATATTTACAATACTATACAATATAAGAACAAGTTCCCTTTCCTGCTTACCAGTTTATTTACAACACTATACAATATAAGAACAAGTTCCCTTACCTGCTTACCAGGTATATTTACAATACTATACAATATAAGAACAAGTTCCCTTACCTGCTTACCAGGTATATTTACAATACTATACAATATAAGAACAAGTTCCCTTTCCTGCTTACCAGTTTATTTACAATACTATACAATATAAGAACAAGTTCCCTTACCTGCTTACCAGGTATATTTACAAGTTCCCTTACCTGCTTACCAGGTATATTTACAATACTATACAATATCAGAACAAGTTCCCTTACCTGCTTACCAGGTATATTTACAATACTACAAGCCGGTAGGTGGACATGGGTAGTCGATAAAGTCGAATTTAGTCGTTTTTCAGCCGTTACTAGCCAACAAAAGCGTCCATAGCAACGGTTCTTTCTCACATATAACTAGGACATACCCTGAACCTACCATACCAGTTTCATGTTTATCTGATTCATAATCTCTGAGATATAACGAACTTCATTTTTTTATTGTTTTCGACCAGGATTCATTCAAAGTCTATCTTCTCCGACAGTTTTCATAGGATCCGGCTGGGAATGTTTGACAATATGGCTGAATGTACTGCCCACAGTCGTTCGTGGCCCGATTTTTGATTTTCGAAAAAATTGATTTTTGAGATTTTTTTGAAAATTTCAAAGGTCCGTTGCTAGGCAACGGTGGTGTCGATAGCAACGGTTCTCATTTGCACACAACTAGGTCATGGTATGAACCTTCCAACCAAGTTTCATCGAAATGGCCATTGTATTAGCGGAGCACTGGACCGAACTGTGGGACAGACAGACAGACAGACAGACAGACATATCGACGGAAAAACTGATAATAAGGGTAGAACAAATTTCAAAACCAAAATATATATATATTTTTTTTTTTTCGACAAGATCGACTACCCAACATATCGACGGAAATACTGATAAGGGTAGATAAATTGACTACCCAACAAACATATCGACGGAAATACTGATAATAAGGGTAGACTAGATCGACTACCCAATAAAATATAAGAACAAGTTCCCTTACCTGCTCACCAGGTATATTTACAATACTGTACAATCTAAGGGCAAGAGGCTTTTGAAGGTACATTTACAACACTGTACAAGAGAAGAAGAAAAAGAAGAAGAAAAAGAAGAAGAAGAAGAAGAAGAAGAAGAAGAAGAAGAAAAAGAAGAAAAAGAAGAAGAAGAAAAAGAAGAAGAAGAGTCATCAAATGGTACACCCTTCAAGGATGGGTGATGGGAAGGAATGGCATTTGATAGGACAATAGGATGATAGGATAGAATAACAATCTCAACGAAGGCTTGAAGCACCCCACACCATCATGCCATGATGCCATCTAGTTGACAACACTGTACATCCTCCTTTCCATTCCACATGCTCCCAACTCGAGCAACAAATGTATCAAATAAATTTCCAAGGTATCCTCGACACCCGACCTCAAATGGCTGGCAAGAAACTCGCCAACCCTTCTCCCGTCACTCCGCCTCCAGCTCACTTTTCTGTACTTTCCTCTCTTCCTCTCGTGCACCTCCTCCATGTTCTCTTCCCGAGGTACTGCCAATTACCCAA
The DNA here is from genome assembly GCF_056783735.1 of Eptatretus burgeri. Taxonomy (NCBI): domain Eukaryota; kingdom Metazoa; phylum Chordata; class Myxini; order Myxiniformes; family Myxinidae; genus Eptatretus; species Eptatretus burgeri. The sequence goes on along the minus strand of NC_140961.1, from coordinate 9,546,466 downwards.
AGATGACCTGCCTTGTTGTACCTAACCAGATGACAATGTCAGGCCACAACCTTGTCCTACAGATCTCCTCCGGGAATACCATTTGCAGCTTTCGGTCCGCCACCACCTGTCAATCACAAGCATTTGGCAGACCTCTTGCCTTCCACCTCCTCCGACTGCGTCTTACCACCTGGCCCTCTTTCACAAACAACACCTCTATCCCATAGGCCTCCTCCTTATTCTCCACTCCCCTCTCTGTCGATCTCATCGCCTCTTGTTGCACCATCTCCACTCCCACCGCCAACACTTGATTGTGCCATCATCTCTATTCTCTACCTTCTTACTGCCAATGCGACTGAGCATGCATTCAGTGCATGCTGCATTGTTCCCAAACCTCCACACCGAGACCAGCTCTCTTCCTGCTACAACCCCCATGCCCTCAATTTCGCTTGTGATGTAAGCACATCATACATTGCCCGTAACAGGAAATTCAACAGTATTGACTCCATCCTCCAAATCTGTTGACATTTCAATGCCCTCTCCTGCACACGCTCCCACTGAGTCCAGGCACCTTGCTGTGCCTGTCCGATGCCTTCACATATCTCCTCTCTTTCTCCTTTCTTCTCACCTCCCTCTCCTCGGTTAATGATGTTAAGCAATATTCGTCAAATAGCCTGGCACTCCCAACACCACCTCCTCACAAACCCTGGAACTGGAATGTATAAATAAATAAATAAATAAATTTCTTTCTATCATCGTGTGTGACCAAACGTATGACATAACACACTTCTTAAACGTGTTAATTACAGCCAACTCCCAGTTTGAGAACGAGTGATGTTCCTGGACCTCGTTCTCAAAGCGAAATTGTTCTCAAACTGGAACACAACAGAATTTGATTGAAACCAACATACGCATATACCACCATATTAAAAGGTAAGACAAAGTAAATACTGTACATCACAACTATACATGCATATGGACATAAAACAGGACTTAAATCAATCAAAATGTTCATCAATCGGACATTCCTGCGGACGGAAAGGACGTTGTTTGAATGAAGCGGGCGTTGTCAAACCGAGAGTCGTCTGTGCAGTGTTTGTTTTCTGAAACAGACTGCCAACTGCACCTTTTACAACACAAAATACCACGTGAACCTCACCATGCTTTACATGAAGTCATCATCTTAGCTCAAATATATCGAACACACAAAGCTCATTCAAACCAATCACCGACTCACCGACTCACTGATGTAAATGTTCAATACCTTCCGGGTGATGTAAAGAGCTGAAATTTCGCGTGCCGACGGACATCGAAGCCGATACAACAGGGGGGGGATCACAGAACCGTCGGAAAGCGACTGTAAATGAAAATAATCAGTGCAGCCTTGTGGTCACTGTGGGTTAGTGACTTTAGACAATGGACTTTAGACAATGGACTTTAGACAATGGCAGGTCAAGCTGCCACTGCTGCCATTTATCATGTACGTACGTACGAAGCACTGTTCGTTATTGCTTACAATGTGTCAACATACCCCACCAATAAATATAAATAAAAGCAACCTGGACACAATTATTGCATCTCTTTCACAGAAATCTGTCTCAAAGTGAAAATCTCCTCGAGGATCCATCGAGAGGGTAAAAGTGACATTTATTTGCTGCCACTCAGGATTTCACCCCGAGCGTGACCCAACACTTTCTTGCTTATATTTCAGTCGCCTGTCAAGACATTTATATTTGGCGACTCGACAAATTCTGTGCTGGCAAGATAGCCCGGAGGTAAGCGCACTCGGCTTTGCCTGGGTTTGAATCCCGATATTCCAGCTGAAAACTACGTCCATGATCACAGTTGAACCTTGGCTGTTTGAAGGCAGGATATGGAGCAACAAAGGAAGCATTCTGCGAGATGACACTGTTGAAGGGCAGCATCATGATTTTCGGGGCAATTTACATATTACATACACATCGATGGAAAACTTTTCAACGAACCCTCCCCTCCCTCACCTGCATCCAAACCTTCCAGTCTCCATTTCCTTCCCAGCTGCACTCTTTCACCCTCCTTGTATTATACGTGAAAGACATGCTTTGAGAAGGCTGTTCGTTTAACCATCTCGCATTTCTGATTTGCTGGATATGAAAAATGAGCTTTTCTTGAAGAGCTCGTTTCGTTTCTTAACATTGCTGAAAAATTGCTCTCTGTGACCTTCCAATCCATAAAACAATGAAGGCAAGCCATGCTTGGGGTTTCAACATTCAGACATGTTGATGTCATTAACTTGATTTTTTTTGAAAACAAAAAACAGAACTTTTAATCCAAAATCTGAATAAACAATGCTTAAAGTGATGTTTTGTCAATACGTTAAGTTTTTCAAGATTGTGAACAACATGCTCAAGAGACTCTCCAAAATAAAAATGGAATGGGAAAATAATTATACGTTTACTCATTCATCAAGGAGGGGCATAAATGCAGATCCAATGGCGTATGGTTTTATTGTTCATAAGTGAAATAATAATAACAATAAAAAGAGCAATCAGAGGTTGCCGACCCTCGCCAGGACTTCTTTACTGTAGTGCATTTTTGTGTGGCGTTTGTGTTCTGGTGTGTGACGTAATTAATAAGAGACATAACTGGAAATGCCGCTTTGTCACTGCTGGCAGTGATGACCGGGTACCAAGACGTCCCGCTTTGATGCAACTCCGCTTTCATCGAACACCTGACCCTGACCTTGACCCTGACCCATGACGTTTATTTTTATTCAATTGAATTCAGAATGGGATTAAAATAAATTGAATTCAAATCAAATGGAAGACCAAATGGGTACAAGTTCTGCATTGGAGTCATCAGAAGGAACCCGAACAAGCAAAAAGCAAAGATGAAATCATCAGGAGGAACCTGGATAGGATTCACATTTTAGCTGCTGCTCCTCTACCCTCAAATCCATCCAGGCACAGCCAAGTGAGCCTTATTAAAAAAAAAAACCCAACAACAACAGCTACAACAAAAAAAGAACCCATAATCAAAAAATTAAATAATTCTGGCTGCCAGAGCATGCATCCAAATCAAGTTGAAATTTAAAAGGTGTATTCCCCATTACTACTAGATCATAAGTATGAAGTTTCATGTCGATTGATTAAGCTGTTCCAGAGAAAACATTATTTAATATTTTTCTTAAATCCAATATGGCTGCCAAACCATGCGACCGACAAATTATTCTGAAGCAAACTTGTACGTCCATGGCATGGGGAACATGTGTGTAAAGTTTCCACTCAATTTGTCCAGCTGTTCCGGAGAAAAAGATTAATTTAGGTTTTTGGGTAAATCAAATATGGCTGCCAAACCATGTGACCTATAATGTGATGTGTGTGAATCTTTTGTTCCACGTGGATGGGCGGTCATACTGTATGAAGTTTTACCTCGATCTGTTCAGCCACTTCAGAGAAGAAGATTTTTGAGGTTTTATTTCATTTTAAACAATATGGCTGCCGAATCACGTGACCAGTGACGTCATCAATTCTTTTTCTGTGGACCATTTTATCCCCAGATGAGACACCATTTTTCATACTGATCAGATGTAGCATTCGACATATGCAATTATGACGTCATAATGAAGGCACCTATAATGTCATCAAAGCAACACACTTATTCCGCATGAGGAGTACTCAGTACTTGCGATGTGCCAAGTTTCAATATTTTCCCTTCGTGCGGTTTCAGAGATGCAGAGGTCCAAAGATTTTCTGTTTTCCAACATTGCTGCCACACCACGTGACCTGTGACGTCATCATTGCGATTGAAACATTCTACACGAGTAGTCTCATCACAAGGTGAAAATTTTGTCTCAAATCTGACGAGCGGTTGCGGAGAAAAACATGAAAGTTCTGTGCGGACAAACAAACAAACAGACAGACAGACAGACAGACAGACAGACAAACGGAGCCAAACGCATTACCCTCTCCTTCGGCGAGGGTAAATAACAGAAATCGAACAGATGAAGCAAAATGGCTCATCTTGTTACTCGAATGGAACTCAGTGGAGCGCATATCTCCGCCAGGCTGAACAGTTTACGCTCCGTTTCCCACTGACAGGCTGGATCTACATCCGGACATGATCCAAAACCTAATCAGCTTGTTCTTGTCACACACTGAACTCATCCACAACTTCTTGAAATGTCATTCCACATATCGAATCTTCACCAAAATCGAATCAACTTGGCCTTTTCACAAACTCAACATGCCCACCGAGTTTGGTCCGAATCCGTCCATAACTTTTGGAGAAATCCTGCTCAGACAGACAGACGGACGGACAGACAAATCGGAGTGAAAACGTAACCTCCATTCACCTTCGGTGGTGGTTGTAATAAAACCTCGTAAAGAACAGGTTCATACAAAATAATAAACAAAGGAATATATTTAATTTCCAATCATATGCAGCTTGTGGCTGCTGGTCTGGGATCGTGGCATCATTGCTGGGAGTGTGGCTATACCACTGATGCAGTGTCCCCAGGAAGGGTAGAGCAGGGATTTGTAATTTGTTCATGGTGCCGGTGCTGGCTCGCCTACTCTTTGTGAAAGACAACGTGGGATCTTTAACGTCCTCCAACTAATGCTGGCAGAAAGGACACCAGTTTAACGTCCATCCGAGTGACGACACACACACACACACACACACACACACACACACACACACACACACACACACACACACACACATCGGTGGATAAGCCTGCCTGGTGTCATGTTTCGAATTACCATGGTGTCAGTTTATAGCTGGGTCGGGATTCGAAACCAGGCAAGACAGCTCAGAGGTGAGCATGCGTATTTCTCGGTTATCTGGCAAGCCAAGGAATATGTGAATGATGGCTGCAACTCCAGTAGCAAAAGAGATTGGGTAAAAATGTAAAAACAACATACATTACTGTGCAGAAATACAACAACCAATGATGCAGATCATCGTAATTACGTGAACAAGCGCATGACCTTCACTGTGTTACACAACAAGCACAACTATTACATGAGCGGTCTTCACCTGCTCACCTTCCCAAAGTCCAGGGTGGACGCTCACCTGGAGCCAATCGTCCCCATACGATCCCGATCGTGGAATCGTCTCCCTGCGTCCATTGTCCCATCCGTGGACATCCACGATCTCTTCGACATGCGATTCTTTCCATTCTGTTCCTCTCTGGGACATTGGTCCTCGTTTTTGTGTTCGTCCTCCTTTCCTCCATGCATGTCCATCTCCCAACACCCTTTGGTAGTTTGTGAAGCTGTTGCCCATTGTTGTTTCGCAATTCCATGAGCCTAGACCCTTTAACGTCCTATACAAGAAAAGTTTTAACTCGAATACTCACACAGGATTTCGATTAACCAACGTCATTTCTTGAACATAATCATCACAATGGAGAGAATTGCACAGCAGATAAAATCGAGGTTTTGTCAAAAGGGCAAAGGGTCGGAGAGTGTAACATTTCAGCCACAGAGCGGCCCTCATCGGGGGGACTACCACGGGCCAAGCTTTCTGAGAGCAACGTTCTTTACGACTCTCCACTTTCTTTTTCTTGTGATTTTGGTGATTTTCAAGTGTCCCGACTAAAAAAAAAAACTCTTCTGTCTCGTCATCATCAGACCCAAGCCAGAAATCAGGTTGATGTCCACTTAATGCTGTCATCACCCAGGTATCTCACCTTCCCTCACCAAACTTTCTTCGGATTATCCCATCATTTGCTGTCAATTCGAGGTCACACTCAATGGTACTTTGGCGGATCACCAACACCTTATGATGTTGAAAAGTGCAACACCTTCTTGCTACCGCCACTGACCAGGCCCGCGACGCAACACGCGTTCAAGTGTCTCCCTTTTCACTGTGCCGAGTGAAGTGAAGTTATTCCTTCATTTTTCCACAAAGGGAGGTTTGAGGAAATTGGCAAAGCGTCACGTACGGAATGAAATTCAAACCTCATCTGTGTCGACTCCATGTTACAAACACGTGCCTAAAACAACTTTCTTCCAGGCAGTCGAATCCCAGCATGCACACAGATGGCCCACTAGCTTTCGGGATTTTAAGCTAATTATTAATTAATAAGCCAATACTAATCCTAACCCGATGGGTTCACATGTTCAAAAATGTTGCTTAAAACGATGGGCTTTCACAGTTCCCTTGGGGGTCGTTGTCTTTGAAGATATTTCGATGTCGCGACAGTGACATCAGAACTTGTTCATTCCCCCAACCCCAACCAGACTGCACTGCATCCAATATTTCCTTGGGTTACACTCCACATTCCAAACTGCAAACTGCCAAGTAATGCACGTACACACCTGGGCAGGTGCCTTTGAACATTTTCATGATATAATATGAAACATGTGAGACGTTTGGGAATGGCGAAGGGATAAATAGTGAAGCGGATGATGGGAGTACATTTTATAGACTGACACTGACAGCACGTGACCGTGTTAACTGGGATGCATGATTCAAATGATGTTCCACATCAACATTTGCTTTGTTTCCCCGTTAGCAAACTGATCGGGAAACGCGAGATAATGCTGTTTGTTGAGCAATAATTGGTATGTACCTACTTTGGTTCCGAAGCAATGTTAAATTTCCTCTCAAAATGCACGTATTGACAAGTTCCATCACGGTTTACAAAGTCAAATAGCAGAGGCCATTTTCTTTATAAAAAAAAATTCGAATCCCACCCACCCACATCGCCTCTCTCACATTCCGTGTGTGTGTGTGTGTGTGTGTGTGTGTGTGTGTGTGTGTGTGTGTGTGTGTGTGTGTATGTGTCAGTTTATATGGAAGGGCTTTAAGAGAGTGATGATATCTTGTTTCGAGTGGAAAACGTTTTTGAAACATTACCATACACGTCATGGTGATGTTTCCCGGAGGGAGGCATGAGGTGTTTGGTCGTGGTGGCCGTGGTGGCCGTGGTGTCCCACTTTTTGAAGAATAAATTTTTAATCACTTAATTTTTTGTTTTTTTTCTTTTTTCTTTCCTCCCTTCAATTATTTTTTTTTAATTTTAAATTATTTAATTCTAAAATTTTTAAAGCTTAAATTATTTATTTCACAATTTTCAATTATTTAAATACTTTTCATTATTAGCTCACCTGGAACGTAGTTCTGGGGAGCTTACGGGATGGCGCGTCGTCTGTCCGTCAGTACGTAAACACTTGCAACTTCTTCTGTGAAACTGCTGAAGGGATTGTTACCAAACTTGGCTAAAATGATATTTGGTATGTTGCAACTCACAGCATTAAAAAAAACAAGGTCAAAAGGGGTCTACCAGGGGTCAAAGTGGGTCCAAGTGTGACTCCCCCCTCCCCAAAATAGGTATTTGCTTTTTCCTCTAAAACTGACAAACAATTTTGATGAAACGTGACCACAACCTTCATCGCCCATGATGTACCAAAGTTTGTTCATGACATTAAAAAAAAAAGTGTATCAGGGGGTCTGCGAGGGGTTTGAGTGACTGTTGCTCCTGATCCATGTGAGCTTCAGGATGCTTCGTCCCATTTTTAGCTCGCCTGTTCGAAGAACAGAGAGCTATAGCGATACCCCCGGCGTGAGCGTGAAAATGTTAATGTTTTTGGTGCAAGTTATTTTTTCCTTTCAAATGTTTTTATCTACCACACTATTTTTTAAATGCCCGATATATATATATATATATATATATATATATATATATATATATATATATATATATATATATATATATATATATATCGGGCCGTATTATGCGATACCGGTCGTCCGTCCGCCCATCTGTTTGTCCGTCCCTCCGTCCGTCCGTCCGTCCGTTCCTGTCCGCACTCTAACTCCCAAAGTTTTCAACTTTCACGTTTCATATTTGGTGCATAGGTACAGACTGTGGAGACGGTGTGTCATGACATACGTTCGTCATCTAAAGTGGTTGCCATGGCAACCAGGATGCTGTTTTCCATGTAGTAGCACAATTCTGTATGTACCTTCTTGTTCGGGCGTATATTGTGCTCACTTGCGCTCTTGTTACTGATTACAATATACAAATACATATATTGCTTTAAAATTATTTGGATCAGACTTCACTGCAATGCTTTATAAAAAAATATTAATTATTATTAGAAGAGTCTTTTAAAAACGATAAATGTATAAACAGGCGAGCATTGGGTGGCTTTGACACCAACTCTCTGGTTATGTATGGTTCCTATAGGGAAGAATTAAGTGTTTTAAGTCTTGGTGTCTGTGGTGTTGCTTTGTGGAACAAAAATACGTTTGTTTTCATTATGAGGCAATCAGCAAAGGCAGAAACCGTCAGCAATCTCCGATCGCAGCCCTCTTGTTGACAAACGCTCCAAGATTATTGCAAGTGAAATGTCAAACACGATGCGAGTTTGTTAATGGAGTTTGTTTCTCACAAAACTAAAAGACCACTCGAGGCAAGGGAGAAAGAAGAAGCTTTTAAAGGTTACTCTTAAAATAAAAATTAAAAAAAATCTTGAATTACAGGAGGTTGGGAAGTGAAAAGCAAGTGGAGAGTTAATTTCAGAGCAAAGCGGTTCAAGGGAAGAAATCGGAGCAATAATACTCCATTCTGGATACACCAACAGTGCAGAGATGTAGTAGTAGCAAAGTAGCAAAGATGTAGTAGTCGCATTCTGGTAGTAGCAAAGCGTCACATTTAAACACAGGTATTGGACTATTATAGCGATCAATGCAGAAAGACAACTGGGACATCGTCCGTTGAAGTATCGCGAAATGAGGTTGTGTGGAAGCAACAGACAGCTTTATGATGTGAAAGTGCCTTGAGAGACGAGTCCAACTGCTGATTGATGGGATTAACAACTCAATGGTGAATCCTATTTATATCAGAGTGAGATGCATTCCACTTATTGTTGACTTAATCATGACAGAGCAAGGCAAAGCTAAAACACAGTACTTAAACATAACTCTAACAGCTCGGTTAACATCAGGGTTAACCTCAGTTTAAACATAACTCTAACCCCAAGGTTAACCTCCGCTGAGACACAGCACTAACTCCAAAGCTAACCTCAGTTTAAGCTGTTAGGGGAAGGGTAAGCAGTGGGTTAACTTCAGCTCCAACTGTATATTCAAATGTACAGTGAAGTAAATATTGAATGGATTCTGATTTTAAATGCCCCTCGAGTGCACTCACCCCTGCCCTCCCTCCTCCACTCACTCCAGCCACCAGAACACTCACTCACCACCTGTTTCAACCTCCCACCCCCCTCCCCCTTCCATAGCACACCCACCACCCACTTTTCCCCAAACACATTCACCACCTATCACGCTGTATCATGCTATTTTATCATGCTATGAAACATCATCGGTTTGTGAATAACCAACCCATCCACCCTCAGAGCAGAAATTTTATTTACCTGGATGACGTGTGCATCACAATAAAGCACAATATACTGCGCAGGTGCGATATTTTACTTCTGTTGCCCTGACTAACTTGTAAACATAACATGAAGATAGTCACTTGCTTGCAAACCCAAACACAACTCAAGTCTGTGCCTTCCACTGAACAAAATCTTTTCTCGACTTCTTGTTAACGCCCCCAAAGCGCTATCAAAAGTACGGGCCCCAAATGTACAGGGTGTATGACAAGTCAATCCCCCAATTTTAAATTGTTGTAACAGTTTTCTTCATGAACCGATTTCAATTAAACAAAATGTAAATTATAGAGAGTCCAGTGAGGATTTATGCACAACTCTTTAAACTTCCACATATTCTGCAGCACTGTCAACACATTCCCTTAATCGGACTGGCACAGCCGCTTCCGCTGATCGAAACATGTTTTCAGGAATGTTGGTGAGAACATTGGTTTTTCTCTCCCCAAATTCATGTTTTTTTTTTTTGTTTTTTATTTGGTTTCATGCTATTGGACACTTTCTTTTACATTTTGTTTCATTAAAATCGGTTCATAAATAAAGCTGTTCCAATAATTTAAAATTGGGGATTGACTTATCATACACCCTGATATATCGATACGACGAAATGGCAATGTGTGTGTGGGTGTGTGTTTTTGTGAGCTTTTCACTTTCCTCACACATTATCGAATGCCTGTCCCATCATAGCTAAGAATCGCTGTATTAGTGTATACATCACTTTTGTGAGTGCTATAGTTTTCAAATTATGAGCTTGGAGTGATTTCATGCATTATATGATACAATTTTCCACGATCTACTTGCACGGACTAATTAAAGTATATTATTGAAATATTATTTCGGTTTTGAGGATCAGATATTGTCCAGACTAAACTTGTGTCGAAATCTGCAGTGAAACCTGAATTATGTAAATAAATTTTAAAAAGTCTGAGAAGTCGGCCGATATACCGACTTACTTTAAGCAAGCAAGGTATGTTCCCTCCTCTGTACGTACACAAGAAAATATGAAATTTCAAAAAGCATTAAACTTATCTTTTTCTACTGCTTGGAGAATTATATTGCGTGAACAAAAAAGTTTGGGAATGTAACAAAATTAACGAGCTTCAATGAGTTGTATGATTTAATGCATTCATTGCAAGACCTTGTGTCCTGTCCCCCCAGAGGGACTGCATATTCAAAGCGTCTGCCAGATCTGCGTCCATATTTTTGGAGGTTTTACGAGGTGCTCCACAGGGAATCAAAGCAAATCTGGTCAAAAAAACGGATGTTAAAAGAAAAAGAAAAAGTCATAACGTTTGCATGGACCGCAAACCGATGCACCACATGAGCAGACAACATGGCGGATTATCTGCAATAGATTATGTCACAGGCGATTGAACTTTGCGATGTCTCCAGGGTTGTTCTACATTCAGCAGCAACTCTTGTGGATGAAAGGTCGTTCTACAACTGCGTGCGCAGTGAAGACCGGTTTCAAAGTGAAAAGGATCCGACACAGGATGGAGCCACAGCCTGGCCAACCGTTCCTTGTCAACCATTCAGTTGGAGTGCTTGCTTGAATGCTGAAGCCACTTGCCAAGCACCCTTGAGTCAATATCGATATCACACCACATCATTCTGAGCAAGTCGTTCACTCACTACGAACGCTTTTTCCATGCCACGTAATTTAGAGTGAGCGGTCCGTGCTCTGCCGTCCTGAGCGAGCGGTCTGTGCTCCGCCGTCCTGAGCGAGCGGTCCGTGCCCCGCCGTACTGAGCGAGCGGTCCGTGCTCCGCCATGCTGAGCGAGCGGTCCGTGCTCCGCCGTCCTGAGCGAGCGGTCCGTGCTCCGCCGTCCTGAGCGAGCGGTCCGTGCTCCGCCGTCCTGAGCGAGCGGTCCGTGCTCCGCCGTCCTGGGCGAGCGATCCGTGCTCCGCCGTCGTGAGCGAGCGGTCCGTGCTCCGCAGTCCTGGGTGAGCGGTCCGCGCTCCGCAGTCCTGGGCGAGCGGTCCATGCTCCGCAGTCCTGGGCATGCGGTCCGTGCTCCGCAGTCCTGGGCGAGCGGTCCGTGCTCCGCAGTCCTGGGCGAGCGGTCCGTGCTCCGCCGTCCTGGGCGAGCGGTCCGTGCTCCGCCGTCCTGGGTTAGCGGTCCGTGTTCCGCTGTCCTGGGCGAGCAGTCCTTGCTCCGCCGTCCTGGGCGAGCGGTTCGTGCTCCGCCCTCCTGAGCGAGCGGTTCGTGCTCCGCTGTCCTGAGCGAGCGGTTCGTGCTCCGCCGTCCTGAGCGAGCGGTTCCTGCTCCGCCCTCCTGAGCGAGCGGTTCGTGCTCCGTCGTCCTGAGGGAGTGGTTCGTGCTCCGCCGTCCTGAGGGAGCGGTTCGTGCTCCGCCGCCCTGAGCGAGCGGTTCGTGCTCCGCCGCCCTGAGCGAGCGGTTCATGCTTCGCCGCCCTGAGCGAGCGGTTCGTGCTCTACCGCCCTGAGCGAGCGGTTCGTGCTCCGCCGCCCTGATCGAGCGGTTCGTGCTCCGCCATACTGAGGGAGTGGTTCGTGCTCTCCCATACTGAATGAAAGATTAACCTTTGTGCTGCCTTAACAAAGGTTGTCAAAGAGTTTGACTCGCACGTCAGAAAAGCGCTACCTGACCAGCTGCAGAGGAACACCACAGCATCTAGTCTGGTGACTGGGTCGCTATTTGAACATCAAGGATGCTATTGAACATCCAGGTGTTCAGGCGGAGTAACGCATTGAAGGCACATTGGACTGGACCACATCAGGTATTATTGGTCACCAATACAGTTATCAAGTGCAAAGGTAACATTCACGCATCTCATTGCAAAAAGCATACAGGAAGTTGTAGGGAGAAGAAATGAGGTCTGCAGGTGGGAAGAACGTTTCCAGAGGTGTATGACATATCGAGCAGTGCTTTTGATTAGCACGTGCATAATTGTGATAATATGGATGATAACAGACAGTGAGGGTATTATGGGAATACCATGGAGAGCAGAATGCTTGGTTGAGAGCAGGGGAAACAAAGGAAGGATTATGGCTGGGAATGCAGAGAAGAAGGTAAATATCGGGACCAATTGCATGAGATTGGCGTGTATAGGACAAACACCTATATGACCCTTCCATATAATTATGCACCCCGTGTCACACGGAATGAAGGGGGCGTAGACACTGTACGCCTGAAATGAGGCATAGTGTTACTTGAAGGGATAACTCAACATCCATTGAACACCTTTTTTTTTAGCAATATCTTTACACCATGCTAAAAGTATGAACAAAAGCAAGGGTTGGGTTTGCTCACAGCTACCCCACTTAGCCAAGCATGGACTGCCCCTCTCGGCAGTCCCATTTTCAGGGGAAGATATATGTGAGTAGCTGGAGTGTAGACAAGTAAATCCAGTCCTATCGAGAATAGGAAGGATAAAAAGGGGATGCAAGTGCGAAAGTACGAGAGATAACAAGTAACTGGAAAAAGGAGGGATACAAATGTGCTGACTATTGGCACTGGTACTATCCTAAGTATTGGGTGAAACGTAACTTCCTATATACAAGGGTAAAAGATGATCACACTCACCGATATAGAACAAATTTTGCCTCACCATCGAAGGGGGAAGAAAAAGTAGCTATTGAGGGACAAATTACAGGGACAAGGATAGATATAAGGATACAAATGAATAATCTCGTGGAACCCCAGGCATTATTAAAGGGACATATCCATGACATGGTACAACATGTAAGGAAGGTTGCTGCAGAGTAGCATGGCTATTTTAAGGAAGGAGGGTTCGGATCTTGGTTAATGGGAGTGTTTGGTGGATGAGGAACATGGATACTCCACATATTGATCATTGGGCTATGATATTCATTGCTATTGTTGTCATCAAAGCATGCATAAAACTAATCATCGGTGTGTGTGTGTGTGTGTGTGTGTGTGTGTGTGAAAATTTACAACAGTAACGATGGTGGCGCGTGGAGTCTCCCTGGACCAACCATCTCTGAAGATTCTGAAGATCCGGAAGATTCAGAAAACCCAGAAAATGAAGAACTGAGTATAAAAATAAGTCGAGACACCATGACGGCGGTATCTTTTGGAAAATATGAAAGTACAGACACTTGTGCCTTTGGGAATGACAAAAACCCAGTTGAAAGAATTCAACAATTATGGCTAATGAATCAGAAGCAGATGGATGAATGTAATAAAGAGATATGGAATGACAAAAATACTGTTACGGCTGTGGAAATTCGCATTTACATCATAAAGGGCCCGCAGGTGAGATATCTCTAAGTACATGTGTAGTTAGCCCAAACCCGTTGTATAGAGGGAATTAATGTGATTCATCCGGGCTGAGACGCTTTGAGTTAGCCATTTTTTCTGTTCTATCTTTATTTTGAACCAACCACGTCTCAACCGCCATCACACAACGACCACGCCACCGCCACCATCTACGCTCCCACATCATTGCATCACCGCCATTCCCAAACGGCACCATAACCATCAAATCACCACCGAAAACCCTCCACCACCTTCACCTCTCTCCTTCTACGGCCATTCCCGCACCACCTGTGAACACTGAACGTCGGGCTGTGTCGGGCCCGTTCGGCGATTGGTGCCGAACGCACCGAGCCGCGAGCGCGAATAGCGGCCTTTCCGAGGGGAAATTTGGATCAAAAACGCTACACGCCCACTTCTCCTGTGTCCAATTAGCGAGCGCGGGGCGGCTTGGCCCCGCCTCCAAGCGTGTGTATGTGAAGTCCGTATATGCAAAGTTTAGGATCAGGAGAGGTTCACGCCCATTTTTGCCCGACCAATGGCTGACCGGGGGCGGGGGGGGGTGGCGTGGACTCGCCTCCAATCGCGTTCTGATCCTAAAATTTGCATATACGCTTCTCCTGCGCACCTATAAAAAGGCGAGCACAAGGCGAATTAGAAAGAGTGGCAAAGTCGAGTCGGTCGGGTGAGGAGAGTGTGGAACTGAGAAGAGTTGCAGGAAGAGTTGAGTTCTGGAGTTGCCTGAAGAGGGTCGTCGAGAAGTGGCTGTTGGGGACGCGTTGCGTTGCGTTGGTGAAGTTGAGGCGAGTGCGCGCGGTGGAACTGCAGGCAAGGGAGCTCGGGTCCGAGGCGAGAAGGACGGCGGTCGGCGACGAGGTTACGGTGTGGGGGATCGCTCGTCTCGTCGCGGAACCCAAGCCAGCCAGCCATTCTCCTCCCCCAGGGCATCAACAATTCCCCCTTTCCCCCGCGCTGAGATAGTGCAAAAGGGGGCCCCGTTCCCACCCCACCCCAAACGTCATGCCAACAAAACCCGCCAAGGAGCACGGAGTCGGGGCACAGCTGCGCGGCCACATTTGCGGCTCGCCCGCCAACGCGTCACGAGGACGCGGGTAGTACCCCCCCCCCCCGGTCTCGCGGACCTGGCCGCTCCTCTAGGTCCTGCGCACATTTGGCCTACAGGCCTGTCTGCCTCCTTGTCTATGAGGGTGGCTTCTTTCCTTTGCTTTTGTGTAAATGTGTGTTGGCGCCGTCTGCAAAGTAAAGCTGAATAAGTGTTGTCGTGTGTGCGCGTAGTCGGTATTAACTCTGCGTCATTGTTGCTTTTATTGTTTTGGTTGCTTTATGTGCATTTTGACTGTATGGCTGTATATACGTGCTTTTCGTGTGCCGGGAAATAAATGTGCATTGTGTGAACTGTTTTCCCGTTTCGCTTCGTCTTTTCTCCAATTGAATCTCCATCCTGCTTCACGTAAAGGGTTCGTAGTGGGTGCAAAACGCCCGGTAAATAATCTGAACCGTCGAGGTCGACGATAACACCGCTCGGTTATCCCGATAGTACGGAACCGGCCGCCCAAGCGGCTCGTGTCCAGAGTCGACCTGCGGCGAGGTACGATCACCTGGTTTACCATCCGCGTGGGTACTTAGGTAGGTCGAGTTAGGCGAACAACCCTATCCTACGCGGGTGGCCGATTGGCACGATCGTGGTGAGGTCGAAAGGCCCACCCGTGACTAGCTCCCGGCGTTGTTCCGAGAGGGTCACGACTGAATTGTCCGTCCGGTGGGCGACGTGCCGCGATCCGAGTTACGTGGCCGTCCGCACGCTGGCGGGCGAGAATTCGCAACAATACCTTTAAAACTTCAGGGGGAAATGAATTTGAACGGCTTGCCCAAATTCAATCTGATGAGTTTAATTGAAAAGGCAATTGCCTATTGGGTATATGTTCAGTGTGCATATGGTCCTTTTTTCCAAAATCATGAAGGCGCCCCAACTCTGTGGAGGGGAGGTGGTGGCACCCCGTTGGGTTGCATCCACTTGCCAGGGTGTTAACCCACCACAGAGCGCAAGTCTTGGTGAGGCTGTGGAAACGAGCCTGCTGCTAGCCAAACGACAAATTTAGATTTTCAGTAGATTTGTTCTTGTAGAACAAACCCTTTACTTTGTTCTGTTAGAACAAAAGGGGGAAACTGTGGGAGCTAAGTTATGAAATTGAATTTATAATCATGTAAAAAGCAAAATTTTTTCTTAAATTATTTAATTAACTTAGTTTAGAAATTATTTACTGGTAGGGCAAATAGACATGCACACTGATAAGGCTAAAAATATGCATGCTGAGTGAGCTTGTAAGAAAATACACACATGATCTTTACTTTAATCCAAATAACCTATTATGAAGTCATATCTGTTGAATGAACTCTTGACCTGTTATCATGTAGTCAGCAGAATGAAACAATGACTCTCTCTTACCACCCCCCCCACCCCACCCCCTCCAACACCCCTCTCCTTGTATCGGAAAACAAACTCCAACCATTGTAAACCATTGTATGAGGCATCTTTGAGCAAACCAAAACCATTGTACGTGACATATTTGACAGACTAAAACCATTGTATGTGACATATTTGACAGACTAAAACCATTGTATGTGACATATTTGACAGACTAAAACCATTGTATGTGACATATTTGACAGAGTAAAACAATTGTATGTGACATATTAGACGGACTAAACCCATTACATGTGACATATTTGACAGACTAAAACCATTGTATGTGACATATTTGACAGACTAAAACCATTGTATGTGACATATTTGGCAGACTAAAACCATTGTATGTGACATATTAGACAGACTAAAACCGTTGTATGTGACATAATTGACAGACTAAAACAATTGTATGTGACATATTAGACGGACTAAACCCATTACATGTGACATATTTGACAGACTAATACCATTGTATGTGACATATTTGACAGACTAATACCATTGTATGTGACATATTTGACAGACTAAAACCATTGTATGTGACATAATTGACAGACTAAAACAATTGTATGTGACATATTAGACAGACTAAAACCGTTGTATGTGACATATTAGACAGACTAAAACCGTTGTATGTGACATAATTGACAGACTAAAACAATTGTATGTGACATATTAGACGGACTAAACCCATTACATGTGACATATTTGACAGACTAATACCATTGTATGTGACATATTTGACAGACTCAAACCATTGTATGTGACATATTTGACAGACTAAAACCGTTGTATGTGACATATTTGACAGACTAAAACCATTGTATGTGACATATTAGACAGACTAAAACCGTTGTATGTGACATAATTGACAGACTAAAACAATTGTATGTGACATATTAGACGGACTAAACCCATTACATGTGACATATTTGACAGACTAATACCATTGTATGTGACATATTAGACAGACTAAAACCGTTGTATGTGACATAATTGACAGACTAAAACCATTGTATGTGACATATTAGACGGACTAAACCCATTACATGTGACATTTTTGACAGACTAATACCATTGTATGTGACATATTTGACAGACTAAAACCATTGTATGTGACATATTTGACAGACTAAAACCATTGTATGTGACATATATGACAGACTAAACCCATTACATGTGACATATTTGACAGACTAAAACCATTGAATGTGACATATTAGACAGACTAAAACCGTTGTATGTGACATAATTGACAGACTAAAACAATTGTATGTGACATATTAGACGGACTAAACCCATTACATGTGACATATTTGACAGACTAATACCATTGTATGTGACATAATTGACAGACTAAAACAATTGTATGTGACATATTAGACGGACTAAACCCATTACATGTGACATATTTGACAGACTAATACCATTGTATGTGACATATTTGACAGACTAAAACCATTGTATGTGACATATTTGACAGACTAAAACCATTGTATGTGACATATTTGACAGACTAAAACCATTGTATGTGACATATTTGACAGACTAAAACCATTGTATGTGACATATTTGACAGACCAATACCATTGTATGTGACATATTTGACAGACAAAAACCATGACATGTGGTTTGTTTGGAGTCCACAAAGTTTCATCTGATATCTTCGTGAAAACTGTATTTAAACACTAAGAAATGCTCTGTACCCTTAAGCCTTCAACTCCCAATACCATCGGGAGTTTGACGTCTTCCTTCTGTGCACAGAAGTGTCTTTCTGTTTCATTGAATAAACAGCTGGTATATGAACTTACTTGATTTCTTTCCTTGAGGTAGTAGGCTTCGACCCCGACAGTGTCAGGAGAGGTAGCATGAAATGTGAGGTGCGACAATAAAACGAGCAACTTACAAACGCAGACACAGAGCAAAGTTATAGCGATATAATTCTTCTGCAATCTTAACTTAAACGAGGACAAGGACACACACACACACACACACACACACACACACACACACACACACACACACACACACACACACACACACACACACACACACACACACACACACACACACACTTGTTAGTATGTATATTAAACCCTCCAATATCACGGGGTTAGGTTCCTAGAAAATGCAACGAGAGTTAAAACTGCGATCATGGAAACCAGGGAGCAGTGGGAAAAGTGGGGTGTAGTTCCTGGACTTCGAGAAAATATAGAGGAAGATCGACAGCAGCTAGAAATGAACACATTACAATTGAAACAAGTAAACAAGACATGAAATGTTGTGGCCCCCCATTGTTTTAAAAATTTTGCTGCATGGATTTAAAGGGATAGCCTATGTTTATGTACAACTAAAATGGCTGCCAGTCTACCAGTCGGCCATCTTTGACGAGATCCCAAAATAGAAAGGACCACATGTATGCCATCATGTACTGTGCTTGTGCCAAGTTTGAACAAAATCGGAACACGCATCTCTGAGACATGGTTTGGGACATATTTTTAAAGTAAAAAATGGCTATCAGTCGGCCATCTTGTTTATGATCTTGAAACAAAATGACGTGCACGTGTCGACACATTCATTATCCGGGTGCCAAGGTTGACAGCACCGTAAATACATGTCCGAGAAATGTTTGAGGACGTGTTCGCGACTGGGTTTTTTTTTTAACAACTAAAATGGCTGGATCAGCTATCTTGGATCTGATCTCAAAAAAAAAAATGATATGCATATGTAAGCCATCATTCGTTATCTGTTTGCCCAGGTTTGAACAAGATCGGGAAATGCATGTCTGAGAAATTGTTGAGAACGTGTTCAACATTGGGTTTTTTTACAACTAAAATGGCATCAGTCGGCCATCTCAGATCTGATGTCGAAAAAAAAAAATGACGTCCATATGTATCCCTTCATGTGATGTGTTTGTGCCAAGTACGAATATAATCGGTCCTTACATGTCCGCGATATGGTTGTGGACACACGCATGCACGCACGCACGCACGGACACGAAAATCAAGACCAAATCCATAAGCACCCGTTTCGGACTCAGTCCAACGGGGGCTGATAAACACGTAAATATACATAAAGCATGTTATATACAATATACGAAGTAATCATGTACAATGTGTGATGGGAAGTGTCTGGAGTGAGTTGATTGGTGTCCTCTGGGTTCAATGGACGAGGCATGTTGCGAGTTATTTGTGGTCCACACCGTCCTCGTTTTTGGAGTTTGCACCAACCAGTGTCTGCTTTTCGGATCAAAGGGTAGTACTGAGCGGGAAGTTTTGATGTTTCTTCTGTTAATCCGTCATTCTGAGCTTTTGCATGCCGATTTTGCAAAATTACTCTGCGCTGCTTGTTTGGCATGAAGTCCAGAATCTGTCAGTTGTTTCCATCATTACTATGACCAGAATGTGTACAGTGATGTGCTATGGCTGATTGTGAGGCATTTCTTAGCCTCGTAGCTCTGGTATGTTAATTTATCCTCAGTTTAAAATTTCTTCCCGTTTCCCCTCCATAAGCTGTGCCACATTCACATACCGTGTGATACAGTACTGTATACCCCATCCGATCTGTCTCCAAATGGTACTTTATCTTTCAATTTTGTGATGGCATGCCGAATGGTGTCGAGGGGTTTGTTTGCTACCCGGATTTGTGCACAATGTATGATTTTGCCAATCTTCTCTGATAATACTTGGTACTATGGTAAGACACAGAACCCATGTTTGTCTTCTTATTCTTCTTCTTCTTCTTCTTCTTCTTCCTCCTCTTTTGGTTTTATCCTCTTTGGTTCATCAAGTCCGGGTAGCATTCTTTTGTCATATCCAATTTGTGTTGGAATGTCTCGCACCATCTCATTTCATTGATGGAGTATTTTGTGGATGAAACCTGCCAAGCTCTGGAAGTCAGGGTTCGGGCAACAGTGGTGCGGTTATGTGTGATGGGGTGACACGAGTTGAAGTCCAGTAGTTAAGTTGTTTGTGTGGGCTTCCTATATGCTGAGGTTTTCAAAGTGCCACCTGGTTGTCGTTGAACCTCCACATCAAGGAACGAACGGTAGCTTGTTGAGTTGTTCAATCTCCATCGTGAATTTAATGCAAGTAAGAACCTGGCACAGCTGCTCGAGAAGAAGGCCAAGATGGTTAAGATGGTCATGGTGTACCATCGCAAACGTGTCATCAACACATCTGACGCAAGAAACGTGGCAACCAACTCATATTTGGTGAAAAGTTTGCTTTCATAGTCTTCCATTATAAAGTTCGCCACGACCGCAGATCCCATTGCCGTCCCAAAAATCTGTTGATGGTGCTCTCCATGAAAAGGAAGGTTGAGCTGTTGCGGCAGGTTCTGAGTAAATTTGTGACATCGTTCCAAGTCAAGTTGATGTCTCCACACCTTGTTTTCCACACGTCTGATTGTTTCAAACATTCTCTTGTAGCTGGGATTACAAGGTCCACAGGTATTTTGATGAACAGAGAAATCACGTTGAAAGAAACTATTTGTGGTCCACATGAGGACAGTGTGGACCACAAATATCTCTCAACATGCCTAGTCCATTGAACCCAGAGGCCACACCAATAAACTAAGCACAGACACGCACAATAACACAACCTTCACCGAGGCAGACTCGCTCCACCCTCATTCCAACTCCGCCTACAACAGGACCACGTGACCACATCACATCATCAAGGAGGACTAACCTGGATGTACAATACAGGTCCAAAAACTTTCCAAGTTTTAATGCACATCCATATTTTACCAGATCATGCAGGAAACAGATGCAGATGGAGTTTGACAATCAATCAATGATGATTAGCATTAACAACAGGGAGAAAAGTAATAATTTTTGTTTTCCACTCCAACCATCAGTGTGTTGGACCAGAAGAGGATTAACACAAAGCAGAAGATTAAAGCAAGTCCACACACTGGATTGTTCACTTGGCTTTGAAGAAGTTCGTGTGTCACAAATGAAACGTCAACTGACCTGAAAAGCTCTCAACCGTTTGTATCAAAATAGGCGTGAGTTTGGTCGAGTTTTGTCATTTTGGATGGCTGTGCCATTTAATAATTACAATGGATCATCACAACTGCAAAAATCACTGATGGGAGTATTAAGGGGATGGGGGAGAAAGAGAGAGAGGAGGGAGAGAGGAGGGAGGGGAAGGATAGAGGAGGGAGGATGGTGGAATGGAAGGTAAGGAGAGAGGGGGGAGGGAGGGACAGAATAGGGAGAGAAGGGAGAGAGAACGTAGAGAGAAGAGTGAGAGAGAGGAGGGAGAGAGGAGGAAGCCGATGGATAGAGGAGGGAGAGAGGAGGGAGGCGAAGGATAGAGGAGGAAGAGAGAAGGGAGAGAGAAGGGAGAGAGGAGGGAGAGAGGAGGGAGAGAGGAGGGAGAGAGGAGGGAGAGAGGAGGGAGAGAGGAGGGAAGGTGGCGGTATGAAAGGGAGGGAGAGAGGAGGGAGAGAAGGGAGGCAGAAGAGGGAGAGAAGAGGGAGGGGAAGGATAGAGAAGGGATAGAGGAGGGAGAAAGAAGGGAGAGAGAAGGGACTAAGAAGGGAGAGAGGAGGGAGGTGGTGGTATGGAAGGGAGGGAAGGGAGGGACAGAGGAGGGAGAGAAGGGAGGGAGAGAGGATGGAGGTGAGGTGTGGAGGGAGAGAGGGAGAGGGTTTGGAGAGAGGGGAGGTGTGGGAGAGATAGGGATAGCGGTAGAATGGGGTGAGTGGCATAGGGGTGTGAGAGGAAGAGAGGACAGAGAGGGCAGAGAGAGAGAGAGAGGAGGAGGGAGAGAGGGGAGAGTGGAAAGTGTGGCGGGGGAGAGGGGGAAAGGGGAGGGGAGGGGATTCCGGCAGATGTGGCACCCAGTTTAACGTCCATCCGAGAGACGGCACACACATTGATGAATCACCCTGCCTATGAAACACTGGGATGACAGTTTATAGCTTTTTAGCTGGGTCGGGATTCAAAACCAGGCAAGCCAACTTGGAGCAAGCATGTGTACCTTCAGATATCCTGCTATGTTCTGGCGATTCATTACTTTATAAAAACTGAATTGACCCGAGTAGCAGTTCCAACTGCTAAAAAGAAAAAAATAGCTTTCATTTGTCCAATTTGCACATTCTTTGACAGCCCTTCCTCTCCTCGACCTCTGAAGAATTGTATGGTGAAGGAGTGGGTTTGGGAGGAGGATAGTGTGAGGGGAAGGAAGGGAAGGCAGCGTGAGGGGGGGGGGAGGCAGCGCAAGGGGGGAGGATGCAGCACAAGGGGAGGGGGAGGGAGCGCGAGGAGAGGGTGAAGCAGTGCGAGGGGAGAGGGGGAGCGCAAGGGGAGGGGGAGGAAACATGAGGAGGGAGGCAGCGCGAAGATGGGGAAGCAGCATGAGGTAGGGGGAAGGCAGGGCAAGGGGGAAGGCAGTGCGAGGGGAGGGAGGGCAGCATGAGGGAAGGGGAAGGCAGTGTGAGGGGAGGGGAGGGCAGCGCGAGGGGAGGGGAAGGCAGTGTGAGGGTAGGGGAAGGCAGTAGGAGGGGAGGGGAAGGAAGCATAAGGGGAAGGGAGGCAGCATAAGAGCAAGGGAAGGAAGTGTGAGGGGAGGGGGAGGGAAGGAAATGTATGGGGAGGGTAGGCAGCATACTCAAGCATTATCAAGGTGATAATGCATGCCCAAACAGCAACGTTTTCTTTTTAACCGCTGTGTTCTATGTATAAACGGGCAGGAGCATATAAAATTAAAACCCATGCTTTCAACCTGGCAAAGGCCTGCCTGCCTGCAGGCCCCAACACAGACACTTTCCTTCAACCCGCTTGCATGGAGGCACACACAAACCACACCATGTTCAACCTCTGTGTGTGCTTTGTACCTCTTCGCTTTCATCCACTCCAGACTATAAATATTTTGTCATGAAAGCAGTTTGCACAAAACAGGTAAAAGCAAAATGCATACGTAATTGCCAGAAAAAAGTACCCGTCAACTCTATCATCATGGATTGTCAAAGCCGGTCAGAGAGCACAGTGCGGTGCCAAATGAAGTTCCACTTTCTGCAAATTCCTTCACCTTTTCTTCATTAATATAATCATCCAAACAGCAGAAAAGATTAAACCGAATACTTTGCTTAAATAAATAAACCAAGTTTTTTTAAAATCGCTAATTTGTTTAAATTTTCATATTTCACACCAGATTTCAACACTTATTCAGTCCATCAGATCCTATTTTCAAATCAGATATAATATTTCGATTATATACTTTAATTAGTCTGTGAGAGTAGATCGTGTTTCCAAAGCAAGGCATGTTTGAAAAGGCCAAACAAAATGGCGATTTAAGTCCCCAGCATTGAGCTGACGAGGGCTGACCAAGGATGATGCCTTGTCAAAGGATATAATTAAATAAGGCCATTAATTATCTTCAAAATGGGTGTTTTAATTAACCCAACATACTCAATTTTCACTCTTGCACTTCCGTGGAGCTTTCCTAGTATGCATGCAAAGTTTCAGGCTGATAGGTTTTATGGTTTTGGAGTTATGGAGGAGAAACACTGACACACACACACACACACTACAAACAATCAGTTGATTGTTTGTTTGCCATTTGTATTACAGTACACAAGAAGGTAGAAATAAATGAATGACATGTTTATCTAACCATTTATTCAAGAAAAAAATTATTACGGAACTGTACCAAGCTGTTTTCCTTGCAATTTTCAAAGTGCCCTCCCTCGTGATCGATGCACAATTGCAGCCGAGCAGGCACAGAGCGGCACACACGTCTGCAGAGTTCGATATCAATTTCCTCAAACTTTGCAGTGATTTGAGCCTTCAATTCCTGAATGGTACGAGGCTTTTCACGATAAGCAAGGTCTTTCATGAGCCCCCAAAGAAAGAAATCTGGAGGTGTAACTGTAAGGTCTGGGGAGCGTGCTGGCCACTCGAACGGACCGCGGAGCCCAACAACCCAATTTGGCCTAACCTCGTGAACAGGCCAGGCCTGGACTTGTATGCTGGACCTTGTGGAAAGCCAGCTGGAGCATACCATAGATCTTTCGTCTTGGGCCGCTGACCTCGCGGGGTCTGGACGCACTGAGGCTGCGTGCGCAAGCGGCGCCGGGAGAAGAAGAATGATGCCGCCGCCATTTTGCCACGCGGTGTGTTTGAGCTTGGGTGCTCGAATCCGTTGAGTTGACATCGGCTTGTTACGAGCCGTATTCGTGCCTTTGACATTTTCCTCTCATCCTTGAGGCATTACCAAGTACTCTGTGTCTTGTCTGCATGCTGTCTGTGTCTTATCTGCATGTTGTCTTAGGTTTATCTCGCGAGGGTCCCCTTCTAAACCCGTAATCCGTAGCTCCCTAGTTAAGAACGGGTTATAGATTGATTATAACATTGTCGTGCATGCTTGCTTGTGTTGTGTTCCCCGATGTGTCCCCAATAAATCTGGCTGATTCGTATGAAGTCGCCGCTTCGGGTTTGTTCGTGCCGTGCTGAGAAACAATTCGCTCGATTTGGATATAAAACCAAATGGGCTACGAACTGGGAGACTCCGCTCGGTCTCTGACAAATCCAGTCTGCAGCCGGGGGCTATTCCCCTCGCTGGCAAGGCACAGGTGTATTTTGGTATCGTGATCTGAGGCGCGTAACCCGAGAATTGTGCCGAACAAGCTGGTGTTATAACCCCAGAGACGGCGGTGCTGTTAAGTGACGTCCGAATCCTTAACACTGGGGTCAAGAGTCGGGTGCGATTCCCGCCACCGCTGAATCCGTAACAATATATACATATATATATATACATATATATATATATACATATACATATGTATATATATCACATCACGCACATGATAAGATGGGTGGTGTACTACAATGCCCAGGACCTCACATGAATAAATGTGGATTCGAACGTTTGTTCTTGAAAACGTATTTTATGTCGGAACTTTTCATTTCCTTCATAATCGACCAAATTGCATTATATTTATCAGGAAAAAGGTTTTTCTTCAAAAGTTATTTTGTTATTAATTATCATATTAGTAATATTCTTATTTATTTCAATCAGGGAACAAAGTTCATCCATTGTCGAACTTGAAACATTAATTTTTTTTACCAGTCATGACAAGCACTATTTTGAAAATTTCTAATTAAACCCCTTTTGTTGCTCTTTAAATATGAGGTTGATGGTCTTCAACTTTTTTGCCATTCTAATTGTAACTCAGTGTTTTGGATAATAAGGGCCTAACTTGAGCAATGTTTAAATTTTCTCCAAGAAACGGATTGCTATGATGCTTACCACAAACGCCAACGGCCATGCCAAACCACAGGCCACAGGCTACCTAATGTTCCTTTCATGTTACTACTTTGTGGACAGCTGTATCTCATTATGTGAGCTTTTGTGTTTGAACATTCTGTCCAATGCATCTCAACGCAGCCAAGGATAATAAGTTTGGGATTTATCCCGAGCTTATTTGTTGCTTTGGTCCTTCTGTAGCCAATTCTTACCACCTTCAATGCTTGGTATAAAGATCTCCACCGGTTATAGTCTAAGCTATGACACATTTCCAGGTGTAATGTTGCACAAAAAGCAGTTGAAATATGAAATGTCCAACTAAACAATATATACGGTTGTTCCACATGAGGAGGAAAACATCTTGAAATAGCTTGCTGATGCATCTCGAACGCCACACGAGTCGAGACAAAGCAAGAAAACCGAGTGGTTTGTTTTCTCCTTCTTCATTCTTTCACAATAACACAATGGCAAATATTTTCTACTTGCACAAGGCTTTGTTTATTATGATAGGCTTTATCAAAAGAAGAACGAAGAACTATGGATTCAATCATCAGGGCGTTGATCTTGGTGCGATAACCGCTGTGGTAAGCAAGCAGAAGCTGTTTCGGACGTTAACCCTTCATCAGAGCGAAAGAAGGAGAAGGGATGGGGGGTGGGGGTTCATATGGGGTGGACATGAGTCAGAGGTGAGTGGGTCAGAGAAGGTCAGGGTTCAGGGGCAACATTGGAGTGAGAATGACTGATTTTGACAGGAATGGTTAAGATCAGGGGTTTTTTAAGTCAAGGGAACTGAGACCGGAAGAAAAGTGAAAATAACATGAAAAAAACAGATGTGAGAGAAAATTATATAAATAAACTAAAGCGACTTTAAAAAGTAATACAAATAAAAATTAATGAAACAAGATTTTTAAAAACAAAATATGACTTCTGACTATAATTCACGGACCAGTGTTTGTGTGTGTGTTTGTTTGTCACGCTACTCCTCCAACAGTTCTGGGCCGATAACATCCAGACTTGCTAGATAGAATCTGCATGACACCAATTAATGTATAGGGGTGTTTTTAAGGTGGAAAGCGGTGGGGGTGGGAGGAAAATTTTCCATGTAAATGTGTATCTATGCACCCTATTACGTCACATACATTGCCAATATCCCAAGCTTTATTGATAATTATTAATGAATTATTTTAACAATTAAATAATTAACAACCACTTTTATGCATATTAAGGCTAAATTGTGCCATTGAAGGTGATTATGAAAAAAATAAAAAATAATAAAATATTCCCCATGGCCAGTCAATCATCTGCACAAAGTTTCGCATTGATCTGTGCAGCGGTTCTGCAGAGGATTTTTTTTCCACGTTATTTTCAATCCAATATGGCCACCAGACCACGTGCCCAATGAAGTCATAAATTAAATTCTTCACTCACATCACGTCGTAGATCAGATACGAGATTTCTGATTTTTCGGATAAGGATTTTGATTGAACCAATTATGGCTGGAATACCAATTCACCGATGACATCATTGTTATTACCCTATATACCCCCAGGGTGGAGTTTATGACACGTACCAAGTTTGGTTTTCTTTTCGGATGCTGACAGACACAGGCAGACAAACAGACAGACAGACGCGTCACAATAGTCTCACGTCCACTTTGGGGTGACACTAATAAAAAGGCGGGAAACCGAGAGAAGTAAACAATTGAAAATTCACAAGAGACAGGACATCTAAGTGAATGAAAAAGCACTTATTGATCCCATGTGGAGCCAACATGCCGATCCTGCAGATAAGGTTTTGCTCTTTGACACGAGCCTTCATCAGCAAGTGCAGCTCTTAATTTTACATCTCAACACTGTCCTCACTCAAAGTCAACTATTAACATTCCAAAAAAGTCTGCACTTCAGCCAATTTCATGGGTGTAACATGATGCAGAGAACAAAAGTTGTTCCGCCGACTCACCATTGGGTCTCGCTCCCCACCGACAAGACCTTGCACAGCTCCATCACTCAGTGACAAGACACGCACGGAACTGCTTTCGCTGTCAGCCACGAAGAGGCAGGGTCCGTGTACACCCTGCCCAAGGCCGATGCCTGATGGTTGAGCGAAGCCAGCCTTATGCGGGTACACGTTGTTCCGATTCTCTTCTCTTCCACTCCCGGCCACGCAAACGCATGTACCACTGTTAACTTTCCTGCACACAGAAAAACAAGGAGTTGATACTCTAGTTCCCCCACCTCTTGGGTGCTATGAGGAATAGATCTGGGTGATATTCAAGCTAAATCTTGAACGTTTTTTGAAATATCACGTGCACAAGTCCAGTTATCGAGATGGTTGCCATAGCAACATAATTCAGCCCATCACCGCCATGATCTAATCAGTTTGAGATAGTGTCATGAGGAATTAGATATCTGTAATACGAAAACTAAATGTTCAGCGTTTTTTTAAAATATTGTGTACACAAAACCACATGCACAGATGATCGGTCGGTCAGTCGGAGGGATGGGTGGAGCTCATTTTAATGTTCCCCGTCTCCGACCTTGTTGGGGGCAGGGGACAAAAACATGCATGTTTTCACGTGTTCAGGTCTTCATAGACCACAGCGATGCCGGGCGGTTTTGCATCAAGATTACAACCGAAAGTCCAGCGGATATGTGAAATATATGAGAGTATCGTGCACGTGAGACAAGCTTGACATTTGGCATACAGCTGGGGCACATATCTTGGAATTTTCTTATCTCTAGGGCTATCGCAGATTTGTTCTATTATGACTGTGATGGCCCATTTCAAAGATGGACACTAGTGTGGCAAAGGGCCATCTGAAGTATATCGGTACCTTGGATCATCTCTCTGTAATCTATATATTGGAGTTTTCTGTGTGAGGAGGACATTCGAGTTACTCCACTGCCCAGCCAATTGAAGACATGGTACAGATGGAGCAGATTACAAGACCAATGCCACAATCTCATGTATTCCAACAATAATGATTGCTTGCCAACACCAACACAATTGTCACATTTTGATGATGGTGCCGGCATTGAGGCAACATTGCAGCATCACAAGGCCAAATATCATGACTCCTGCAGACTGAAGTTGAACAAAAAATAAACTTCAATGTGCAGAGAAAACGAAATTATTTGGAGAAGACAGTGCAGACGTCCTCAAGAAGTCCACATGTCAAAGGTTAGGACTGCAATCACCCTCTTCGACTGCAACAAGTCTTTTTTGCAGCGAATCTGATGCAGTGGAACCATCGTGAGAAGCCTCAGCATTTGACCTTGATGTCCGTCTCAGGAAACGTGCTCTCAAACTCGAGGATAAGCCTCTGTTGCCAAAACGAAGTGCTGGAGACTTGATTGCCAAACCTGTACAGTCGCAGACTGAAACAGCTTGGGACCAAACTGACTGGATATGTTCACTCAACCAGGCTGAATAATTGAATCCTGGCCTATTGTCCAGACATGGTAGCCCATATGCAAGGCAAAGATGTGGTCCTCGTTAGCAATCAGGATCTTGGTTATGCCCCGCTAAAAGAAAATATATGTGATGCTGACAGCGATGCTGTTCATCTTTCAAGGGCTGCAAGCATAGACCGCAGAGACATGTTCATAATGAAAACAAGGTTGAGTGGCTCATTTGACAACCGGTGCCAGAAATAATCTGTGCCAAATTTACTTTTGCCACGAGTGTCGATGATTCTCAGTGGCCCAAACATCAAAACACCTCAGTCAGCTCTCACCCTCTCAAAACTGTTTATGTTAAACAGTTCTCTACGCTGTCAGGAAACAGCTACAACTGCATTTGCATGACAAGGCACAGCCAAAAACATGAAACACCACTGCCTGTGTATCGAGGAGCGATGGTCCTCACAAAGACTCAAAAGTATGATCTGGTAGACATGATGTTTAATCTGGGACTGTCCACCTCATAGGACTGGGTGCTGAACATCTTCATTGACCTGGGAAATAAGAACTGTCAACACCATGACATGGAGAAAGCCATCTGTCCTCCACTGCTCAGGTATGGCCTCTTCACTACCGCTGCAATAGACAATATCGACCAGAACCAAAGCTCGACAAGTATGTGCGACTCATTTCATGGAACTGGAATATCCCTGTTAAATGACGAGGTCAGTGGCGTGCAGTGGGAAATTTGTAGTACTAGTGATGGATGATACCAAGGTTGTTGCCAAGAAGACTTTGGCACAGCTACCAGTCATACACCATTGTACCTCATGTTTCCCTATGTAGAAAAGACCAAGCTCCAGAAAGAATACAGGTAAAATATGAATCCCTTCCAGTTTGAAGGCAAGTACATGAAGTAGGAGGGAGAAAGTAGTTTGGAGACACATAGAACTATCCACGAAAATTTCTCGAAACTGGAATGAGTTTCTCCAGGTTGATGAAAACAAAGTGGAACTGTTCTCCTTCCTGGCAACCCGTGCTAGAGCCATGAACACCAACAAACAAGTCATCACCACACATCGCTCTGCCATCCTCGGTACTCAGCCCCGAGAAGTGTCAGGTCTTGCTCCATGTAACCACAAGATGTGACAGTCTCATTCTTCAGAGGTCGGGGAATGAAGACTGCATGGAACACAGAGAAAGTCTACAATAAGGTCAAACTGGCATTTTGTACTTTGTGTGATTCCCAGAGTTCCTTGATGTGGGAACAGTGGAGCCCAAACAAAGCTCTTCACTCATAAGGGTAGAATGCTCAATGGTCTTTCCCCAACACATAAGGAGGGCCGCGCACCAGGTTGGTCACAGCTGGGTCCACACAATTATTGCAACTCCCGAGCTTCCATCTCCAAGTGAATGGTGGTGGAACAGAGTGATAAATGTTGTTGACCAGCAAATTTCCTATCCACATTTGTCTTCTTCCAGAAGATGGAAAAGCATGTCGGGAACTCATGCGTTGCAGCTGCAAGAAGGGCTGCAAGGAACATCGCAAATGCCTCAAGGCAGCTCTCCAGTGCACTGCTCTTTGTAAATGTGGTGGAGAATGTGCACAAACTTGACCTGTCTTTGAAAGAAACTGCAACAAAAGTACTCTACAACCTGCTCAGGGCAAAGAAAAATGTTATTACATCGTCTGCAGTGCACACTTTCAATTAAGGAGAAATTACATTGTTGACACCTGATAAACACCAAACATATCATGAGTATGGTCTTTGATTTAATGTACAAAGTTAATAAACGAAAAGCAATACAACTTTATGGGCAAAATAGGTAGGAAAGGCAACCAACTTGGTAAATGGCAGCCAATGGTGCCCCAGTATAAAAAAACAAAAACCCCAAAAAACCCATCTTCCTATGGATATGTCCGAGCTCTGTGCCAAATTTGATGCTTGTATCATAAAGTGTGCAATCCATTCATACATCTGAAGGGTTATGAGCAGTCTGATTGGTTACTTTAATTAATAGACAGACCAAGAAGGCAAACTCACAAACTGACCAAAAGTTTATTGACAAAGTAGTAATGATAATAATTGTAATAATAATAATAATACAAATAACAATAATAACTAGAAGGGCACTCCGTGGAGCGCATACCTCCGCCAAGCTGATTAGTTTACATTTTGTATCCCACTGATGTGCCGGATCTGGATTCGGACGTGAAGTAAAATTTAATCGGCTTGTTCTTGTCACCGAACCAACTCATCCACCAAGTTTTGTCTGAATCCGTCCATAACTTTTTTGAGATATCCTGCGATATGTCGTTTGAGCCCGAACACTCAATGGTGAAAAATCACTTGAAAAAATTCTCAGATCCGGATCCGGATTCGAATTTTCACAAAAATCGAATCAATTCTTCCTTGTCACATACACAAGCTCTCCACCAAATTTCGTCCGAATCTGTCCACAACTTTTTGAGATATTTTACTCACAAAGACAGTCAGACAGGGATGAAAACATAAGCTCCGTCCACCTTCGGTGAGCGGGGCTAAAAATAGGACGACTGGATCTGCAGCTTATCTGGGCCCTGGCCTAATGTTGTAACCCAAATTTGGTGGCATTGTGACTGGTGGGTCTGGAGAAGAAGATTTTTGAAGGCATTTACCCGACCGCCATTTTGACACCCTTTCGGTCACAAAATCAGCATGGCCTCCAAAATTTAACATCAGGGTCCTGTCCTTATGCTGTAACCCAAATTTGGGAGGATTCTGACTGGTGGGTCCGGAGAAGAAGATTTTTTGAAGGAATTTACTAAGTCGGCCATTTTAACCTACTTAAAGTCACGTGACTGGAACGAGCTTTACAATCCCCATAACCAGGCAGGA
>NC_140961.1:9435858-9514340 GCF_056783735.1 Eptatretus burgeri | reverse complement strand
CCTCTCACTTTTTACCACCACTCATCTAACCATAGTTGAGCTCCCTCTGTTCTCTCAGCCCTTTGAACCCCACCCCTCCCCCATTTTTTCCAACTCCATCCTATCAATTCCAGGAGGCACACGTTCTTCCAGTAACCCTTCTCCACCCCCCCCCCCAAACACCATCGTTGAGCAGTGAGATCATATGGTGTGATTAGAAGTTTAAATCCTACCTGTGATAATTTATTTGTCTTCATCTACGACTGTTTGTGTCTTGTCATAATATCTTTCACATGTCATATCTGTAACTTGCGAAACACAGAAGCCTCCATCATTGTTTGCCAGACACCTTCATGAGGTGCTTGGTGAACTTACCTGGGAAATCGATCGACAAAGGCTGGAGGGGCCTGGAAGAAAAGAGAACCATGCCCCCTATCCAAAATTTATATTCCAAAACGATTCCATAACTTATACTTATTTGATGTAGTGAGGATGTCAATATCACAAAGACCGTCAATTTGTCAATTTGTGGATGCACACGGAATACTGCTTTTGTAAACCTGCTCACTTTCACGTTTCCATTCCTCATTTTTCTCACCTCTGGAACTAACTCGCACAATCAATTCAATCCCACTCATCCCTCCAGGTCTTCAAAACAGCTGTTCACCACCATCTCCTCTCTTCCCCCATCCAAATCCTCGATCCACCCCAAAACCCACCTCCTTCAAATTCCCTACTTTTCTTCCTGAAAGTCCCTGTAGCATCCATCTTGTTTACCCTGTGTAGCCCATGCCATCCCTGTTCCTTCCACAGATCTAATGTCTCTGCTCATTACTGTTTTGTACTTCCCTCTCCCACCCTCTTGTCTCCTGCTGCCTTTGTTATATGTTCTGTGTGTTGGTCCTTATATGAGCGTCAACAATGCATAATAAAAAAATAAAAAAATAAGAAATATATATATATATATATAGATATAAAACCCCCCTGATCCACAACCGATCATATGCACCCACAAACCAAATGACGAACGGCAGCTTTAATGATTTAAGCGTTCGGGCCCAGTCAGACACCCCATGTGCAATTGACAAAGTGGGAAGGATAAGACAGAAGAGAGTTTGTACCAACCAAGCAGAGTTGGTGAGAACATGGAGAGCCACGAGCAGGAACCAGAGCTGGCGTAAACTGGGAAATCGGCTCCCCCCCCCCCCCCGCCCTGCGGTCTGCATGCTATCGGATGCCTGCGAGGAGGTTGAGAGGTGTGGTGGGCTGGATGTGGACGTGGCTTTCACGCAGCACTAGCAGTCGGCTCGGGGGCTCCCAAGTATCTCCTCCCAGTTCTGCCATCACTGCCACCTTTATGGCCTCAGGCCCATGTGTCACCAATGACACGCTGCGCCCCTCCCCTCTCACTAACCATTGGCCTCTGGTTTAGGCTGGTGGTTGGAGAGACTCCTCCGTGACCCCTCATCCCAATATCCTGAGGTGACACGGTCCAGTCACAATGCTGTGGTGGCTTTTCCTGCCAAAACGTGCACCGCTGGCCAAGCAAATGCTTCAGAGAACATTTATGACAGATTTACAGAGGGTAAAACAGTAAAAAAAAAATGGAGTCAAAAGGGTTGACAATTCGAGACACAGACAATTCTAGATGGGTAGACGTCGTCTAGCTTGACATACAAGCGACACATATCTCATAACATGATAATTACTTCACGCTTACTCTGGACATTCATTTTAAGGAAACAACAGCTCATTACGAAACATTATTAAGCCCTCGGTGCCATTTCCACAACGATACTATCTGACACACAGTGTACACTCATTGATGCAATGCCCTGTATTCTTCCACAAATTTGTGTTGTCTGCCTTCCTACTTCTGCAGTTCACTCCATCCACCGGGAACTTCCCTAATAAACGTTTCATTAATATGATACTTAACTTGTCACTGTTATAGTTGTATGTATATCATGGTACGAGTTGTTGTATCATTCACGCCTGATGCTGCAAGAGAGATTACTTGAATTTTTGAGTCGTTGAGATGAGAAGTTTGTGGACTTCATTTTGTTTGGCCTCTTCAACATATGAACTAATGAAAGATTAAACCAGACATTGTTTGTGCTTTATTTTTTTTTCTCAACTTGTGATTTTACCGGAGAATAGGTCTTCAGTTACATCGTGGTGTTGGTTCTTTACTACAAAGAAATGTAATTTTTGATGAGTTTAAAACGCTGTTTTTTTTTTTTTCTTCTGAAAATTAGTGTTTAAGCAAAATAATTTAGTTCGGTCCCCCGTTACCCCCCCCCCCCCATTAGCCCTTTCCCCCCAATGATTCTTATATCCCCTCTTCCTCCCCACTCCACACTTTTAATTTCTTGAATCTATGCTGCAGTTCATTGCGAATAGCTGATTGAACCAATTAAAGAACTTTTGCCTTTATAATGAATATATTGCAGCATCGCACCAATGGTTACTCAAATACATGATAAGTGTAGCTAATGTAACACAGGTAACACGTAATATGAAAGATTCTACGTTCGGCTGAGGGTAAAGAAAGGCTATCCTTGCTGTTCCTCACCGAATGCAGATGAGAGTTTTGGCAGGGGCTGCTTGCAGCCTATGTTGATCTCTGTAAAGTGTTCCATTCGGTGAATTGGGATGCCCTCTGGAGGATTCTCGGCCTTCGTGGGGTGCCACCAAAACTGATCAATCTGATGTCTGAACTCTACTCTAGAACTGAGAGTGCTGTGAGATGTGGTGATGCCATCTCTGACTTATTTCCAGTTGTTACTGGAGTTTGTCAGGGGTGTGTACTGGCCCTCACATTTTTCAGCAGTTGTGTGGACTGGATTCTGGGGAGGGTGTTGGAGAGATCAAGCTGCGGTACATTGTTTGGGAATGTCAAAATCTCTGACCTTGATTTCGCAGATGATGCAGTCATCTTTGCAGAGAATGTAGATATCCTTTTGGGGGCCCTCGAGGTTTTGAATGAGGAGTCAGAGCTGCTGGGATTACGGGTTTCCTGGGTAAAAACTAAGATCCAGGCTTTCAGTGACATCTTGGATGCTGCTATCCTGTCTACCTGTTTGTGGCGAGGATGTTGAGGTCATGGAGAGATTCACTTACCTTGGCAGTGATACTCATGTCTCTGCTGGCTGTGAGCCAGAGGTCAACAGACGTCTGGGTCTGGCTTGGGGAGTCATGGATTCAATGGATGACGAGGTGTAGCGCTGCCGGTACCTGTGCGGGAGGAGGAACGTCCGAGTCTTCAAGTCCTTGGTGCTTCCAGTCATGCTCTATGGATGTGAGACTTGGACTCTGTCCAGGGATCTGAGACAGAGACTATGTTCCTTTTGGTTCCAGGTCTCTTCAGAGAATCGTTGGCAATGGCTGGTCGGATTTTGTGTCCAACAAATGGTTGCTGAGACTCAAATGAGATTTGTTACTTGCATAGTCCATGAGCATCACCTGCGGCTGTATGGACATGTCTCGCTTTCCTGACACTGATCCTGCTCACCAGATTCTTTCAGCGAGGGAGCCTCGTTAGTGGAGGCGACCAATGGGCTGACCACGTCCCTTCTGGTTGCAGCAAGTTGATCAGCATCTCAAGGAGATGGGGTTAGGCCAGGCATCTGCCTGAGGGATGGCCAGGTGGAGGCCCCTGGAGTTCAGGCAGAAAGTGGATGCAGCGACGCACTGCTCTAACACATGCTCCCATACCTGACCTGACATTCAAGCAAACATTACACATCAAAAGAAACCATCTCTAAAATGGAATGTGGACTTTGGCACTTCAAGTAGATTGAGCTTCTTACGCACATCTGAAGATGCCTGTGTAGGCAATCAGGAAGAAGATGCCTGTTTTCCTTTTCCTTTCCAGGAAGATGCCTGTGTAGGCTTTACCATCTGAAGATGGTAAAGTAGGCAATCATTGAACTTATAAAAGAGGTAATATTGAGTAAAAGAGAAGGAATTGAGAATGTGGATATTCTGGATAGGCCATGCAGGGAATTAATTCGCAGGTAGAAAAATCAAGTACCTGAGTTTTACTTTGGAGGATGGTGTTGCAATGAGGCTATGAGAGCGGGTAGAGTATTGGAGGGGTGGGGTAGTTTACAGGTAACACGTAAATATGAAAGATTCTACGTTCGGCGAATGGTAAAGATATACATTTTGGAAAAAAACATCTCTTGTATGGAGCAGAGGACTGGGTATTGAGATTGTGATAGGAGGAGAGAGATGTGGATGCCGGGAAGGTGAATGGGTATTTTCTCTTTGGGGAAAGAAGAAAATGAAGATATTAGGAGGTGAAGATGTCATTTTTTTTTAACTCTGCCTGTCTGGCAGTCAAACAAAAATTGAAAATCATTTCCTGCATCCTCTCCTGCCCCACATTCCTCCCCACACCCATTGTTTGTCCAAGTCTGCCTCTATTTTGGACTTCAACTCTGCCATTGTTGTTTCCTCCCTCTCTCTCTCTGCTGTTCCTTTTGTCCTGTTGTGTCCTGATCTGTTGACTGTACGAGTACGAGCTCTTCCACGAGCCTCGACTATGTATACAGACAAAAAGTCATGCATTAATTTCATATTCGGGATGCAATTTTGTTGCATGTATGACTTGTTGCATACCAATGGATAGAGAATTGTAAGCCTGGTTTATGGTGATTTTTTTTTTTTTTTTTACTCATTGGGTGATTGCATCACCCCCTCCCCCCACCTCCACCCTCCACATTGACAGTGTGATTTCATTGGCCACCCTACAGTCATGGGGTACCCTTTCTTACCCCCTACAGTCAGTCACAGGGCACCATTTCTAAGATCATATCACTGACCCAGTACCCAGTGGTGGGTCATTCCTGTAGTGCTCCTGACCTATGTGGGTGATGTGCCCTTGGACATCTGATCCGGGACTGGAGGGCGGGGGAGGGGGAAGAGGGGGGATGGAAATGAGGGAAGGGGGAGAAGCTGGAGGGAGGAAGGAAGGCACTATTCATTAATTACTCATTGGAGCATAACTAAGTACAGGGAAAGAATTATGGAAGGGAAGTTTCTCTGTTTCGGATGGATGCACTCACTCTTGCACAGCCCGATTTATAGTGTAGAATATATTGCATGTCCACCTGTGAGTTTCAATGAGGATGTAAAATTGAGTGAAACACGTGAATTTTTATTTATTTAAAACAGATAGTAGTTGTTGTGACAGTTGTCATGGCTGTGATTGTTGTTTGTGTGCTCCTTCCATGTCCATCACACTTTATCATAAAGGGTTCCTGCTGTCGTAGAGCAATAAAATGGTAGCAAGTCCCGCTAAAAGGCATTTTTGTGATAAAATGAACATTTTACAACTTCAAAATTTTTGGTACAAGGAAATTGATCATTAGTTTTGCAACGGTACCATCTTTATTATTCTACAACAAGGGTGTGTTCCAATACCAATCAGCCTGCAGAGCGCTCGCCAAGTGGCTGAAGCACTCAAACAAAATGGGTGATAAGGAACAGCTGCCTTGGCAAGCAATAATAGCAAGCTGATTGGTAATGGAACACACTCCAGCAGGAACCCTTTAAACTAGAGCGTGACAGTACACACGAGGTGGATGGATGCACACATGATGCCTTTTCCAGTCGATATCATGGAGATGTAGATAGAATAGTCGGGTATTTTAGTAAGGACCCATGTAACCTCAGCGGTAAGTGCCCTGCTTAAGAGAATGACACATAGTTATTATTTGAGCGGTATATAAACAACAGACCGCTTCCTCGATCGCTGAGACCTATCTTTACAAGACCCTTGACGTATATCAACTCAAAATCATTTTGACTGTCGTTTTACACTGAAGGGCAAACTTGTATGAAGGACTTTGCAATTGTGAATATGACAGATCCGAAGAGGTCTTTGACTTCGCAGAGCAGTCAGCACCAACATGTAGCGGCCATCGTATATAAATTGTTGGTGGGGTCAAGCGACCTGTCCAACCACTGGATGGAACTCGGATGCAGGCACAGACAGATGTATGCACGGCTCCTTTTGTAGTGTAGATTTATAGACCAGAAGAAGAAGAGATTTGTAATACTGACAACTTCTGGGTGGTGTTATCTGATGCACATTTACGTAGAGAGAATTGGGGTCTTCCCCCCACTCTGAACCCCCTCTCCCAGATATGCTACCCACCCAGATAGAAACCATACTTGGGTTACCTTCAGGCAACATGCAAAATTTGGTTGGATTTGGTTCATCAGTTTTTTTTGTTTTTTTTTTTGAAGTGAGTCTATATATATATATATATATATATATATATATATATATATATATATATATATATATATATATATATATATATATATATATATATATATATATATATATATATATATATATATATATATATATATATATATATATATATATTTGGTAGAACACACACCTCCACCAGGTTGAATAGTTTACGTTTTGTATACCACTGATAGGCCGGATGTGGTTTCGGATCTGAACCCAAATCTAATCGGCTTGTTCTTGTTAACAAACCAACTCATCCACCAAGTTTTGTCATAACTTGTTCACAGCCATCACATACCCAACCTGCCCACCAAATTTCGTCCGAAGCCGTCCATAACTTTTTCAGATATCCTTTTCACAGACAAACAGGGGTGAAAACATAATCCCGCCCAACTTCCGGCGGTGGAGGGTCACAAACAAATACACAAATTAACTTTTATAGTGTAGATCTATCGTGAAACACACTGTCAAATAATATTGCTGGCCTCAAATATGTGACAGAAATCTGATCGGGGAAGTGATGAAAAATCTTGAAGGTGAATTGTAAGTGACAAAGGTTACATTTCACACGTTTTGGAAAAACCTAATTCATATCTCCCAAGGAATCTGTAATTGCACAGAACCGAACAACATTTCCATTAGACTAACTTTTCACGTGTAACTCTTCGCATAGCAGGTGATCGTTGGTTGCCAATGCAAAGTGAGAACATGTCCTTTATGTATAATTTCCATGCATTTGAATTCATTTTCATCGGAACTTCACTATCTGGTAAAACGCTTTTTTGGTATCTTTGACGTGACCTTTTCTAATTTGCAAAAGTCGAAGGCCACCTTGAAAATAAACATTTTTATCATCACATTGGCATATTTTGATAAAGAGAAGGTGTTATCATGATCATGTGTTTTTTTTTTGTTTTTTTGTTTTCCAATAAACAACAATTGATTGTGTTTAAGAATAATAATAATGAATGAAATTTCAATATTTCGATCCACTTATTTTTCATGCAAAATAGCAGATATCCGGTTTGGGATGCTTTCCTGCATTTTCTGGAGAAATTCCATGAGGAGGTTGTTCCATGCATTCTGCAATATTTCCCAAAATTCGTCTTTTGATTTTGGTTTTTTTTTTGTTTCTCTACCTGTCCAAATAATCCAACTCATGTGTAATGTACAATTGAGAGATTATATCACTGATCAGGCTGTCCAGCCAATTTGATTGTTCATTGATATTTTTGTGGAAATGACTCCTAGTGGGTTAAAGATGATAGTATAGCGAAGTTATTTCTTTAAAATGAATGTCTAGCATAACCATAAAGTAATTAATTGTGATATTTGATGTGTGTAGTTTATGTAATAGTTTGATAATGCGTACCCATCCCTGTGTCTGTATCTAAAATTATCAACCCTTTCGACCCCATTTATTGATGTTTTTAGTTTTTACTTCTGTAATCTGTCTGAAATGTCTCTGAAGGTTTGGGTAGGCCTTAAAACCCAAGTTTAGCCACGAAAGTCACCTCATCTTCGTCACGGGGCCTTGCCGTCTCCAAAGCGAGGGGTGAGAGTTCACAGAGGGGTTGCGGGGTCACTTTTTGCGTTTTTTTTTTAAGCTGGACTGTTTTTCAGCTCCTGATCTGTAGACCAGTGGCCATTTCAAATTTGGGGACCTAAGACGGGAACGACCCCAACGGAACATATATCGACTCATGTTGAGCTAATTTACAATTGCTATTATAAGGGTGGTGGACACTTATCCAACCAAGATATTCCAGTTTTGTATTTTAAATTAATTTTCTGAAATTTGTAGAATTTGTTTTTCA
Source organism: Eptatretus burgeri (assembly GCF_056783735.1). Taxonomy (NCBI): domain Eukaryota; kingdom Metazoa; phylum Chordata; class Myxini; order Myxiniformes; family Myxinidae; genus Eptatretus; species Eptatretus burgeri. The sequence continues at coordinate 9,506,273 of NC_140961.1, read as the reverse complement.
CTTGTAAGTTGTTGGTTATGATGCGTCAATAACGGTGGAAAATGTCTTGTTTAATGCAATTTAATTCCAGGCGATAAGGTAACAAAAAGTGAACATTTTGAAATGGGGATGTAGACTTTCTATAAGCACTGTACATGTCGCATTTTAAAATAATGCTTCTTGCTACAAAACATCATATCTTCCAGTCTTTTTTAATAATTTGAATAAAATGATTCCAACCCATCATTTTTATGGGCTTTTTGTACTGGTATTTTCTCTAAAACATGAGTTTTTCTGATCATTTCTGCTTAGTCCATCACAAACATTTATTTGGACAGTGATGTAACCAAGCTTGAATGTAAAATATGTATTCACGCATATTCATGTTTTGCCTCATACATACTGTATTTATGCTCTGCTATTGGGGTGCATCATCTCCGCTGGCAGGGGGCGAGAGCGGCTCTTCCCTGTCTGGCGGAACGGTACGATGGTCGTGTGTGGAAAAGGCATGGTTTTTACCATCGCACTTGGAGTGTTTTAAAATTCAGTAAAAGTTATTGAAACCACTAAGTGTTGGGAAGCTGCCAGGAGCATTTTTTCTTCAAAGAATCGGGATGTGGAGGCCGTTCCAGGATAGACAGCACTCACTTTGTTCTCATTGAAGAATACTATATTGATAATTATCAAACAATAGCACTGTGATTGCACTCTGTGAATAGCACATTTCCACCACTCAGACGAACATTATGTTTGGAGATAAGAATGAATGTCACAAACATACTAATACCAAATGCATTACCTTTCAATAATACTGAATTATGAAATGACTGATTTGGTTGACATATCATTATTGACAAATGTTATGTTTATGATGAATCACAATAAATATTTAAGATATGAAGTTACATTATTGGTGCCTTGGTAGGACGTACAGTATATAAGCGGTGCCTTTATTGTACATGTATAAGTATATGCCTGGTGTTGGCTTAATGGTTAGGGTGGTGGGCTTGGGATCCGAGGATCCTGAGTTCAAATTCCCCTCGGCTGTTGAATTAACACCAGGTGCGGTTGACTCTACCTGTCATCCTTCCAAGGATGGAAAAATGAGTGCCAGCATGCTTGTATACTGTGTCGGGGTGGTAACCCGTCCAGGATTGTACCCAATAGCCAAGGAGACTGCTTTGGCTGCACCAACGCTCTGCACAGAGTATTATCCCAATGGATGGATGGAGGGATAAGTATAAGTGTCAATAAAACTTAATAACAAAGTCTGATTTATTGATTAGTAAGTGATTGGAAACATGTACAGGTACTCCATCTGTTTTATCCCATGTCCAGGATACTGGTACTAATGTAGCCATTACTATCTTCTTCTTCTTTCGGCTAGCTCCCGTTAGGGGTCGCCACAGCGGATCAACCGTCTCCATTTCGCTAACCCGGGCCTCGACCGATCTGGTATGGAAATTCGTTTTGTTGTCCGCATAATGATTTGGCATAGGTTTTTACGCCGGATGCCCTTCCTGACGCAACCCTGATCGCCTCTTACGACACAAAGGGATATGGTACACCTATTCTAACCGGGGCATACATCGGGACCAGTACACTGGTCCTTGTTTCGCTGACCTCAGAAGGATGGCAGGCTGAGTCAACCCCCTGGTGTTTTCGACTTGGTATATATATATATATATATATATATATATATATATATATATATATATATATATATATATATATATATATATTCATTGTCCCAACAGGGCTTGAACTCAGGACCTTTTGGGTCCCAAGCCACTGCCCTAACCCCTGCGCCAACACCAGGCTTTAATGTAGCCATTACTATGTGTGTCAGTAATCAATCATCAGCTTCATCACGGTCTCACTGACTCCTGCTGAAAAATAGAGCTGTGGCAATAGTCTCCATGGCATTGGCATGCACAGAATTCTGTGCATTTTAGTCCTGTTTGCAGACACTGACATTTTCTGTTGATATGACAATCATGACATGTGCAGTAGAGGTGTGTAAGACCTCTCACTTGAATGGGATCAACTTCCTTTGTGTACATAACTGGCTCAAGACAATTGTTCTATGATAATTTCCAACCATTGCCAACTGGACTCCACAATATAGGAGAAGCAACATGGCTCTGGCACCAAATTGCTACCTGGTAGCTGGTTCACATGACATGCTGGGTGAAGTCATCTTCGGTTGGTAGAAACTCAGCAGCTCCAAAATATGTATTTCCTTTCTTCTCTGAAACCACTCGCACACAATTTTGATAAAACTTGAACACAACCTTCATCACCCATGATGTACCAAAGTTTGTTCACACCATCAAAAAAGTCGGGGTCTCAGGAGGTCTACGGGGGGGGGGGGGGATCTCTCCACAAAAATAGGTATTTGCTCTCTTCTCAGAAACGACACACAATTCTGATGAAATTTGACCACAACCTTTATTGTCCATGATTGCACCAAAGTTTGTTCACTGCATTGAAAAAAAATCCAAAGGAATTTACTTTCTTGTCCGTTACATATTTTGTGAGTCATCCACACCTACCAGTGGTTTCCTCCTTTTGTTATCCATCCGTTACCAGGTGAGCACCCAGACGTATTGCCCCTATTTTTGTGTAGTTGAGGTGATTTTGGAGGTGACCCTTTGAGAATAGTTTATTGTAAATGAGAGGAAATGACAGTTTGACAGAGCACAACATGAAGACCCTCCAGACGATACTCTTTGATAACAGTCATTAATTGACTAATCTTCCTTCTGCTTCCAAATTTCTCAATATTTAGTGCATATCAAAGCTTTGAGCCATTTCAATAGTTCCACAATTAAAATTTCTTGTTCAAGGATAAGATATGTGGTTCTGCTTGACTTTCCAATCGTGGCATATAAAACAATTTATTGGTATCAGTAGCGGTGTGCCAGTAGTCGTGCTTACTTGAAGCAATTTTGTCTCATTCCTGTCCTGACTTCTAAGGTATAATTTTTTTCAGGTTATTTTAGAATCGGATGTGGTTTTGTTTTGTGTCTTCTTCATTGAATTTGTAATTTTATTTATTTTTGCGATCCTCATCTTTTTCCTCATCGCTTTCTTCTCATCCTTCATCTCCATCCTCATTGCCATCCACGGCCTTTGCCGAAAGCGGTGGTTAGCACTTCCGATTTAATACACCAAATGGGCTCTCCCTCCAGGGTTGGGCCTGCGTCATCACCCTCCTGCTTTAATTTCTGCAAATCGCATTTCACATTTCAAAAATGTAATTATGACATCATTATCAAAGTTTTCTCTTTGTGTCCTTATAGTGCAGGCATTATGTACTATGACCTTGAACAAATTGGAACAACAGCTCTCTCCCTTGCATCATACCTAGGAAGGTGTCCTCCATGACATAATATTTTTTGGATTGTGGGAAAGCATATGAAGGCATCTGCCTAATCTAGATTCACTGCGCTTTTATTTCACTAATATAAATGTACTTCTGACAGTCCCAGTTAGCCAATGCTTCAGAAGATGTTTATCTCCTCGTTGTGCAGAAGACTGTGGAGTCTGCTGTGGTCACCGACAGTGTCCTGGTCGGCGATGCCACAGTCCTCCTCATCCTACTGCACTACCATGCAAGCTTAGAGTCTCATAACCTGCTCTTCCGCACAGAGTCTAAGAAGAACACAAAGAACCCTCACATCCGGAACATCAAGGTGGTCAAGGAACGGCTTAGTCCGGACATATGCAACACATCCTCTTCTTCCATGCTGTCCTTGGATGTGACGCAACATCTCGCTTCTACGGGATCAGGGAAGGAGCTTTCCTCAATAAATTCAAGGCAAGCAGTCACTTCGATGAGAAAGTCGAGGTGCTTGATGCACAGTCAGCTTCGACCAATGATGTTGTATCTGCAGGAGAGGAAGCCTTGGTGATCCTCCACAATGGGAAATCCAGTGAAATGCTAGACTCTCTGTGGCACAAGGGGTTCTGTGAGAAGGTGGCTTCCAGTGCATCTCACATTCAACCACAGAACTTACCACCTACATCAGCAGCAGCAAAGTACCACAGGCGTCATGTGTTCTTTCAGGTTTAATATTGGAAGGGATCTGGGGATGGAGTCCTTCCAAAACAGTGGGGATGTCAGGAGAGCGACGAGAGGCTTGTCCCTTTCCAGACAGACCTAGCTCCTGCTCCTGAGGAGCTGCTCTGGGTCATCAGGTGCAACTTCCAGACCGACTGCAGCAGCTTGAGGTGTACATGTAAAAAGCATGGCATTGAGTGTACTGCTTGTGGAAAGCACAGAGGATCTGGTTGTACGAACACAACAAAGCTGGCATTTGGTGAAGATGAAGATGAGGACAATGTGAGCTTCTGAATGCATCTTTTACATTGACACAGGTCACCAATTATTGGGAGATGCTGGCAATACGGCGACTACTCATCTTCGATGCAGATCTGTGATTCTCTTGCATAATATAACATGTACATGCTCACCGTCAAGTTCTCTTTAGACCCTTTGTTGTATTCTGAAAGCTCAATATTGTGAAGGTTCTCACTATTATGTTTGCAATTCACCATTACTTGTCCTGCCAGTTGGTGTTGTTCAATATTTGTATATTTAGCCCCCTTTGGACTTTAGATTGGGTCTCATCCGTCTGCAGCCATATCTCGGACATGTATGGACCAATTTTGTTCAAATTTAGCACAAAGACAATACATGATGGCTATGCACAACATTTTGTATCGTGATTCGATCAAAGATGGTCGACTGGCGGCCATTTTAGTTGTAAAAACCCGCTGTTGAACACGTCCTCAACCATTTCTCGGACGTGCATGGTCCGACTTCGTTCAATCTTGACACAAGCACAGTACATGATGGCATACACGTGCACTTCACTTTATTGCTGCATTTTGATCAAAGATGGCCGACTGGGAGACTGGCGGCCATTTTAGTTGTAAAAAAAAAAAAAAACAACCCCAGGATTGAACATGTCCTCAACCATTTCTCGGACATGTATTTACCGATCTTTTATCGTTTTTTTCATACCTTTACCATGAAAAATCTTTCATGAGAATTTAAAAAAAAAACAAATTCTGATTACTCTTTTCAATTTCACCCAAACCATCTTTAAGTATAGTTTACAAAACTGATCAGACAGCATTTTCAACTGAATGATACTTTTCTATTGTTTTATGGTTCTCGAATTTCTTTCATGCAGAAATAAAGATTATAAAACGTTATACTGTTTGTGTAATTCAGTACGTCTCCCCCAAAATATATGAACATTGAATCCCTTCTGTGCGAAATTTGCATTCCCAATCGGAAACATCATGCATGTCACGTGACCAAGTAATCTTGCACAATCTAACTACGTGACCCACATCATTAATGTTCATGACCGAATAAACCAAATCGTACGCAACCTTCCACGTCACATGATCACTCAAGTCAGTTGCACATGCACATAAATGTTGTAAATACGGGCTAGTCGTTTAACTCCGAACAGTGAAATTACGAAAACCACGGGGGGAGCCGTGACGTGTTTCGTCTTTTTCTTCTTGTCATTTAAAAAAAAAAATTGGTTTGTGCAATGGCAATCTGCAGTAATTGAAAATGGTCTTCAGTGTTTTATTTCATAATTTGTACCATAATTATACAAGCATCATTCCTAACTTGTTGACTTTTGTTGTTTTGTGCTAAGAACAGTGTGTCCTTAGTTTGTATCTCAGTATTGCTTTTTATTTCATTGTTTTGGTATCAATTTGTTTAGCTTTCGGCTGTGACTGCCTCTCAGTTCTTCAAACCCTCACTGCTTGCCAACAGTTTCAGGAAAACAATCAGGATCTAACAGTCCATTGAAACCTTCAGATAGGCTTTAACATGTTCAAAGAAGGCTGAAATGTGGAAAAATGACATTTTTGGAGTGGCGTCATATTCTATTGATTTTCACGGATTTCCCCTTCCAGGATCCCTTAAGACTTTTCTTTTTTTATCTGTGATAGAGCACGTATTCAGGAGGATAAAACAGCAGAGATACTTTTTGCTGCAATTTGTTCAAGGTTGACCAAATATTTTTTCATAAAATGTCTGCGATTGGATGATCAAAATTCAAAAAGCCTGGATGAAAATTTCAGAAAAGATTAATCTCTCATGTTTGAATGAAAATGGAATTAAACCTGCTCAAATTGGTCGAGAACTGGGAAATATCCGGGCCCATTTTAGTTCATTTTTCATAAGTGCTGAAAGGCGTTGATGGAGCCAAATGGAGAAAACTGTCGACATAATTCATGTCCATAATTGCTAATCCATTCGAAAGGGAATATCCAGTTGCTTTGTTGTTCTCTTTTCTTTCTTTTTTTTATCAGACGGCCTGGTTGTGATTGGAGTCCATTCAGCCAAGTTCCCACATGAGAAGGTGACGGATGGTGTTCTTGCAGCGGTGCAGCGCCACAACATTGAGCACCCTGTTGTGTGTGACGGTGAAGCCCAGCTTTGGCAGGCACTCGGGGTGTCCTGTTGGCCCACAGTACTACTTATTGGCCCACGTGCTAACCCTCTGTTTGCATTTGCTGGGGAGGGTCACAGTGCTACATTGTCATCGGCAGTCGCGGCTGCCCTACGCTATTATAGGTGTGTGATGTAACGTTATTTATGAATGTAATTACATTTTGGTTGGTATGTTTGACATTTCTGTTTTATCACATTACTCAATGTGTTGTAATCCCATGCTCGAATCAATTTGTGGAGTGCAGGCAAATGTTCATTAATTTGAGAGAACCCTTCTTAATGTGGGGAATAAGACAAATGACAGGTATTTATTACATTCTATTTATTTATGGGCGTAGTTGCTTAAAACTTGTCAATGAAGTTTCTTACATGAATATGATGCGTATTTATAATGTTAGCTTTAATCACTACGTGGGTGTAAAAGAAATTACTCTCTTATTACACTAACTGAGACGAATTTTACACCAAATATCTGCCGATAGCTGAGCTGCTGTTATTTGGTATCTATATATTTCTTTCGTGATTTTGATTTTTCACCACCGTTGGTATATACGAGCTGGTTGCCTTGCCCTCCGGGCAGGGATAACCAGCGTCACAAGGGGCGTTTGTTGTTTCGGGCAGGAGAACAATCATTGCGACTCAGACTCCAACACATTTCAATAAAAAGGAAAGCAAGATGCATTTATAAAGTGATACATTGATCGAATGCAAAACGAGTTTCCCGCCTTTGTCGTGCCTGTTCGTCGGTTTCTGCAGACCTTGTCAATCTGTGACACTCTGAATGAATTTCTCGCCGTTGACGCGTTTGTTGTTCGGTTTCTGCTGATCATGTCCTTCTGTGACGTTTGGATTCAATTTCCCACCTTCGTCTTGTTTGTTCTTCGATTTCTGTAGATCTTATCAATCTTCTTGCATGGCAAGAGACCCGTATTTTGCGGGTTTGTCCCGTTTTCTTTCTTTAAACCCGCGGACCCATTTTAGCATCGTTAAAATCCGAATTAGATGGAAAGTACGAACAATTTCAAAACGGCCACGTAACTCGAATCGCGGCATGTCGCCCACCGGACGGACAATTCTGTCGTGACCCTCTCTGACTAACGCCGGGAGCTAGTCACGGGTGGGCCTTTCAGCCTCACCACGATCGTGCCAATCGGCCCCCCGCGTGGGATAGGGTTGTTCGCCAAACTCGACCTACCTAAGTACCCACGCGGAGGGTAGACCGGGCGATCGCACCTCGCCGCAGGTCGACTCCGGACACGGGCCGCTTAAGCGATCCGTTCCGTACTATCGGGATAACCGAGCGGTGTTATCGTCGGCCTCGACAGTTCAGATTAATTATCGGGCGTATTAAGCCCACTACCAACCCTTTACGTGAAGCAAGATGGAGATTCAATTAAAGAAAAGATGAAGCGAAACGGGAAAACAGTTCAACATGATGCACATTTATTCCGCGGCACACGGAAAGCACACATATACAATTAAAACAATTATGCACAAAAAGCAGATGTAACAAAAGAAACAATGACGCAGAGATTCTACCGAATAAGACCGACACATGGCAACACTTAACAGTTTTACTTCACCAGACTGGCACCACACACACACGTTTACATAGAAACAAAAGAAAAGGCCACCCTTAAAGACAAGGGGGCAGACGGGGCCTGTGGGCCAATATTTGCGCGGGACCTGAAAGAGCGGTCAGGTCTGCGAGACCGGGTGGGTCCTACCCGCATCTTTGTGATGAGCCGCAAATGTGGCAGCGCGGCGGTGCCCCGACTTCGTGCTCCTTCGCGGGTTTTGTTGGCACTGCTTGGAGTGGGGTGGGAACGGGGCCCCCATTTTCGCACTATCTCAGCGCGGGGAAAAAGGGGGGGGGGGAATTGTTGATGATCTGGGGAAAGAGTATAGCTGGCTTGCTTGGGTCCCGTGACGAGCGATTCCACCGCGACCTCGTCGCCGACCGCCATCTTCCTTGCCTCGGACCCGAACTCCTCGGTCTCTTCCCCCAATTCTCCTCAGCCGACTGCCGAAAACCACCGGGACACCCTCGCCTCCCGACTCCACTCCGCGCTCCAAACTGACTCTGCCCAAAACTCTCTCCACTCTTCTGCCACTCTCCGCTCTTCCAAGGCCGACTCTGCCTTTTCTGCCACTCTCCGCTCTTTCAAGGCCGACTCTGCCTTTCTGTCACTCTCTGCTCTTCCAAAACTGACTCTCCCGAGATTCGCCTTGCGCTCAGCGCTTTATAGGCCGGCAGGAGAACCCATATGCAAATTTCCGGATCAGAACGAGCTCGGGGGCAGAGCCACGCTCGCCCATTGGACGGAGAAAAAGGGGCGTGAATCTCCCCTGATCCTAGAATTTGCATATCTCGATTCCACACAGACGCGCCTGAAGGCGGGGCCAAACCGCCCCGCGCTTGCTGATTGGACGGATCAGAAGTGGGCGTGTAGCATTCCTGATCCGAATTCTCCTCGGAAAGGCCGCATTTTGCACTCGCGGCTCGGCGCGTATCTTGTACGAGCCCAGGACAGCCCGACGCTCGGTGCTCACAGGTGGTGCGGGAATGGCCGCAGAAGGAAAGAGGTGAAGGTGGTGGAGGGTTTATGGTGGTGGTTTCTGGCCATGGTGCCGTTTGGAATGGCGGTGATGCGATGTTTACGGGAGTGAGTTGTGAAGGTAAAGATCGTGGCTGTTGGCGTTGTTGTTGTTGTTGTTGTGAAGCGGCGTTGTGGTTGGTGGTTGTTGTGTGATGGTTGGAGCGTGGTTGGTTCAAATTAAAGATAGAACAGAAAAACGGCTATCTCAAAGCGTCGCAGCCTGAATGAATCACATTTATTCCCTCTAAACAACGGGTTTGGGGCTAACTACACATGTACTTACAGAGATATCTCACCTATGGGACCTGAATGGTGGTTTGCGAATTTCCACAACCGTAAATATATATATATGTGTGTGTGTGTGTGTGTGTGTGTGTGTGTGTGTGTGTGTGTGTGTGTGTGTGTGTGTGTGTGTGTGTGTGTGTGTGTGTGTTTTTCACAGCATGGGATTTGATGATAAATGCCCTTCCCAACAAAAGTCCATGTCTTTTTTTCATTCCACCTGAATCATCTGACCTACTCTCTCAATGTGAGACCTCAGGATGCTTTGTCACTTGAATTGATGAGCTCCTGCAGCTTCCTGTTTTCATCTTTGTGGCATGATGAATGCCCATTGTGGTGACAGCATAGGAGGTCATCTTATGTGTGCCTCCATGTGGTGCATTTTCTTTTGCGCCCCCCACAATGAACACCCATGCAGTCTGGATGTCCTTCTTGAAAATGCCATTATTTGATTGCTTGTCTGACACGTCATCAGAATCAGTGGCTCTTTGTTTTGTCTTTCCGTTGATAGCACTGGCTCTCGATGTGCCACAAGATGACACATCAAAAAAGGCCGAGAAATCGAATTTTGTGGCACCATTGGTGGCCTTGTGTGAAAGTAGACTTTTCTGAGCATTTTGCGGTGCGGAATCCGAATTCGACCTTTCTCAACCGACTTAATGCTAGACGCTCGCAATTCGATGCTGGGGGTGTTCAAAGTACCCATGGAGCAACTTATGGTATGTATTTTTTTTTTTAACCACAATGTCGTGTTTCAAAATATGCGGAAAACCAACCACATCATGAGCAGTTATATGGTTATGAATGAATGTGGAGAAACATTCTGACTACAATCGTGAAGTTTTTGTGTTGTTTGGTTGGATCCTCCATGGAATGCTGCACAAATATTACTAGATTTTGTGTATCTCAGGCATTGAAGTGTTGAGCACGAACAAACTTTCATCGTCGTCCTTCAATGCTGTCGACAATGGTGTTGGGTAATATTGTTGCACCCGGTTTGTGCATCTGGGATCTTCATGACTTATCGCCTTGCCGGTGGAGCAGTCTGCCTTTGTTGTAAATAAGAATCATGCTGTCGACCACTCCACAAGTCGCCAAGCGAAATGGCGACCACATTCATGTATCAACAGATGCATCATGAAATGTTCTGATGAATATAAAGAATCTGTTGTCAACCTATTATTCTTACACAGCGAACAGGCAGACACAGAACGAGCTTTATTTGAGGAAAATATATAATCCAAAATCAACATGGCAGATATTTACTCACGATGCGCATTCATGAAAGCAAGCTGGAAACAACTCTCAAGTCGAGTCAATGTATAATTCATCTTTACATCAAGATTAATTTGGGCGGATCATGACTGGGCCAAAAAGTAAGGATACGCATCATGTCCAAACTATGATGTTAAGTTCTGTATTGCATGGATGGTGCGTACGAAGTTGCCTGTCACTCGCTACACCTAAACTCGCTCGTCGTCGCACTCGTTCATGTCCACAGCATTGTCGAATGCCATTTCTGTCGTCGTTGCACAATTATTATCACTGGCATCCAGACAGGACAGAGCATGACAAGTCACTTGCACGAAAAGAACATCTCTTGGTATTGCACTTGCTCTGTTTGCATGCGTGGTGCACATCGCTGACAATTTCCATCGGGGCCAGATCCCGAGTCATCCACACAACAGATGGAGGTGGATTCAACAGTCCAACTGTGACTTGGAGAAGGAGCATCAATTTCGTGATTCAGGGCTCATCTGTGGATGCCTGTCTGATAATTTGCACAAAGACAATGCTGCCGCAAAGTGTCCTTGGTAGGTGGCAAGCTGTGGTCCTCGGCAGTCTTCAAACAGAATGTCCTATGTCGAACATCGCTGAAGTTTGTCGCTGTGCTTCTGTACAACTCGCATGTGAATCTTTCCAGCTGGGCGAATAACTTGTTGACAGGTTGAAATCTTCACCCATATGACAAAATGACTCTTGGTATTCTGGTGAGGCGGCCACAATCTGGTATGGTCGCACTTTTCCTTTTCCGCGTAAGCAGCTGATGGAGTCGCACCCCGTGAAATTGTGTACTCAGATGAGGGAGCAACTCATGCAATCACTGAGTGAATCGAGTGAACATATTCTGATAGTCTTCTTGAGTCCCGTGTGGAGATGTATCAGGGCAGCAGCTGACATCGGGTGTATGTTTGAGAGAGGAACAACCGCAACATCTGTGTCTAGACTCATTATCAATATCCTCGAGGATGGACTGAGTGTTACTGCACATAGGGCATGCAAGGCAACTCGAGTGTTAGCTTCCTCATGGTTACAGTGGGACAACTCCTCCATGATGGCCACTTATGAATGAGACACGAGGTGGCAGTGTTGTCCATGGGTCATGTAGACATTGATCTCACTACTGTGGTCCAAATGATGACTCCATAAAGAGAATAAGAACTCATGGAGTTCTTTCTTCTTGGCACCATCACCGAGAAATCCATTCCATTGCTGGGATATCTTCTGGTCTGGTGAGAATAGCCTGCGACGTAGGGGGTCTTGGGTTCACCTTTCGCGTTCCATACCTTTGATGCTAATGACTGGATATGTGTCAAAAACAACATCTTCCCACTTGCAGTGATCGTGTTTGGAAATCCTGTGCAGTTCCGACATAACTTCGCGGATCAGCTGCCTGAATGTAACAAAGAGGTTGCCAGACATTTTATGAATCGGAACCATGCCACTGATGATGACAGCATCGTAGTCATGAAGAGTTGCGACGAGTGATTCAGGAAATTTTGACCTGATATAATACAGAAACTTGCTTTTCTCAGTCTTTGCAATTGTCCTGTCAAAATAAGACAACGGGTTGGAAATGGGTCCAAGAGAATAGCAGAGGACTGTCCTCAAGTCGACTTTCCGGTGTTGACTCAATACGAGTAATCTGGCAAACATTTGGCGATCAGTTGTGACGACATCTGTCTGACCAGATTGGCGGGGCACTTTTACTTTGGCTTGACTTGTGAAAGTCTTTTACTTAATTTGCTTCCGTGGCTGATAGAATCCAACACTTCCTGCATTGAGTCTGTCTTGGATGAAAGTAGAGAAAGCTGCTCATCCGTAATCATGCGCATTGAGGAGGTCGCTGGCTACTTTTGCCGAGCCATGACACCGGAGCTGATTCAATAAAGGTTATTTTGGTTTTGCGAGAATGGATCCATCATTTCATAAATGCAGCCCAAGAAAATCTTGATGGCCTGCTCTTCCTCCTTCTGATCGGTGGCATCCAACCACCTTCCTTGTCCATTAATGGTTCGTAGATCCAGCCATTAATTCGCATTTCCGAACAATGGTCGCTATAATTTTGCGAAAGGATCCATCGATGTACAGAATGGCGATCCTGAGTCACACCAGTTACCCCACCAAACATCTGTGAATCGCGGTCGCAAGTTTCTTCGATGACTTGGTCGCAGATGGTAGCCAAGAATCCATAATGGTCTTGTTGCTAAACTGTTCACTAACCTGATTTTACATTGAGGTAGATATCATGATGACTCTCAGACAACTTTATCATCTCCAGAACGTATGCAGAACCGTACCGAGCATAGTTTGTTCTGTCATACGCATGAAACCATGGCATTATCTACAATAATTACTCAAAATGACAGTCCCAATGAGATTATCTTGTTGCCGAGATGAATCAGTTGAGAATGTTGACCATGGTGATCTAAGATGACCAAAAGTCGAAAGTGGGATATGCAGCGCACTGAGATTCAATGAAAGGGTTGTACATTCGTCGTAGTTCATGGAAATCATTCGGGGCCAGGGTGGCTGGCTTGGGATCTTAGGGTCCTGAGTTTGAGCCCCGTTGGCCACTGAATTACCACCAGGTGGGGTTGACTCAGCCTGTTATCCTTCCAAGGTCAGCGAAATGAGTACCAATGTACTGGTATTGGGGCACAGCATCAGTGGCACAGCTGTCCCCAAACAAAATGATAGCAACCTAGCAGCAAAGCTGCCATAGGCAAGAAGAACAAGAAATGATTCGACATAACTAGATTCTTGAACATATTCTTTGGGAAGTATCAATCATGTGGATGACGAGACTCTCCACTTTACTGCGGTCAGACTCAGCAAGGGATTTGATGAAGGCATAAAGTCTCTTCCTCTGCAGAGCTTCTGCTGTGAGCCTGTGTGCTCGGACACTGTGATTATAACTCTTGGCGTCCATGACTTGGTTTATGGACCCTTTTGCCAACTCGACTTCAACTCTACTTCTATCATCGAATCAAAGAGCCCTGAGCAATTGAAGCATTTGCCGATGGTAGCAAGAAACACCCTGGCTGTGTGAAACTCACCCAGCCGCACGACGAGGTGTTTTGATGGCAATTCACGAGCCCAAATGATTTCTGATTGATTTATTGAGCCTTGGCATAAATACCTTGATCAAACACGGCGATTATAGAATCGAGCTCCAGGATATCCGCATACTCGACTGACCTGTGTAAGATTGTGTAGACGCAGTCCATCAGGGCGGAGGGCGCACCAATGACGAGTAGGTATGCAATCCTCGATGTTTCAAGCATCTCCTTATCGTGGAGGAGGGTATTGAAACTTGTCCAATTTGGCAAGTTGTGTCTCGCATTGCTGAATAGCTTCATAAAAGCATATCCCTCGTCTCGGCATTTGGCTTTTCTCTTGATAGGATTGTCGAACTTTTGATGAATCACTTCTTGTTGTGTATTGATTGAACTCCTTTTTGAAGTGAAGGGTGTGAGAACCGTAGGCGGTTTGTACACTGATCTCTGCCTCTTGCTGATGGATGATGACGGTTGGTAAACTTCATGAATCTTGGCACCAGTTTGAATCAGTATTCCATTTGTATGATGCGTGGTGTCGGGATCACTGAGAGTCTCCTCACTGAAGTCTATATTGTCCCACACAATGATGGAATGTTGTTGGGTTTGGAATTATTGAGGGACATGCACTTCTCCTTTGTTGAGTTTTAACCGAGTGAGAGCGGTGTCGTATCCCAGGATTGTTGAATAAGGACGGTGTTTAGTTTTGACTTCTTGATCAAATTATGAAATGTAAACTGTCATTGAAATGTATTGCCGCAAACTTGACGCTTTCGAACCGATGGCTCACGGACTGAGAGACGTACGACCACTGCATCCAGAGCATGAAGAGGATGCTGTGATCGCATCTCACCACATCCCAATAATCTAACATCGTTTCACAAACACTTGGATGTACTCTCACGGTAAAAAGTTTTCAAACACCCCCATTTTTCTGTTTTTACTGAAATTTAAGCAGTTCGATTCCAGTGAATAACCTGAAATGGTACAAAGTTAAGCGATAAACTGCCAGAGGTTAAAAAAAAAGTTTAGGTTACCAAAAACTGAAAAATAATGTAAATTTCAGAGTTGTTAAAAAAGGCCCTTTTCAGGGAACAACTAATAGGTTAGCAACTGCAGCTGTTCTGCAGCAATGGAAGTAAATTAAGCCTTGAAAGTTGATGTAAACAATTCGTACAGATGTCCCAACTTTTGTTGATTAGTTACAAACCCTCTGTCTGTATAAAAGCAGTGTTGGAACAGACTGTGTTGCTGCACCCTCTGAAGCATTATTTGGACAATATTGCCCTGCAGGAAGTAGTGTATTGCTATCATAATGGCGAAACAAGACAATCAACAAAGGATGACAGACAGACCATTATAACCCTAAAAAGTGTCGGTCTTTCCTTTAGAGAAATTGCAAAGAAGAGCCAAGGTGTCAGTGAGTTCAGTTTCCTTCACCATCAAAAGGCACTTGGAAACTGGAGGGAACTCTGACAGGAAGAGGTCTGGCAGACCCAAAGCCACAACACAATCAGAAGACAAGTTTCTGAGAGTCAGCTTGCGTGATAGGCGGCTCACAGGACAGCAGCTTCAAGCACAGCTCAACACTGGTCGAAGTGAGGAAGTCTCAGTTTCAACTGTGAAGAGAAGACTTCGAGCTGCAGGTTTGACAGGTCGAGTGGCAGTAAGAAAGCCATTGCTAAGATGGCAAGATAAGAAAATGAGGCTTGCCTGGGCCATGAAGCACTGCCAGTGGACTACTGAAAACTGGAAGAAGGTCTTATGGACCGATGAATCAAAATTTGAAATCTTGGGTTCATCACGCAGGATTTTGTATG
Source organism: Eptatretus burgeri (assembly GCF_056783735.1). Taxonomy (NCBI): domain Eukaryota; kingdom Metazoa; phylum Chordata; class Myxini; order Myxiniformes; family Myxinidae; genus Eptatretus; species Eptatretus burgeri. Next base: position 9,490,759 of record NC_140961.1, on the reverse strand, counting down.
CCGTCGAGTATGCGAAAGGATGGTTCCTCAGTGTGTGACACCAACTGTCAAACATGGAGCAGGAAGTGTGATGATCTGGGGCTCTTTTGCTGGATCCAGAGTCGGCGACTTGCACAGAGTCACTGGCACCCTGAACCAAAAGGGCAACCACAGCATTTTGCAGCGCCATGCAATACCCTCTGGTCTACGCCTCGTTGGTCAGGGGTTCATCGTACAGCAAGATAACGACCCAAAACATACCTCCAGGTTATATCAGAACTACCTTAGAAGAAAAGAACAAGACGGTAGGCTTCAAATCATGGAATGACCAGCACAATCTCCAGACTTAAACCCCATCAAGCTAATTTGGGATGAACCGGACAGAAGGGTGAAAGCAAAGCAACTTACAAGTGCAACACATTTGTGGGAACTTCTGCAACAGTGTTGGGAAGAACTTTCCGAACAATATTTGATTTCCATTGTAGAAAGAACGCCACGAGTATGTTCGGCTGTTATATCTGCAAAAGGTGGCTACTTTGATGAGTCAAAAATTTAGATTAAATTTTGTTCAACAAAACGATTCCATGATTTCTTTTTTTATCTGCAATTGTTTATTTGTTCTATGCTTTCATTTCAGAGTACATTGTATCATTAAACTGCTTAAATTTCAGTAAAAACTGGAAAAATGGGGGTGTTCTAAAACTTTTTACCACTAAAGTACTTCAGGCCCCACATCTTTCAAATGAATTCATATTGTCACCATCGCATGCATCTCTGTCTGCCAAGGTCTTCCACTAAATTATCATCTGCGGAGATGAAATACTTGATGAAAAGCACACACCTTGATCAACTGGGATTATTAAAAGTATTCCCTCCTGATAGGATACACTTTTTCTGGTATTATTATTACAATTATTGGAAGCATTTTCCTCGTACTTCTTGATTTGTAGTTACACGATCCTCGTACACGTGGAATGATGCAGAAGCAACGTGAGAAAGTTGGATCAAATATGACGTCGGGATGCATGCATAATTCTACAAATCACGTACCGTACATATTTTTAGTTCTCACGCAAGTTGCCCACAAATGTACGCATCAAAGAGACATGTGCAACACCCAGGCAGCTCGTGAGACTATGTTCGGTGAGATCCTCATCACTTTATTCTGAGATGTCCAACTCGCCAAGTTGAAGTTTTTGCAAAGTCGTTCATGGCATCCTTGACCTGTTGCAGTCATCCTCTTGTTTTGTCCTTTGCCGAACCCTGGAATCGGAGGACACATTCCACATGAGCACTGCAGCCAACGATAGTGCAGTCACCCTTGTCTTCTGAACACTGTATGCTTGATTAATCTGACCTGCTCACTGCTCTTTTGACTTGGGAATGCAATTCCGCTTGTACTTTTATTTTTCTTGACGCATTTTACAGCTGGGATCCTGAAAAGGACATTGATTCTTCTTTTGACAAAGGATTCGTTCTGGCAGCAGGAACTTTGACGAAGCGTCCCTTTCCTGAGCACGGAGTACACTGTAAGTTAATTTGCATCACCTAATTGGCATGGACAACTCGTATTAGATGTCAAAGCATCGCCACCTCCTGTTCACTCATGTGTGAAAATTAACCCCATCCTTCCTTAAATGCACACTCATCCCCTCTCTCTCTCTCTCTCTCTCTCTCCTTTTCTTCTGTTGCTCCTGATCTGTTCAGTGTCCTAACTCTTTCATGAGCCTTGACTCTGTCTGGAAAAAAAGTAAAATGCACACAGCGGAACCTGGCTTGACATTTTGCTTCAAAAACCCGGTGGAAAACAATACACTTCCACTCCTTTTGTCTTCTGAACCACCTCCGACATCACATGAAGGCAAATTTCAAACGTCACCATCTTCAACATGTGAATCTGGAACTCTGAGGAAGAGGCTGTAACTTGGTTAAACCAAGTTACACTTTTTCGGTCAAGTTATCACCATTGTGTTGGTTCATCTGAACCAATATCTCATGATGCTAAGAAACCACGAGGTTCAAATCCCATTTACTACTATTTGTATTCGTCTTTTGCCTTTTTATGTACTTGCGCTCCTAATTCGTGTTTGATCACTGTGCTGTCTTCAAACGTACATAAATCTCATGAATGCAGGATCAAGACAAGCTCCTCTTTGAGCCTGAGATCACTGTAAAACATGTCACTCATTGCTGTACCTGTGCAACGAGTGTGTGTTGCCTTTCTTGTAGTATGTGGTTGTTGTACTGTAGCGTGTGGTACCTGTCGTGTCGTGTGCAGCATGGAATTTGTTTACAAGCATTTGTGCCTAAATGGTTCCACCACATTTGCTTTGCACTGCATCCGATTGGCACATTTTCGCAAAAAGGAATACAAAAGGTGCAAAGGTGTTCGATGACTGGGCAAATCCGCAACGATTGTCACGTGAACCGAAAGGAGTTTGGAGTTGAGTCTGCAAACGCTTTGAGACTTGAGAGCATCATTACCTTCGTCGTTTTCATACATGCACAGCATGTTCCTCTCTCGTCTTTTCTTTAGGAAACGTTGCAGCAGATCCTTCCATTCCTGTCTATGATTTCCTCCGCCACCAAAGGTTGATGGAGGTTATGTTTTTACCTGTCTGTCTGTCTGTCTGTCTGTCTGTCTGTCTGCGTGCAGGATATTTCATAAAGTTGTGGGCAGATTTTAATGGGACTTGGTGGACAGGTTGAGTGTCTGATGAGGAAGAATTGGTGAGAATTTGGTGAAGATCCGAATCCGGATCTGGATCCGCATACGTGAATTTTATTTATTTATTTTTTTGAAGCGATTCTTTGGCATTGACAGATGGAGCCAATACGATACATAGCACGATTTTTAGATCCTCGTGGAGGATCTCTAAGTCTTACTCACGTTGTTGTTCTTCTGCTTCTTCTTGTGGACTTTTTTGTTTCACAGCCTACAGTTTTCATCGAAACTTCCTGAAACTTGGCATATATATGTAAAAATACCCTGCGCAGACAGTAACCATATCCGATTTTGAAAATTACTCCGAGAAAAAAAGTTATGACTTCAAAATATCTCCGCTAATGGAAATCGCCGAAAAAAAAAAAATCTCCGAAACTAGGCAAGCTTTTAAAATTCTGTTTGCGGGAATCGAACAGGGCATTAGCAGAGATGAATTACCGCACATATGATGGTGGTGGTCGTATGGCAGCTTAGCTGCCGGGGTAGCTATCATTTCTTGAAGCGCGACTGTGTCGCTGATGCAGTACCCCTCCAGCAGTACACACACTGGAACTGGTACTCGTTTTGCCGACCTCGGAAGGATGACAGGCTGAGTCAACCCCCTGGTGTATTAATTCAGCAGCTGACGGGGCTTGAACTCAGGACCCTAGGATCCCAAGCTGCCACCCTAACCACTGAGCCAACACCAGGCTACCGCACATATGATACATCACTATGACGTCATATCAATTTTTTATGACGTCATTCCTATTTTTTGACATTTTTTGTTTCACAACCCAGAGTTTTCATCGGATCTTCGTGAAACTTGCTGTGTATATGCAGAAAGCCCACGCGCAGGCAGTAACCATCTCGGATTTTGGAAATTCTTCCTAGAAAAAAAGTTGAAGTCATAATATCTCCGCTAATGGAAATCGCCTGTACCATTATCTCCGAAACTCGGCAAGCTGTTTGAATTTTGTTTGCGGGAATCAAGCCGGGCATTAGCACAGATAATTTATCGCAAACCTGATACATCACAATGACGTCATATGCGTTTTTATGACGTCATCATTAAGAGGACGAGGATCTTAGCTCATTTGAGCTTGTTTTAAAAAAAGGTTTTGGACGAGTTGTGACAAAACTCGGTCAATGAGTCGGGTAGGTGACCAGAACACCCCGATGCGATTTTGGTTCAGGTCTGGATCCAGAACCGGCCTATCAGTGGGATACAAAACATAAACTGTTCAGCCTGACGGGGGTATGCATTCTACCGAGTGGTGTTCTAGTTTTACCAGTTTTCTTGGTGGTGGTTTATGCTGAATGCTTGTCCTGCATATGCCGTGAAAGCCTTTAAATTGGCCGTTGTGTCGACCGAACCTTATTGATTGTACTTGCTTTTATCACAGAGAGAAAGGAGAGATAAACCATTCTCCTGTCGGCTTGGCACCATTCAAAGAGCCTCTTCCTTCTTCCATCCTCCGTTTCCCTGGTAAAATATGCTTGTTGGACGAGGAGGAAGGGCAACCAGCTGGCTTGGTGATTGCAGACACAGGGAACCATCGAGTGTTGGTGATCGACACGACTGGGCAAGTTTTGTACTGTGTAGGAGGTAAGAATTGGCAGATGGTGCGTTTCCTGCTCATGAGCAGCGCTTCGCACGCGCACCAGTTTTATTTGGTTGATTCGAGATTTCTTCGAGACGGTCCATGTGTTGTGTTTAGTGCTATTTGGAACGACGAACACTTCTTATTTACAGAAATCAAGTTGACTCTCTCTCTGCCTGTGATGATGTTGATTGGATTTTTCTCGACATATTATTCGGGTTCATGAAAGAGCGAGAAATGGAGGGCGAGAATGTGTTCATGAGTATCGGTGAACGAAAAGTTTTGTTGAATTTGATTGCGTTTCCGATTGTGCAAAAACTTTCAAAATTTTTCCAAGACAAAGTCTTTTCTACTTCGTTGTACGTCCGTCTGTGTGTCTGTCTCTTGCGATGTTGTTTGTCCTTATTTATATTATTGTGCTGACATGTTAATTAGTGAAGAACATTTGAATAACAATCTTCAGTGCAGTTCAAAAGTCTAAGCCATCAATATCAGGGAAGATCTTGAATTGTTGGTGCAATTTATCCAAATTGTTCACTTGTACGTAATAATGTGCAGGATAATAGCAAGATCCCAAGTGTCCATCACGAAGAGTCGGCGAGCTATTGCCCGCTCCCAGTGTGACCACTCCTCATTTTCATAAATGCCAAGGTGAGCCAATGAAAAAAAGCCAAGAATTCACAAGGTTTCAGAAAAGCGATGATCATAGAAAACCTATAGAAAAACCAAAATGCCAAGATCTTACACTGCCTCCACCCTGAAGAAGTTACAAATTCCTGCTCTAACCGGCAGAGGGCATTGCGTCAGTGGCACCGCCGCATCCTCGGCCAATGATGCTACCCCGCAGCCTTGTGCTGCATACAAATCCAGATGATGAGGCAGAGAGGTGTTTTTGAGCCTTTTGAGGTTGCATGCGCGTGCAAGGTAAGAAGGCTGCGTGCTCCGAGTGCAGAATAATTTTCTTAATAAGGATATCGAATGTTTCGCTGGTCGAAGACGTTCGTTCCAGAAACGTGAATAATGTGTGTTCAATTCCGAGCAGTCTCTCTCCACACTGCAAGCACCGGCCGGGGTCACGATAACTTGGCTTACTGCATTGTTGACGATAATTGCTTCCTAATTTTAATGGTGTTATAATCATCTCATTGTGCCGGTGTGCACTTGCATAACATTTTCACATCTGCTTTCCATGCCACCAGCTTGGATTTTTTTTATTTTTTGGGGGGGGTTTTACTTCTTTCCAAACCTTACAGCTGTGTCCATGTGCAGTTGTGTTGATTCGACTCTCTTTTAAAAAATGAAAATCTCTTTTCCATACCATTTGTCTCCTGTTCTTTCTCTGTGATCCATTAATTATGTGAAATTTTTGTGTTTTTTCATACTGAATTTGGGACTGGGATTATCTACGTATCAGTTACATGAGTATGGTGAATGATGACCCGTGCTGTTTTTCCTCTTACGTTTCTGTTTCTCCTCCATTATTCTCCTAACCTCCTTTCCCTGACCCCCCCCCCCTCCCCCACCACCTCCACCCACGCCTCTGCACCTTCCATACTTCCTTTTATCCCATATCCTCTCCTTCTCTTCCTTTCATTTTTCCAAAATATCCCACCCCTGCCCCCTCCCCCCCCCCCCACACACATTGTTTATACGTATTATACATACATGGCTTATTACCTTCGCATTCTGCGAAAGGTTATGTTTTGGTCGGCGTGTATTTATTTATTTATTTATTTATTTATTTATTTATTTGTAATCTTGTGATTCTTATAACTCAAAAAGTATTAAACCGAATTGCATGAAATTTGGTGGGATGATTGGTTATTAGCCAGGAAGCATTCGATTAGATTTTGGGATCGTTCGGGTCAAAGGTCAAGGTCAAGGTCACGAAAAGGTCAAAATCGTCTTCTTACGATAACACGGTCAATTTTTATTCAATTTGCATGCAACTAACGCCAAAATGTTCAGAATTCAACGCCTCATCTTGTGATATGCAATATGACACAATGACGCCCATACTCTTGTTACCGGTTAGGAGTCAAAGGTCAGGGGGGTCACGACCTTGAAAAATATGCGGTTTTTGTCATAACGCAGTCAATTCTTGTCCGCTTTACATGAACCCAGCACCAAAATGTTCAGAATTTAATGCCCAATCTTGTGACACAATGACATCATAACACATGTCACTGGTTGGGGTAAAATGTCGGGGGGGGGGGTCACGCCCTTGAAAAATATGCGGTTTTCGGCATAACTCAGACAATTCTTATTCGATTTGCATGAAACCAGCATCAAACGAGATTACCTTCTCTTGTTGAAACGTTGTATTCACCGAGCTTGTGAGTGAAGACTCGCCAAAACGACGTGAGTTGATTGTTGTTTAGTCCGTAGCCCCCGAAAGTCGGGGGGGGTCATGACATTATAGATATGTGGTTTGTGTCATAAGACCATTCATATGAAACCAGTTCCCCACACTCATACCAAGAACAAAAAAAAGTAGTGGCGGCGAAAGTATGCGCTCTATGAGTGCCCGTTCTAGTTATATAGTAACCAGTTAAGCAAAAACAATGTCTAAAAATAACAGAACATGCAAAAAATTAGTTTCAGTCAATAATAACTATAACAGATTTATTTTTTTTTGTATACCTTGTCGAGGCTCATATGAGAGCTAACACACAACGCACAGCAAGGGGGGCATGAGACAAAAGGGGCAGGAGTGGGAAGGACAAAACAGTGGGGAACAGAGACATTAGGAGATCTGTGGAAGGGAGAGGGATGGGGCGGGGTGGGGAACACGGGGTATACAAGATGGACATTACAGGGACTTTCAGGAAGGAAAGCAGGGAATTTGAAGGAGTTGGGTTTGGGGTGGATTAACGGAGGTAGAAAAGATCGAGGATTTGGATGGGAGACGGAGGAGGAGGTGGTGAACAGCTGTTTTGAAAACCTGGAGGGAAGAATGGGATTAAACAGAGTGAGGGAGTTTATTCCAAAGGTGGGGAAAAAGAGGAATGAAAGAGTGAAGGTGAGCAGTGATTCGTGATTTTGATAGTTTTACCAGAAGGGGGTTTTTGACGGACCTTGAGCGCCCTGCAGAAATATGATGGGGACAAATCGCAGACAGAGTAGGGGGTGGGGGGGTGAGACCGGAGAGGAGACTGTAGCAGACAGAAAGACCACTGATCTGCCTGCGGTGAGAGAGTGAGAGACCCAAAGATGCAGCCTCATCGCGGGAGATACCAATGATCCGCAATGCCTTGGTTTCCACAGCATAAAGCCGAGAAAGGTGAGAGCCAGGAGCACCAGCCCTGAGGGGAGAGCGGTACTCCATCAGGCTGCAGACAAAAGCTTTGTATGTGGTCAGGAGCTCAGGTGTGACAAGGAAGAACGTTGCATGACGAAGGATTCCCAGTCGGCGACTGGCTTTTTAGGCCAGTTTGGAAATGTGGCTTTCCCAGGAAAAAATCATGGCAGATCGTGAGACCCAGAAGCTTGAATGAAAGGACCCCTTCAAGAGGATTGTTGAGAAAGTAGATGAGGGCCGGGGGGGGGGGGGGGTTCCAGATGGTCCTTTCGGAAAGACATCGTGAGAGTGTGAGATTTGTCAGCGTTGAAAGACATGTTCCACGTGTTGGACCAGTTTGTGATTTTATCCAGATCTGCAGTGAGTCGGAGCCGTGAGTCCAGTCGGAGCCGTGAGAGTATCGAATGATAGGGTTCGATTTATCCAGAACTATGAACTTCTCAAGGCTCCATAATGGTGGGTGGTTACACCTACTATTGGTCTGGTCGCTCTGATGGTTACCATACCCAAGGAGTTGCTGTAGCTGTGGCCAATAAGCTGACCCCAATGATAATTGAGGTAACACCGGTCAACGAGCGTATTATGAGATTAAGGATTCGTCACTCCTTAGGTGTCATTTCCCTGGTCTCTATTTATGCTCCGACTGAGGCGAGTGATCTCACCGTGAAGGATGCATTCTACGCCACACTCGAGTCTGTGGTTGATCAGTGCCCCAGACGAGATACACTTCTAGTCTTGGGGGATTTCAATGCATCGACTGGAACTGATAGGGATGGTTATGAGGTGTGTGTTGGTCCCCATGGGTCAGGAACTATGAACCAGAATAGCACTAAGTTCCTTGACTTTGCAAGAAGTCATGGACTTAGGGTGGCTGGTTCATGGTTTCAGCGCCCGCAAGCTCATCGCTGGACTTGGTATTCCAACGCTGGCGGTGTGGCAAAGGAGATTGACCATGTCCTCATTGACGGTCGTTGGAGGATGATCCAGAACTGCAGGGTCTACCGGAGTGCTCAGTTCCTCAATACTGACCACAGGCTTGTTGTAGCAACTCTAAAGCTGCACCTTAAATCCTGGAGAATGGTACCATCCCAGCCTAGGCTGGATGTTGCCAAGCTCAGGGATGAGAGAGTAGCTGAGGAGTTTGCGAACAGGCTGAGTGGACACTTGGGGGGTCTGGGTGCTTTAGGGGGTCCTGAAGAGTTGTGGAGCACCTTCAAGACCACCGTCCTTGATGTTGCCGGTGGATGCCTTGGAGTTCACCGCAGGGCAAAGAAGAATTTTGTCTCTCAAGGGACACTGGATACCATTGACCAGAGTCGCAGGGCCAGGCTGAATGGCAGAGCTGAGCTGTTCAGGGAGCTGAGGCGTAAAACTGTACGTGCACTGAGGGTGGACAAGGAGGCCTATGTGCGAGGAATCTGTGAGGGGTAGAGCATCACCTGTGGACAGGTGATTCTCGTCCCGCTTACAGGGGAATTCGCGCATTACGTTCATCCAAGCCCATCCCTCGGAGCACTGCAGTTCGAGCAGAGAGTGGTAGGCTCTTGACAGAGGAGTCTGAAGTGAAGGCCCGCTGGGCCGGTTACTTTGAGCGGTTGTACCAGGCTGATCCCCCAGCTGTCGAGTTGGACGTCAAGGGTGTTACAATCCCTGTTGCTGACCCTCGAATCAACTGTGGTCCACCATCGCTTGTGGAAACACGGGCTGCGGTGAACCAGTTGAAACGGGGCAAAGCTCCAGGGATCTGTGGCATCCATGCTGAACTTCTCAAGGCTGGTGGAAATGCTGCACTCGTGTCGTTGCATGCAGTTTTGTGCTCTGCCTGGAACACAGGCATCATCCCAACTGACTGGAAGAGGGGCCTTGTTGTCCCTCTCTGGAAAGGGAAGGGTGATCGCCAAGACTGCAACAACTACCGAGGGGTGACGCTGCTCTCAGTGCCGGGCAAGGTCTTTGCTCGGATAATTCTTGATAGGGTTCGCCACCATCTGCTTGAGCACCAGCGTCCAGAGCAGTCAGGCTTTACACCAAAGAGGTCAACGATTGACCGTATCCTTGCTCTTCGTGTCCTCACTGAACGCAGACGAGAGTTTCGGCAGGGGCTGCTTGCAGCCTATGTTGATCTCTGTAAAGCGTTCGATTCAGTGAATCGGGATGTCCTCTGGAGGATTCTTGGTCTTCGTGGGGTGCCACCGAAACTGATCGATCTGATGTCTGAACTCTACTCTGGTACTGAGAGTGCTGTGAAGTGTGGTGGTACCGCCTCTGACTTATTTCCAGTTGTTACTGGAGTTCGTCAGGGATGTGTACTTGCCCCCACACTTTTCAGCACTTGTATGGACTGGATTTTTGGGAGGATGTCGGAGAGATCAAGTTGCGGTGCATCGTTTGGCAATGTCAAGATCTCGGACCTTGATTTTGCAGATGATGCAGTCATCTTTGCGGAGACTTTAGACATCCTCTTGGGGGCCCTCGAGGTGCTGAATGAGGAGTCGGAGCCGTTGGGATTACGGATTTCTTGGGTCAAAACAAAGATCCAGGCTTTCGGTGACATCTTGGATGCTGCTGTCCTGTCTGTGTCTGTTTGTGGTGAGGATGTTGAGGTCGTGGATAGATTCACTTACCTTGGCAGTGATATTCATGTCTCCGCAGGTTGTGAGCCGGAGGTAAATAGACGTCTGGGTCGGGCCTGGGGAGTCATGGATTCACTGGATCATGGGGTGTGGCGCTGCCGGTACCTGTGCGGGAGGACGAAAGTCCGAGTCTTCAGGTCCTTGGTACTTCCAGTCTTGCTCTATGGGTGCGAGACTTGGACTTCGACCAAGGATCTGAGACGGAGACTTAATTCCTTTGGTACCAGGTCTCTTCGGAGAATCCTTGGCTATCGCTGGTCGGATTTTGTGTCCAACGAGCGGTTGCTGAGAGAGACTCGGATGAGATTTGTTACCTGCATAGTCCGTGAGCGTCAGCTGCGGCTGTATGGACATGTGGCTCGTTTTCCTGACGCTGATCCTGCTCACCAGATTCTCTCAGCGAGGGAGTCTCATGAGTGGAGGAGGCCAGTGGGCCGACCACGTGCCTCATGGTTGCAGCAGGTTGACCATCATCTCAAGGAGATGGGGATGGGCCTGGCATCTGCCTGGGGGATGGCCAGACGGAGGCCCCTGGAGTACCGGCGGAAAGTGGACGCAGCGACGCGCTGTTCTGGCACATGCTCCCATACCTGACCTGACCTGACCGTAGCCCCTGAAAGTCGGGGGGGGGGGTCATGACATTATAGATATGTGGTTTGTGTCATAAGACCATTCATATGAAACCAGTTCCCCACACTCATACCAAGAACAAAAAAAAGTAGTGGCGGCGAAAGTATGCGCTCTATGAGTGCCCGTTCTAGTTATATAGTAACCAGTTAAGCAAAAACAATGTCTAAAAATAACAGAACATGCAAAAAATTAGTTTCAGTCAATAATAACTATAACAGATTTATTTTTTTTTGTATACCTTGTCGAGGCTCATATGAGAGCTAACACACAACGCACAGCAAGGGGGGCATGAGACAAAAGGGGCAGGAGTGGGAAGGACAAAACAGTGGGGAACAGAGACATTAGGAGATCTGTGGAAGGGAGAGGGATGGGGCGGGGTGGGGAACACGGGGTATACAAGATGGACATTACAGGGACTTTCAGGAAGGAAAGCAGGGAATTTGAAGGAGTTGGGTTTGGGGTGGATTAACGGAGGTAGAAAAGATCGAGGATTTGGATGGGAGACGGAGGAGGAGGTGGTGAACAGCTGTTTTGAAAACCTGGAGGGAAGAATGGGATTAAACAGAGTGAGGGAGTTTATTCCAAAGGTGGGGAAAAAGAGGAATGAAAGAGTGAAGGTGAGCAGTGATTCGTGATTTTGATAGTTTTACCAGAAGGGGGTTTTTGACGGACCTTGAGCGCCCTGCAGAAATATGATGGGGACAAATCGCAGACAGAGTAGGGGGTGGGGGGGTGAGACCGGAGAGGAGACTGTAGCAGACAGAAAGACCACTGATCTGCCTGCGGTGAGAGAGTGAGAGACCCAAAGATGCAGCCTCATCGCGGGAGATACCAATGATCCGCAATGCCTTGGTTTCCACAGCATAAAGCCGAGAAAGGTGAGAGCCAGGAGCACCAGCCCTGAGGGGAGAGCGGTACTCCATCAGGCTGCAGACAAAAGCTTTGTATGTGGTCAGGAGCTCAGGTGTGACAAGGAAGAACGTTGCATGACGAAGGATTCCCAGTCGGCGACTGGCTTTTTAGGCCAGTTTGGAAATGTGGCTTTCCCAGGAAAAAATCATGGCAGATCGTGAGACCCAGAAGCTTGAATGAAAGGACCCCTTCAAGAGGATTGTTGAGAAAGTAGATGAGGGCCGGGGGGGGGGGGGGTTCCAGATGGTCCTTTCGGAAAGACATCGTGAGAGTGTGAGATTTGTCAGCGTTGAAAGACATGTTCCACGTGTTGGACCAGTTTGTGATTTTATCCAGATCTGCAGTGAGCGAAGAAGCTGCTGCTTGCCGGTCTGAGGGAGGACAAATGGCACGGCAGAGGATGAAGTCATCAGCAAAGAGATAAAGAGGATTTTCCAGAGAGTCGGAGAGATCATTGATGAAAACCAGAAAATGAACAGGGTCCAGAACGCTACCTTGAGGAACTTCAGCCTGCACAGGAAGAGGGGATGAAAGAACTCCATTTAGGGCCACACGTTGACTGCGACAGGAGAGGAAGACTGCGAGCCATGAGTGGAGATGTCCTTGGATGTGAGGATATAACAGAGAGAGAGAGAGAGAGAGAGAGAGAGAGAGAGAGAGAGAGAGAGAGAGAGAGAGAGAGAGAGAGAGAGAGAGAGAGAGAGAGAGAGAGAGAGAGAGAGAGAGAGAGAGAGAGAATGAATATATAGATAGAGAGATAGAGGAGGGGGGAGAAAGAGAGGTATGGAAAGAGGGTGGTGCACTGTATTCGGCAGGGGTGGAGCGAGGATGGAGCAAAGAGAGTAAGGGTTGGGGAGTAGGTCGTTAGCAGAGAGAATGTTATGCTTTATGAACACACACACACACACACACACACACACACACACACACACACACACACACACACACACACACACACACACACACACACACACACTCATCGTGTGATGGGTGGAAAAAATTTAGCTCTCTAATTTAGAAAACACATTCATGCAGCAAATGGCTCAGCAATCGGGTGTTATCAAATTTATTTGGCTTTGAAACTCACAAAAACAAACCAAAAACCTTTGTAAAGCACTACACCGAGTCATATAAAATAACCAATTGCTTTAGAAACAGTGATGAGGGCAAAGTGATCGCTCATATGCTGCTGCGGTTAAAAATGATAACCTCCAAGATATGGGATTAAACTTTGCTACCACAGTGCCCCAATAACCAAGAGTTTCGGCAGGGGATGCTTGCAGTCTATGTTGATCTCCACAAAGCGTTCCATTCAGCGAATCGGGATGCCCTCTGGATGATTCTTGGTCTTCGTGGCGTGCCACCAAAACTGATCAATCTGATGTCTGAACTATACTCTGGTACTGAGAGTGCTTGAGATGTGGTGATGCCATCTCTGACTTATTTCCAGTTGTTACTTGTTTTCATCAGGGGTGTGTACTGGCCCCCACACTTTTCTCTGCTTGTATGGACTGGATTCTGGGGAGGATGTCAGAGAGATCAAGCTGCGGTGCATCATTTAGGAATGTCAAGATCTCTGACCTAGATTTCGCTGATGATTCAGTCATCTTTTTGGAGACTCCAGGTATCCTTTTGGGGGCCCTCGAGGTGCTGAATGAGGAGTCGGGGCCACTGGGATTACGGGTTTCCTCGGTCAAAACGAAGATCCAGGGTTTCAATGACATCTTGGATGCTGCTGTCCTGTCTGTGCCTGTTTTCTGGTGAGGATGTTGAGGTCATGTAGATTTTCACTTACCTTGGCAGCAATATTTATGTCTCCGCTGTCTGTGAGCCAGATGTCAATAGATGTCTGGGTCGGGCCTGAGGAGTCATGTATTCACTGGTTCATGGGGTGTGACTGTTGGTACCTCTGCAGGAGCGCGAAAGTCCAAGTCTTCAGGTCCTTGTTGCTTCCAGTCTTGCTGTATGGATGTGAGACTTGGACTCTGACCAGGGATCTGAGACAGAGACTTAATTCCTTTGGGACCAGCTCTCTTTGGAGAATCCTTCGCTATCGCTGGTTGGATGTTGTGTCCAATGAACTGTCGCTGAGAGAGACTCAAATGAGATTTGTCACCTGCATGGTCAGTGAGCGTCAGCTGCGGCTGTATGGACATGTGGCTCGTTTTCCTCATGCTGATGCTGCTCACCAGATTCTCTCAGCGAGGGAGCCTCGTGAGTGGAGGAGGCCAACGGGCCGACCATGTGCTTCGTGGTTGCAGCAAATTGGTTAGCATCTCAAGGAGATGGGGATGGGCCAGGCATATGCCTGGGGGAGGGCGAGACTGAGGCCCCTGGAGTACCGGTCGAAAGTGGACGCAGCGACGCGCTGCTCCGGCACATGCTCCCATACCTGAACTCTCTCTCTCTCTCTCTCTCTCTCTCTCTCTCTCTCTCTCTCTCTCTCTCTCTCACACACACACACACACACACACACACACACACACACACACACACACACACACACACACACACACACACACACACACACACACACACACACACACACACACACACACACACTGACATTTATTCGTGTAGTTGAGGTAACTAAAATGTGATCTCGACCCACACCTCCCCCTTCCGTAATGATAATGCATTCCCTTTTTCTTTACTCCCTTTACTCTTATGTTCTTCCAACCTTCATCCCTCCCTCTGCTCATCCTTCCTTCCATTATCTCTCCTTTTATGTTATCTTCTTTCTCCCATTTTAATGGCTCCTATTTAAGCCTAATTTAGTTCCTGTACTCCCTCCAACTCCATTGTGGCGAATAAATATATGGACTCTTCCAATTGTGATCCCGAATAGATGGCCTGCTCCCCTCTCACCCCTCCCAATGTGATCCTAATACATGGACCCCACCCTCCCCTCACCCCTCTCAACGTGATATATATGGCCCCTTGTTGTTTTCTTTTTTTTTAGGTCGACTAAGAGGGAACAGTGATGGAACCTTATCCAAAGCTCGCTTCAACATGCCCCAGGGTGTCTGTTCTCTGGGAAAGAAGATATTTGTGGCTGATTCAGAGAATCACCTTATCCGTCAGGTGACGTTGTATGCCTTTACCGTTCATCCATTCAATTTCATTCAAAGCTGTGATTAATCAATTCACCATTTTATTGTTGATCCATTCAAAGAGTGAAAGTGTCACTTAACTTTTGGGTTAGCTCTAATAATTATCTGTCCATTAATTGGGATGTTACATACCAGTACAGTAAAGGCACGAGCACCTGAAGGAGTTAAGTGGATGATCGAGTTGGTTTGTAAAGTGCGTTGTGCGGAGAAGGTACCAGATGATTGCATAACAGCATAATAATACCAATTTAGAAACAGAAAGGGGAGATCTTAGACTTTGGAAATTACAGAGGGATCAAATTGATGGAGCTCGCTTGGAAAATACACAAGATACAGTTGTGGATTTATGCAAGGAATGGGAACAGTGGATGTGATTTTCATTATGAGACGGATTCAGGGAAAGATGCTGAAAGGAAATAAGAAGCTGTACCGGGCATTCATCGATCTCGAGAAGGCATATGATGGGATTCCAAGAGAAGTGGAGTGTTGGTGTTTGAGGAGGAATGCCGAACCAGAGAAGATTGTTCGGATCGTGATGGAAATGAATGCGGGAGCCAACGCTATGGTCAGGACAATGAATGGGGATTCACAATATTTTAGAATGGAGGTTGGTCGACACTCTACACCATCGACACCAGGGTTCTGAACTAAGTCCCTTCCTGTTTGTGATGGTGATGGTGATGGTTGTGCTGAGTGACAATATCAGAGATTGAGAACTATGGCAGCTCTTGTTCGTAGATAAGTCATAACAGCAGAGTTAAAGGAAGAGCTACAGAGAAGAGTGTTGGAATGGTAAGAGAGGATAGAGAGGCAGTGATTTAAGTTTGTTTGCTGGAAAGACAGAGGTAATGGTGTGTGGTAAGACTGGTGGATGGAGGGTCAAGATTGTAGATATATAAGGGGTGGAGAGCTGACACAAACGGACAAATTCAAATTTGTCTTGGTTCAACACTAAAGGAAGAGGGAGGTTGTGAAACAGAAATCCAGTACAGAGTGAAGGTGGCATGGGCAAAATGGAAGGAGGTTAGTGGAGTCGTCTGTGATCAAAGGGTACTGAGAAAATGGAAGGTCAAAATGTACAAGACAGTGATCCGACCGGTTATAATGTGTGGTGCAGAAACATGGTCTTTGAGAAAAAGAGAAGAGGAGTTGCTGGAGAGGATAGGGATGAGAATGCTTCGGTGGATTCTCAGAGTATCATGAGAATGAGAATATAGACAAGGGAGGAAGAGTTGTAAATATCACAGAAAGAATTAGAGAGACTAGGTTGTGGTGGTTTGGATGCATCATGAGGAAAAAAAGGATAAATAATCAATCAAGAGAGCATGGAGTGAGCCAATTAGAGCGAAAACATCAGGAGGTTGTCAGAGATTGAGAAGAAGGGAGTCAGTGGAAAGAGATGTGAAGAGCGTGGAATTGAGAGAGGAAGATGCGGAGGAGAGAGCGGAATGGAAAAGGTTGATCCAACTGGCCGACCCCTAACTGTTGGGATTAAAGTGCAGAAAAGAAGAAGAATAAGAAGATACCTGAATGTGTGTGGTACTTTAGACTATGGTGGCATCGGACTTGCCTCCATTTAGACAGGTATGCTCATAAGTTGTTGTTTTTTTTAGCAAGGTTTCCCTCATTGGATGGAGTCTCCTCATTTTGTGTTTTGGTTTTTCAATTCTCTTTATTTTCAATAAAATTTATTAACTCCGAGGGTTATCGTACATGTGCGTGATGAAGCCATTCTGGCCAATTATGCCCTTTTCTACATTGTCTGAGGCCCATGGAGGAATGTTAATTTTTTTTTTAGTGTTAGAAGAAGTGATTGAGAAGCTTCACTTCTTCCTGAGAAGCAAACGCTCTTGGATGATACAATCAACACATTCGACATGTCTATCTTCAACATAAGTGTGTGTGTGTGTGTGTGTGTGTGTGTGTGTGTGTGTGTGTGTGTGTGTGTGTGTGTGTGTGTGTGTGTGTGTGTGTGTGTGTGTGTGTGTGTGTGTGTGTGTGTGTGTATCCTTCATAACTCCGAAACCATGAAACCGAGCAGCCTGAAACTTTGCATCCATACTCGGGGATCCCTTGAAAACTATTTGGGGAAATTTAAACACCCCCTTTGAAGATAATTTACTCCTTTCATCATGAATAAACTAAAACAGGCTTATCCTTGGTCAGCCTGCATTCCCATCCAGGGGTCTTAAGCCACCATTTGTTTTGGCCTGCTCAAAAATAATTTACTCCTTTCATCATGAATAAACTAAAACAGGCTTATCCTTGGTCAGCCCACTTTCCCTTCCAGGGGTCTTAAGCTTCCATTTGTTTTGGCCTGCTCAAAAATGCCTTGGAACCACAATGTACTCTCATGGACTAATCAAAGTACACAATCAAAATCTATCTTTGGATTTTCAGGATCGGAGCATGTGGACTAATGCAGGAGACGTGGATATCCTCTCCGTGAGGAAATCTTCGTAGTTAAGAAGATAAAATAAATTAAATTAAAGATTGAATTAATGAACGATTGACATAACAGCAGGGTTAGAATGAGTAAAGCAACAGGATAAGTGAACTTGAGTTCAAGGGAGAACTGGAAAAATATGGTGATAATATTTTAATCCATTTAATCTTTGAAAATTTTTCATTTAATATTTGAAGTGTAGCTCTCCACCTCCCCTTCCCTCGCTCTCCACCTCTCTTTCTTTCTCTCGCTTTGACCTTCCCAGAGTGTATAGCAATGTGTGGTTAGGTGTCACTCTCCCCCCCTCCTCCTAGCTCCCTCACTCCTCCCTCCCACCCCTTCCTTCTCTCTCTCTCCCTTCCTCTCTCTCACTCTCTCTCCCAACCCCCTCCCTCCTGGAGTGTATAGTGATGTGTGGTGAGGCATCATTCTCCTCCCGTTCCTCACTCTCCCCCCTCCCTCGCTCCCTTCCTCTCTTTCTATATCTCGCTTTGACCCCCACTCCTCGCACCCCCTCCTTCCCAGAGTGTATAGTGACGTGTGCTGGGGCGTCATTATGCCCCCCCTCCTTTCTTGCTTCCCACTTCCTCTCACTCTTTCTCTTGCTCACATCCTCCTCCTTGCACCCCTCTCTCCTGAGTGTTTCATGACCTGTGGTAAAGTGTAGCTCTCTCCTCTCCCTTCCTCACTCTCCCCCCTTCCTCACTCCCCCCTTCCTCACCTCTCCTCACTTCCCCTCTTGTCTCTCTCCCCCTCCCTCTCTCTCTTTCTCTCGCTCCCACCCCCCTCCTCACACCCCTCCCTCCCGGAATGTATAGTGATATGTGGTAAGGCATTGCTCTCCCCCCTCTCCTTCCTCACTCTCCACCCCCCCCCCTTCCTGGCTCCCTCACTTCACAACCCTTCTCTCCTCCCCCACTCTCTGTTTCTCTCCCACCCCTCTCTCCCCCCTCTTTCTCTCCCCTTCCCCTTTTCTCTTAGTATTCCCGTCAGTGAAGTGATGGGTGGTATTTTCTTGAGTCCAGAGGGAGGGGAAGTTGTGGGGTGAGAATCTGGAGGGGGCTGCAGTTGGACAAGGTGTGGGAAGGGGTGGGATGAGTGAGGGGAAGGGGTGGGAGGAGTGATGGGAAGGGGTGGAAGGAGTGATGCAGCGTTGCCTGGCAACGTCGGGTACCATTGTTAGTTATGTATGATTGGAAGCTGGGTCCACCATATCATGAGGCAAGTGCTTAGATGGAAATGCAAAACAATCTAACCTACCATTGTCGGATGGCATGAGCACACAAGCACATGATGCGACACAGGTGTGATGATCTGTCCGTACTTGGGGTTATTCTGCATTCATGGGCACACCTGTATGTGCACAATTGTCTGTATATATAATATCTGTGGTCCCTGTGTTAATGCAATGATAAGTCGTTACACGCTCAGTTCTCCCAAACCTCTTGGATTCCAAGGTCATGTCGGTGCAAATTGTTGGAAGACTATTATAAACACCCAAAGGGCACAGCTGGGAAAGGAAAATTGCATTCCTGGGAAACACAGACTTTGCTCATTTATCTTGCTTTGTAACCTGTGATATTTGAAGCAATGGAAATACAATTTTATAAACGTGTGATGTGCGGACGAATTTCAATTAGGCCATAGCGCTTCTTCGCCATACACTTGAGCAATATGAATGCTCTTCCTAGCAATGTATGAAGACATTTTTCATCTTTTTTATTAATATATATATATATATATATATATATATATATATATATATATATATATATATATATATACATACACCTCTGCCACCGAAGGTGGATGGAGGTTATGTTTTCACCCCTGTCTGCCTGTCCGTCTGTCTGTTTGTTTGGCTGTGTACAGGATATCTCAACGAGTTGTGGATGGATTCGGACGAAACTTTGTGGACAGTTCGGGTGTGTGACAAGGACGAATGGATTAAGTGTCGGTGAAGATCCGGATCCAGATCCGGATATGACAATTTTCTCGGTGATTCTTCACCATTGAGAGATGGAGTCAAACAAAAACGTAATGTCGCACGATATCTCAAAAAAAGTCGTGGACGAGTTGGGACAAAACTTGAATCTTCCGGTTCAGGGCTTTTCTGCCTGTGTGGTGGAACCTCATAAAGTTGAGTTTTTCAAATCGGATTTGTCGTGTTTTATGTTCTTGTGACTTGTCGAGGTGTTGCTGTTGTAATCCCGTGTTATATTTCATGTTAATTTGTTCCTTGTTTTTGCTGTCCGTTACGTTTCATAATGCTGAAGGCCTGACAAGGCCTATCCTCGGAGAGAAAGTCTGAAAATTCTTTGTGTCGATGTTTCTCGTTTTTATTTTCTTCTTCTCCGGTTTCTTTCCTCGCTTCCAAAAGTCAAAACAAGCAAACAAAAACTTTATTTTTCATTTCCACGTGAATTTCCTTATTCTTCTGGTTCCACATTTTTTTTTTCCTTGCCCCTTTATTTTCTCAACATCTCCAAACTGAATCTACATGAAATATAAACACTCCTTCTTTTTGTAAAAGTATTTACAATCAATTTGAGAATTCATTTCAACCCTTGTATCTCTTTGAAAAATGCCGCACGCGTTTTCTTTCGACATCACAATATGTGTCTCTTGTTTTTCGCAAGTCTTATTTTTCAAAGGTGTTTGTCGACTCGGCGCTTGGTCCACCAATCATCCCCCCCGCAAGTACAGTGCAACGGTTTTCCGTGCCTTCAACACGGGATCTTATCTCCCATCCAATGATCTTTATCTCCGTTTGTCAAAGCCGGGAATCTGGAATCCTAATAAGTATCCACCCCCACTCCACCCACGCAAAGCTTCGTGTCCTCCCTTTCTGCATCCCTCCTCTCCCCACCCTCTCAATGCTTCCCCTTTACCCCACCCTCTTAAACTTTCACCTGTACCCACATACTCACACCTTCCCCTGCACCCACATACTCACACCTTCCCCTGCACCCACATACTCACACCTTCCCCTGCACAACACAAACTCAACCCTTCACCCACATCCCACACACACAAACCTTCCCCCGCATCCCACACATGCAAACCTTCTCCTGCACAACACAAACTCAAACCTTCACCCACACGCCACACACGCAAACCTTCACCCACACCCCACACACGCAAACCTTCACCCACACCCCACACACACACAAACCTTCAGCCGCACCGCACACAAACAAACCTTCACCCTCATCCCACTCCCCCAAGCCTCAACTTGCACATGCAAAGCCTCCTCTCCCCCCCTTTAATCCTGCACCCTCCCAACTCTGCCTCCTGTCTCCAACTGTGTGGACCCGAAAACATCTGGGCCTTCCACTCCAACATGAGAGATCTCTCAATCCAGGGCACGACCGTAAAACCGGACATCATTTGTTGCACTTTACATCAATAATTGAACTTCTCACTGTCCATGTAGTGATGTTACACCTCCCATTCCACGGGAGTACCTCTGGCTGCAACCTCCCCTCCTCCTCCACCTCTTGTTCTTCTGTGTATCGCATCGTCCTAACAGTGATGACTCCATCGACATATATATATATATATATATATATATATATATATATATATATATATATATATATATATATATATATATATATATATATATATTCTCTCTCTCTCTCTCTCTCTCTCTCTCTCTCTCTCTCTCTCTCTCTCTCTCTCTCTCTCTCTCTCTCTCCATCTCTCTCCATCTCTCTCCATCTCTCTCCATCTCTCTCCATCTCTCTCCATCTCTCTCCATCTCTCTCCATCTCTCTCCATCTCTCTCCATCTCTCTCCATCTCTCTCCATCTCTCTCCATCTCTCTCCATCTCTCTCCATCTCTCTCCATCTCTCTCCATCTCTCTCCATCTCTCTCTCTCTCTCTCTCTCTCTCTCTCTCTCTCTCTCTCTCTCTCTCTCTCTCTCTCTCTCTCTCTCTCTCTCTCTCTTTTCCTCATATGTGGTTATTTCAATTGTCACCATGCAACTTGCCTGGGTGTTACTACCTCTCTCACCAGCCATGGCACTTCAGCAAAGGACTTCTGTGACTCCACGAGACTGATTCAATCTGTGACCTTTCCCACCCAGATTTCTCCAAATGGCAAATCCTCCCTCCTGGACTTGGTGATGACTAACTTTGCCAAAAATGTCTGTTGCTCTTCCTCCGTTCCAGTTGATTAATCTGATCACGTGCTTGTGAATATCAACATCTTGCTGGCTATTTTCAGAGAGCTGCCTCAATGCCAGTGAGTCTGGATTGGTAGGGATTGGAAGGGACTGCAAGCAGTCATCTCAATTCAGGACTGCTCTCCCATATCTACTGCCCCTGATGTTAACTCAGCCTGGGAATTCTTCCCCAGAAAACTGCTTTCTCATGCACAGGTTCATCCCATCTCGTCTTCAATTATCCCACCCTTCTTCCCACCCACGGTACAGTGAATACTATATGATGAGGCAGTTTCTCTGAAACAACATGCCTTCTCTTCCTGAAAGGCTAATCCGACCGAAGGCGATCACAGTGCATTCCAAAAAGTCCATAACAAGTGTGTGTCCACTCTCAGAAGAGCCAGAAACAGCATCTGTCCAGCCTCAAAAATGAAATTTCAAACTTGCCTCCCTCCTCAAAATCTGGTGGTGTCTTGCTAAGTCTGTCTCAGGAGTATGGTCCCCTTCCATCCCTTCCCTCTCTTCAAATGGCATCACAGCCGACTCCCCTCGTGAGAAGGCTGAATGCCTCAATTCTGTATTTGCTTCCAAGTCTCATGTCCCCACCCAATCCCTCACTCCCAGTATCCATCCTTCCCTGATGTACCCAACTGCTCCTGGACTCTTGTCTTTTTTTTTTTTTACCTGAAAAGGTGGAGAAGGTTCTTTCAACCCATGACTCTGCAACTGGACCGGACAGCATCAGCTCACATGTCCTGCAGTCCTGCATTGTTGCTCTTTCCCATCCTCTCTCTGCCATTTTCACCCTATCACTTGTGCTAGGTCATCTTCCATCTGCTTGGAAATCCGCCAACATCGTGGCACAACATTTAAAGGTGTAAAAACTGATCTCAACTGCAGACCTGTCAGCTTACTTCCAATCATCAGCAAGGTCATGGAATCCATCATCAGAGTTGATATGAAATCCTCCCTTTTCTCCAAAAACCTAATCTCAGATCACCAATTTGGTTTCAGACAAGGTCACTCCACCTTGGACGTGCTGATTCTACCCTCCCAACAATGGATGGATGCCCTCAATGTCAGACATGAGATGAAAGTCATCTCTCTCGACATATCCCATGCTTTTGATACAGTCTGGCATCCTACCTTACTCTCCAAACTCTGCCTATGGCATCCAATGCCAACTCCACACGTGGCTTTTTGACTTCCTCCACTATTGTAGCGATCGTGTGGCAAATCAACGGAATTCTTTTCATCTCCTCTCTCTGTCAATGCTGGAGTACACCAAGGCAGTGTTCTGAGCCCAGTTGTATTCCTGATCTTCATCGATGATCTCTCCGACTCTGGAATATCCTCTTTATCTATTTGCTGATGACTCCACGGTCTGCCATGACATCCCTCATCCTTGAGACAGGCAGGCCTGCAGTCTCTTCTCTCTCTTCAGACCTTGACAAAATCATAAGATGGTCCACCACTTGGAACATGTCTTTCAATCCAAACAAATCTGACACTCTCATCATCTCTCTCCAAAAGGACCATCCGGCAAACCCTCCTATCGACTTCTTAACAATCATCTTCATTCACCACCATCTCAGATTGTCCCCAATCCAAAACCATGATCTTTTCTACCTTCGTTAACCACCACCCCCGACTCCGCGCCAATCCCCCCTCCCTCAAAATTTCCAGTTTTCCCTCCTTGGACTTGTCCTGTGTCCATCTTGTCCATAATATGCATCCTCTCCTGCCTCTCATTCCTCCCCACACCCATTGTTTGTCCAGGTGTGTCTCCAACTTGGCCTTAAAAACTGCTGTTGTTGTCCCCCCCCTACTCTCAACCGTTCCTTTTCTCCTGTAGTGTCCTAATCCGTTCAGTGTACTAATTCTAGCTCTTCCACAAGCCTCCACTATGTATCCAAAAAAAACCCCCCAAAAATAGGTGGATGAGCTATTAAGTTGGTAGGTGTCAAGAACAAGCCGTTTAGATTTCGCTTCAGGTCTGGATGCAGATCCGGCCTATCAATGGGATACAGAATGTAAACTGTTCAGCCTGGCAGAGGTATGCGCTCTACCGAAGCCATTCTTGTTGTTTTTAGATCCTCGTGGAGGATCTCTAAGTCTTACGCTGTTGTTCTTGTGGACTTTTTTGTTTCACAGCCTACAGTTTTCATCGAAACTTCCTGAAACTTGGCATATATATGTAGAAATACCCTGCGCAGACAGAAAACATCTCCGATTTTGAGAATTCCTCCGAGAAAAAAAAGTTATGACGTCAAAATATCTCCGCTAATGGAAATCGCCTAAAAAATTATCTCCGAAACTCGGCAAGCTTTTTGAATTCTGTTTTGCAGGAATCGAACATGGCATTAGCAGATATGAATTACCGCACATATGATACATCTCTATGACGTCATAAAAATTGATATGACGTCATAGTGATGTATCATATGTGCGGTAATTCATAAAAATTGATATGACGTCATTCCTATTTTTTGACATTTTTTGTTTCACAACCCAGAGTTTTCATCGGATCTTCGTGAAACTTGCCATGTATATGCAGAAAGGCCACGCGCAGGCAGTAACCATCTCCGATTTTGGAAATTCTTCCGAGAAAAAAAACTTGATGTCATAATATCGCCGCTAATGGAAATCGCCGATACCATTATCTCCGAAACAAGGCAAGCTGTTTGAATTTTGTTTGCGGGAATCAAGCCGGGCATTAGCACAGATAATTTATCGCAAACCTGATACATCACAATGACGTCATATTCGTTTTTATGACGTCATCATTAAGAGGACAAGGATCTTGGCTCATTCGAGCTTGTTTTTTTGTATGCATCGTCAAGGTACGTCGTAATGTACTTCATAATGTTCTGCTGATTTTCTTTGCAGATAGACTTGCAGAACGATGCTGTGAGCACACTGGTTGGCACTGGAGTGCAAAGCGCAGACTTTGAGGGAGGGAATGTGGGACCAAAGCAACCTATAAGCTCCCCATGGGACGTGGAAATTGGCTGCTCTGCTGGTATTTATTATTGTAATAATAATATTTTTATTATTATGATTATTATTATTATTATTGTCCTTGTGCATACATTCATTGTTCTGTAAAATCGTTTTCTTATTAATTTAAACGAGAATGGATGAAAAGCATTTGAGGTGTTTTAAGGTTGCGAAATGCCATTTGGTTGGTTGACGTCACTCGGTTTGGGAAGCAGGACTGGTCGGGTGGGGGCACGCTCGCCATCTGAATGAGTTTTTGAGTGTGCATTTCATTGCTGATGGGATAAAACAAAAAATTGACATTGTGAATTGGCTTTGGCAGGTGGGTTCTGTATTTTGTAGCGTGCCTTACTTAGGCTGTCTCATATTCCTTGACAGTAGATTGTGCATGATAAATATCCATAGTATATTTTGAAAAAGAGTAGGCTATTGTGTGCTGATACCCCCAGCCAAATTCCCTTCTTGTAGATATCAAATGGATGTAAGATATTAGGTTAGGTTAAGTTGATGGAAATAATTACGTTCGTACTTGTTTAGAAATAAGTATATTGATGGGTCAAGTTAATAGGCTGTGGATATTACACAGGCATGATGGGCCAAATGGTCTCCTCCTCTATCTAATTTTCCATATCCATCGTTTTTCAAAGAGTCACCCCAACATGACTCTTCTAATAAAGGAATGTTCCAAATTTTTACCTCTGCCACCTAAGCTATACCGAGGTTATGTATTTGCCCCTGTACGTCTGTCTGTTTGTTTGTTTGTTTTTTTGTGAGCAGGATATCTGGAAAAAAAATTATTGACGGATTCGGCCGAAACTTGGTGGGTGAGTTGGGTAGGTGACAAGAACAAGCGGACTACATTTTGGTTTAGGCCCGCATGCAGATTTGACCTTTCGGTGGAATACAAAATATAAACTGTTCAGCGTGGTAGAGGTATCCGCTCGACCGAGTGCCGTCATCGTCCATATCTGTTTATTTATTCCTCCATCTGTGATGTTCCAATGCAGAAGACGCCTTGATTTAACCTTGTACGAGTACAAACACTTTGTAAATCAGTGAATGAGAATTTAACTCCATTTGTTATCATCAATGTGGAACATTGTTTTGGAATTGCAGGCAATTAATAAATATGAAAGTGGACGATCTCCGAATAAAGTTAAGTGTGAAAGTTTTCCACCACTTCACTGAATGGAGTACGGCAGGTAGTCCTGAATGAGCAAAGGGGAACTTTCAATGATCAGATAATGAACACAACATTTTCACACATCTGTGTCGAGTATATCGAAGTTGCTTTTTCAATCATCTTGTCCGTTGAACGACGACGTGGATTTTTGGGTTCAATCAGTGGTATGTCATGACCTTTTAGATGTTAATTGCATCTTTTACACGTTAATCGATTTTGAAATGGCCCGATGTGGTATGACATAGCTGAACTCTGCAGAGCTTATGGACATCTACCAACAACATTTGCCTATTAAAATTACACTCTGACCCGTTGTTATATGTTGCTATTTCAAAAATTTAATTGCTTTCTGCCTTAAAAAAAAAACTGTGTGTGTGTGTGTGTGTGTGTGTGTGTGTGTGTGTGTGTGTGTGTGTGTGTGTGTGTGTGTGTGTGTGTGTGTGTGTGTGTGTGTGTGTGTGTGTGTGTGTGTGTGTGTGTGTGTGTGTGTGTGTGTGTGTGTGTGTGTGTGTTGTAATATAACCCTTGTGTTATTCTGGTAATTTGCAAGCCAGGCCCTGACATGCAAGAGGGTGCCACAAAAAATAAACCAAGTCCACAAAAAAGTGAACAATACATTCATTTTTATTCTGAATTGCATCAAACTTCAGGAATACTGTATAGGGCATTTTGTATGATATCGGTGTCCCAAATATCAGAGCCATAACTTGTGAAACTTTAGTTTGGCACTCTCTCGATCACAAACTCCAAACGTCCACCTCTGCGCTGAATACGGATTTGAACACCATGGGCAAAGTTTTTGATTATGCGCTGACATTTTCCAAGTGGGATGGACTTAACTTTCTCTTAGTGTGATCACTTGTTTTAGCTCAAAGATGCTTTCGAGTTTTGCGTGTGCACGTTATCTTTGTTATATCCCAAAATGTAAAAAAAAAATCTCGTGGGTATAGATGAAAGGAATGTGGAGATGACTCGACGCTAAATCATCGGCAAATCACTCTCTCACCGAAGCGGCTTGTCACCCACTCACGGGACTCGTGTGAAGGGTTTACCCCATCCTGATGAAACCATTGCTCTTCTCTTTGAAAGCTTCTTCTGTGATCAAGAGCAGCCCAGAAATCATTGAGCACTTTCATGCAGCGATAAGAGTTGATGGTCATGGCATTACTGTCCTCATCTTCAAACCAGAATGGTCCAATGATGCTGTGCTTGCTCATTGCACACCAGGTCGTGGTGCTGACAGGATGGCCAAGAAGTACGCACACTCACCTCGAAGCTGCCAAGCTTGGCTTTGAATCCTGACACAGCTATAAACTGTCATCCCGGTGTTTCACAGGCAGGGTAATTCATCAATGTGTTTGCCGTCCTCCTTATACATGTTAAATGTGCATCGCGTCCGTCAGCATTTGTTGGTGGACCTTAGATATCCCACAGTGCCCTTCTTGAAGAGCAGGCGAGCTGTTGCCGGCACCATGGCCAAACTCCAAATTCCTACTCTAACCAGCAGGGGGAGTTGCATCAGCGGCACAGTCGTGCCCTCAGTCAATGATGCTGCACCGCAGCCTTGTGCTGCATACAAACGAAGACGAAGAACCAGGCCATGCACTTCACTGAACATTAGGATCTCTGACTAAATTCACCAGGAGGTGCTGTGCCCCAGTGGACATTATTCCTTGAGTTGACTTGGTCTTTAAGCAAAAAGTGAGCCTCATCAGAGAACCATGTCGCGTTGAGAAAACCTGGCCC
This sequence comes from Eptatretus burgeri, assembly GCF_056783735.1. Taxonomy (NCBI): domain Eukaryota; kingdom Metazoa; phylum Chordata; class Myxini; order Myxiniformes; family Myxinidae; genus Eptatretus; species Eptatretus burgeri. Next base: position 9,463,338 of record NC_140961.1, on the reverse strand, counting down.
TTCCTCAATTTTCTCCACAAACCACCAAGCCATTTGTGTTTTGTCTGGGTCATTGGATTTGTGTGTGACTAGTATTCTGTATGGCTCGTTTCATGTCATCTTGGAGAATCCTCCGAAGACTTTTGGACCATTTCTGACCGACGGTTGCACCCTCTCAATGACTTCAGGAGTTCTCAGTGAAGGGCATCCAAAATGAGTTGGTCCCTCCGTTGATTTTGAGTTGAAGTTGTGCACAGTTCCTGACACTCAAAATTTATTCACCCATTTGAATATTTACCCTCGCCAAAGGAGAGTCCATTTGTCTGTCTGTCTGTCTGTCTGTCTGTCTGTCCGCAAAGAACTTCTGTGGTTTTCTCCACAACCGCTTGGCGGATTGAGACAAAATTTCACCATTGCTGCGACTACTCATGTCGTATGTTGTATTGGTAATCATGACGTCATAGGTCACGTGGTGTGGCAGCTATGTTGGAAAAATGGAAAAACTTTGGACCTCTATCTCTGAAACCGCACCAAGGAAAAAATTGAAACTCGGCACATGGCAAGTACTCCTCATGGGGAATGAGTGTGATTTTTTTTTTAATGACGTCATAGGTGCTTTTGCTATGTTGTCATAATTGCATATGTAGAACACCACATCTGATCAGTTTGGAAATTTTTGAGGGTCATCTAGGGATAAAATGGTCCACAAATTATTCTTTTTCATGATTTCATCGGTCACGTGATCCGGCAGCCATGTTGTTGTTCTTTTTTGTTTTTAAACCTTCAAAAACCTTCTTCTCTGATAGGGCTGAACCGGTCATCACTGCCAGCATTTATAAAGTGGCAGCTCTAATTATGTGTCTTATTAATTACGTAACACACCAGAACACAAACACCACACAAAAACTACACAAACACCACATAACACACCACACAAAACAAGTCCTGGAGAGGGTCTGCAATCTCTGATTTCTCTTTTTCTTGTTTCTCTTTGCATGAGGTGTCTCTGCAGTTAAATTATCTCTTGAACTTTCTTTGAGTTTGGACAAAGGATTGCGTTTTGTTGTCCATTCTATGGAGAAAGCCTTTTCTTCATTTGTCCAGGGGCATCGTTTCCTGCAGGACCTCAGCTATCATGATCTGAAATGAGAGAAAATAAAACATGAAAATTAAATTGGAGGGTTTGGTGTTTTTTTTGGGCACAACTGTACGAGTACGTGGATAATGCTTGTTTGTATGTGTGTGTGTGCGCCATAATTTGGGGTGGATTTTATTTACCGACGACGAATGACACGACAGTATATTGTTACATATCTCTTCGGTTGGATTAACGATCACACAATGGAGTCGTTTGCTCAGTGTTAAACCAGCTGTCATCTTATTATATCGTCATGACTTTGGAAATCATCATATTGTCACGTCTGTCCCATTCTTCTTCTGTCTGGCGAGGATGTCTTTCAAACCAATTTCTCGAGGTCTTTCAAACTTTGATTTTTTTTCTAGAGGATGATTTAATGACACGATCACCCGACTGCTTCCAAGAATGGTTTTGCATCATAAAGCCATATTTTTGAAGAGGAGGTTCAGCCAACCATTCCTTCCCCTGTACTTGTATACGAGGGACGTCTAAAAAGTAACAGGACTGACTTCAAAGAAATTTTATTCCAAAAAATATATTGAAATCACAGCTTGTCCCCTTCAAAATAGTTTCCCTCCAGTCTCACACACTTGTCCATCCTCTTCTTCCACGCTTCGATGCACCCCTGAAAGGCTTCTTCTGGAATCCTCCGGAGCTCCGTCGTCACGGCCCTTTTGATGCCCTCCACATCAGGAAATCAGGTCCCCTTGATCACCCCCTTGAGCTTGGGGAATAGTAAAAAATCACAAGGGGCCAAGTCTGGTGAATACGGGGGTTGCTCCAGAGTTGGCACGTTCCTCTCCGCGGATGCTCAGGGCGCTCTGAGCAGGGGCGTTGTCATGGTGGAGCACCCAGGCATTGTTCTCCCACAGATCCCTCCTCTTGTCCCGGACTGATCTCATGAGGTGCCGGAGGATCTCCTTGTACATGTATTGATTCACTGTTTGACCCTGTGGTAGAAACTCAGTGGATGATGCCCTTGATGTCAAAAAAACGCGATGAGCATCACCTTGACCTTCGACTTCGACATCCTTGCTTTCTTTGGTCTTGGTGATGCCGGACTTTTCCACTGACGACTCTGCCGTTTGGTCTCGAGATCGTATTCGAATATCCACGATTCATCGCCAGTAATGACTCTCCCGAGCAGGTCTGGATCGTCCTCGAGGCGCTCGATAATGTCTTGACAGACAGTGACTCTTTGCTGTTTCTGGTCCTTGGACAACAGCTTGGAGACCATCTTTGCGCACACCTTGCGCATTCCGAGATTTTCAGTGATGATGCTCCAGACAGTGTCCTTGTTGATGGAAAGTTCCTCAGCAATCATCCGCACCGTGAGTCGACGATCTGCGCGCACCATCTGCTTCACACGCTCGATGTTGTCCACCGTTCTACTCGTTGAAGGTCTTCCAGACCATGGATCGTCTTCAACCTCCTCCCGTCCCTCTTTGAACCTCTTGTGCCATTTAAATGCACGTGTACGTGACATCGTTTTTTCCCCGTAGACTTGCTGCAGCATTGTGAAGGATTCCGAAGGTGTTTTGCCAAGCTTGGCAAGAAACTTCAGATTGGCTCTCTGCTCACGACTCATAGTGTGACGACTCAGACTAGACAACGTGTAATGCACGACCTGTAAAAAAAAAAATCACACAATGAGCGCAGTCAACCATCACCAATGATATATATTTCTGGAATGTTACGAAAGACTATGCCGCAACCCGTTCATTCAAGTTGTGTAAGTGGAGCACACAGCAGGCTCAGTCCCGTTACTTTTTAGATGGACTTCGTATGCTCCACACATTTGTTTGCATTTGCTTGTGGACATTAAAGATATCGTGGTGTCATTCAAAAATAGTTGGCCATTGTGTGCTGGCACATTGCAGCAAAATTTCAAATTCTTGCCTTGGCTGCACTTCGAGAGGAGATGGGCACCACCAGGTCACAGAGGTGTCAATAAGTCACTCGAGCCAAGTCTCAAGGAAGTCTCAAGTCTTTGAGAGTAAGTCTCAAGTCAGTCTCAAGTCTTTGAGAGTAAGTCTCAAGGAAGTCTCAAGTCACCGGAGTATTACTTCAACTTGTGTCGAGTCCCACATTTACTTGTAAACCTTGGGGTCCAAGCTATCAAGGAATTAAGACACTGGAAATTTTTTGAGGAATTTAGTAATTTATTGCAATGTACATTCTAAACCCTCCGAGCTTGACATAAATAAGTTCCGTGATTGCCCTTCGATGGGTCTTTCAGACCCAGGTTTTGAAAGGCAGTAATTGTTGTAAAAAAAACAAAAAAACAGAATTTTTTTTTTTGTATTGTCTTACACTTGCTCTTTTAAATGAAATTCACTGGGAAAAATATCTCATGCAAATTCGGGAATAATCATTGCTAAATATAACTTGGGTGGGTCCAATGGAACCATCGACTGGATGCTGGGGGAAGGAGCCAGACGAAAAAACCTCCCACGAATGCATTCATGGGTCTTTTAGACCCGGGATTTGTAAGGGGATTGCTGTTGTCAAAAACAAAACAAAATGTATTTGTATTTCATTTAGTACTACTTTACAGGTGCTCTGTTAAATTAAATTCACTTGAATTTTTTTTCGGCAAATTAGGTACTAATCCTTGCTAAATATGGAAACTCGGGGTAGCGTTATGAATTCAAATTTCACCACAAACCGAAATGAATAAAAAAAAAAATTTTAAACACAAATATTTGTTGCCATGTTTTCGAAGCATCCATAAAAGGTCATGCAAATACCCATTTATATCACAAAGTTGTAGCACAATAACCATCGCAACGGGTCCAACGGACTCAGATTCTGCGCTTTCGTGCAAAAAGCTGCACAATGAAACTTTTTATTTGTCAACTTCAAACAATGGTGTTTTTTGCTTTGCTCCCAGCAAAAATAATTTTACGTTAAATTTACTTCTCATATCCAGTGTACCAACTGGATCATGTACATATGTACATGAGACTAGTAGGAAATTATGATGGACATTAAAATGAAGCATTTAACTTATTAACTGAAATTGTTGTCTTTTACGATACCTTACTTTTTGTACACCGCTCCTTTCTAATTCCATTTCTTGGCGACGCATGATGTCATGGCTGAGTACCGACGGAAGGGAGTACTCGGTGTTTTACTCCGTTTCCTTTCTTGATTGTTTGTTTGTTTTTCCAGGTGATCTCAGCCATCCTTTGATCTAGGAAGCTGAAATTTAGGGACAAAAGTGAAGATGTGCTTCGGCAAAAACATCATTTTTTTATTTTTTGAAAAATCAGTTAATTGTTTAAGTACTTAATTATTATCGATTTATTAATTACTTATATTATTTCTCATCCTGGCAATATGTCAGGCACCTTTTGAGCTAGGAAGCTGGTATTTGGACATGACAGTGACCGAGTGATTTGGCTGTAAAGAGTATTTTTGATTTATTGCTTAATCATTTAATCGATTAATTATTCATTTTTCGATTAATTACATCCAGATCTGGATGAAATGGTGGGGGGAGAAGGGGTAGTTAAACACAGACTGTTATGTTGAGTTGAAGGACAAAATAGAGGGAGACTTGGACAAACCAATGGGTGTGGGGAGTTATGAGGGGTAGGGGAGGATGCATGATGGGGACAAGATGGATACAGAAGGAAGGAAAAACTGGAAGTATATGGGAGAGAAGAGGTAAACTGGGGTAGAAAATATCATGGTTTTGTATTGGGGATGATCTGAGATGGTGGTGAACAGCTGTCTTGAAGATCTGGAGGGAAGAATGGCATTAAAGAGTATGTGTAAGTTGGGTCTATAATTGGGAAAAAACAAGAGGAACGAATGATCGGAGGTGAGCAATGATTCTGGATTTTGAGAGTTTCACCAGAAGAGGGTTGATGGGTGGACCATGTACACCCTGTAGGAACCTGGGGGTGGGGGGACAAAAAATGGAAAGCACAGAGGATGCAAGACCATAAAGGAGGGGGTAGAAGACAGAGATATCTCCAACCTGTCTGTGGTGAGAAAATGACAGGCCCATCGAACCTGTGCGGGAGGATGAAAGTCCTAGTCTTCAGGTCCTTGGTGCTTCCACTCTTGCTCTGTGGATGTGAGACTTGGACTCTGACCAGGGATCTGAGATGGAGACTTAATTCCTTTGGTACCAGGTCTCTTCGGAGAATCCTTTTCGATCGCTGGTCGGACTTTGTATCCAACGAGCGGTTGCTGTGAGAGACTCAAATGAGATTTATTACCTGCATAGTCTGTGAGCGTCAGCTTCGGCTGTATGGACATGTGGCTCGTTTTGCTGACGCTGATCCTGCTCACCAGATTCTCTCAGCAAGGAGACTCGTGAGTGGAGGAGGCCAATGGGCCGACCACGTGCCTCATGGTTGCAGCAGGTTGATCAGCATCTCAAGGAGATGGGGATGGGCCAGGTATCTGCCTGCTGGATGGCCAGATGGAGGTCATTGGAGTACCGGCAGAAAGTGGATTCAGTGACGCACTGCTCCGGCACATGCTCCCGTACATGACCCTGACCTGAATGGAAATTTTAAAAGATCTCCATTAATTCTTGAGCATCAACACCATGAATCATCATGCCGAGTTTCAAAACGATCCTTTGAGCCGCCTCGGAGGAGTGGGCAAGAACGAAAATTTGATAATGGACCCACTGCCTGACTGAAGGACATTATGGTTTCAACAGCTCATCTCGACATCGCTGAGGATGAGCTAAAAACGAAAAACATGGTGAAGCCATGAGTGAAGCCTCAGTTGACCCCCGTAACTATCTATATCTCTATACATAAAGTTGAAAGTGTGTCTGTCTGTGTGTCTGTCTGTGTGTTTCTCTGTGACCTATGCACGTGAAAAGTACTGGACTGATCCTCACCAAACTTCACATGCTGACAGAACATGTACCCGGGAGTGTCCCGATGTAAAAGAATTGTACTTCCGACTTCCGGTTTCCGAATTATGACGTCATCACCTGATTTCGTATTGTTAATTTTTCAAGTTCAGCCGATTGACATTGCCCACGCCATATACAATATATCTAACATGATTTTAAGCTTTTGTTTGTCTGTTTGTTCGTTTGTCTGCATGTGCTAATCTCCTGAAAGGTGAAAGATAGGAGCTAACCACTGAAACAAAAAAATGTTGGGATGGGCCCCGGGAAGGTTATAGGCTATGTGGCAAGGCCCCTCGGCCGGGGGGGGGGGGAAGGGGGTGTGTTTTCCCCTCACCAACCCCCTTAGCCTATGACTGCCATGGCGCAATCGGGAAGTGATACTGTGCTCGCGTCAGACATCTGTATAGAAGATTAAATTCATTCAAAAAGAACCCGGGCAGCGCTGGGTGCATTCACCTAGTGTCTCTTAAAATTAAATACTGTTTGAATGTCAGTTGCACCATAAGTAATACTATTGGAACGCACCTTTTCAACATAAACACCCTTTAGACTGCTGAGACTACTTGACCCTTTAGACATTGAGCCTCATTAGACCACGTAGACACTGCAGACCCTTTCGGCCCTTTTCGACCCCTTTCAAACCTAACTCCTATTGGAATGTATGCTTTAGAGTTGAGACCCTTTCGACTTTTAGAACCCTTAAAACCCTTATAGACCCTTGGAACCTTTGGATCCCATTTACTTATTAGACCCTTTACACCCTTTTGATGCCTGAGACCCTTTAGACTGGTGGTCCTTTGGACCTGTTAGACCCCTTCAATCACACACCACACAAACATTAAAAGTGTTTTCTTGAAATATACAGACGAGATACTTTTTCAGCAAATAATGCACAAACTCTACCCATCCAGAGGGTGCAAACTTTGCTCGTGAATAAAAAAAAATTTAAAAAACTTCTTCAGGGCATTCCTGTGGATGCTGATTGGTTTGAGCAAATTGGCCACAGGGCATTTTACACTCATCCAGTATTTGGGAATGATCATCCGATTTGATTGGATGCTATTCGCCTCTATGTTTGACATGTTAATTGCTAAATTCTGAGGTCTATGTGATGATTATTTCACAAAAATAATTTTATCATGGCTTATCCAAACTAGAGTTAGTCGTGAGGAAAATTGGGCTTTATCAGCCTGACATGATGGTATTCCTCATTATTCCTTGGGTTCGCCTGTAAAGAATTCTCATGCAAACATGCATTTCATAATACTGGGATATCCCTGGTTCATATCCCAGAAACTGTTGATTCATCTCTTATCGCCCGAAAAATCCATGTAAATATAAACTACAACATCTCTTCTCACTCTTATAACCCATGTAAATGTCAACTATAACATCTCTTATCACCCTTGTAACCGATGTAAAGTACACCGTAACATCTCCGATCGTCTTTGCACAACATGTACACTACCGGTCAAAAGTTTGAGAACACCCTCATTTTTCCAGTTTTTACTGAAATTTAAGCAGTTCAAGTCCAGTGAATAACCTGAAATGGTACAAAGCTAAGTGATAAACTGCCGGAGGTTAAAAAAAAGTTTAGGTTACCAAAAACTGAAAAATAATGTAAATTTCAGAGTTGTTAAAAAAGCCCCTTTTAGGGAACAAGTAATGGGTTAGCAACTGCAGCTGTTCTGCAGCAATGGAAGTAAATTAAGCCTTGAAAGTTGATGCAAGCAATTCCTACAGGTGTCCCAACTTTTGTTGATTGGTTACATACCCTCCATCTGTATAAAAGCAGTGTTGGAACAGACTGTGTTGCGAAACCCTCTGAAGCATTATTTGAACAATATTGCACTGCAGGAAGTAGTATATTGCTATCATAATGGCGAGAAAAAGACAATTAACAAAGGAAGACAGACAAATCATAATAACCCTTAAAAGTGTAGGTCTTTCCTTTGGAGAAATGGCAAAGAAGGCAAGGTGTCAGTGAGTACAGTTTCCTACACAATCAAAGGCACTTGGAAACTGGAGGGAACTCTGACAGGAAGATGTCTGGCAGACCCAAAGCCACAACACAATCAGAAGACAAGTTTCTGAGAGTCAACAGCTTGCGTGATAGGTGGCTCACAGGACAGCAGCTTCAAGCACAACTTAACACTGGTCAAAGTAAGGAAGTCTCAGTTTCAAGTGTGAGGAGAAGACTTCGAGCTGCAGGTTTGACAGGTCGAGTGGCAGTAAGAAAGCCATATTGCTAAGATGGCAAAATAATAAAAAGAGGCTTGCCTGGGCCATGAAGCACCACCAGTGGACTACTGAAAACTGGAAAAGGTTTTATGGACCGATTAATCAAAATTTGAAATCTTGGGTTCATCACGCAGTGTTTTTTTGTACGCCGTCGAGTCGGCGAAAGGATGGTTCCTCAGTGTGTGACACCAACTGTCAAACATGCAGGAGGAAGCGTGATGCTCTGGGGCTCTTTTGCTGGATCCAGAGTTGGTGACGTGCACAGAGTGACTGGCACTCTGAACCAAAAGGGCTACCACAGCATTTTGCAGCGCCATGCAATACCCTCTGGTCTACGCCTAGTTGGTCAGGGGTTCATCCTACAGCAAGATAACGACCCATAACATACCTCCAGGCTATATCAGAACTACCTTAGAAGAAAAGAACAAGACGGGAATCTTCAAATCATGGAATGGCCAGCACAGTCGCCAGACTTAAACCCCATCGAGCTGGCTTGGGATGAACTGGACAGAAGAGTGAAAGCAAAGCAACCTACAAGTGTAACACATTTGTGGGAACTTCTGCAACAGTGTTGGGAAGAACTTTCCGAACAATATTTGATTTCCATTGTAGAAAGAATGGCACGAGTATGTTCGGCTGTTATATCTGCAAAAGGTGGCTACTTTGATGAGTCAAAAATTTCGATTAAATTTTGTTCAACAAAACGATTCCATGATTTATTTGTTTATCTGCAATTGTTTATTTGCTCGATGCTTTAATTACAGAGTACATTGAAACATTAACTTGCTTAAATTTCAGTAAAATCTGGAAAAATGGGAGTGTTCTAAAACTTTTTACCGGTACAGGAATATGGACAGACTATTGCGTCAGCCTGGGAATTGTAAAACATGAAAATATAAAAGCAAATGTGATCAGCCATTTTCGATGCAAGAGAAAATTATCACAGCGTCAGTCAACTGTTAGCATCGATCAGGCCGTCAGTCATCTCCTGAGCCATCATAACCTCACTCACCGTGTGCCATATTTGTATTATTATTATTATTATTCGGCTGCCAATACTCAGCCTTGATCAACTACAACTTGGTTTGTTTAGCCAGTGGACAATATCGATGGAATTCTCAGATGACAAATGTGGTTGTCAATTTGATTTGATCACCAACATCTTTCCATCATCACGGGCCGATATGCAGCACAGTGATTGCGTGATTTTTTTTCTTATCATTCTGTTGGCACTTCATTGGTTGAGCTTGCATCTTCAAAGCCGATCTCGAAAATCTCAGATCATTTGATCACAATTATCTTTTCCTGCACTTGACGCCATCGGCAGTCAGTTTGTATCATTACCTAGCCTGCATTTCCATTATCGTGTCATATCATGAAAATGTCACGGAAGAGATGATTTTTGTGCCCAGGAAAGGCCGCAAAAATTGAGAATGATTCTCGCAAGACTCTCAATTGGTCCCTATCAGTTTCAGTCGACAAAAGCAGGTTGATTGCAGTGCCAATTGAGCTTAGCAGTCCATGCTGTGTGATAAAATTATTTATACTTTACGTAGTTCAGCAGCAACACCTTTTTTTATTCAGTATGATGTCTTTTGTTCCTCCTGGAAAAAATGAAGAATTTCTAATAGACACTGAAGTCACTGAATAGTTTATTGATATTGGCAAAGAAAAAATACTTAACTGGGTTTCTGGAAACAGAGTGTTTCTTTGGCCTTTCCTAAAAATGTGCTTCTTGCATGCATAGTTTATTCAAATATCTGCACCCTTTGGCTTCATCTGCTTATTTTCCTATAACGAGCCCACTACTGTTCTAACATCGACTGCTCTTACTGCCATATTGATCTGCAGACAATTGTTTGAATGAAAAAATTCAGAAGAGTTTCTCAGTGGAATGGACAGAGATAGAACCAGGGCCCACAGCCTGAAAGTGAAGATGAGGAGAGCTAGGACAGCGTTAAGGCAAGGGTGTTTCACTCAGTCATTGCGTGGAATCATGGAATGGTCTTCCAGGAAAGGTTGTGACAGCAGAAACAGTAATTCTGTTTCTATTTCAAGTAGATAGGTACCTAGAAGCACTGGGGATAGAGGGGCACATGGACATTAGTACGAATGGTAGGTATCTTGGGTATGGGTTGGTGATTGGATACCTGGGTCTTGATTGTCATGTCTGTGTGAGGGTCTTGTTAAAAGGTGAATGTCCTGCCAATTTGTTCATTCCTTCACCAACAAACCCTTCCACCATCCCCCCCCCACAAAAAAATTGATACCTCCACCAGGTTAAACAGTTTAGGTTTTGTAACCCACTGATCGGCCGGATCTAAATTCGGACCTGAACCCAAATCTAACCGGCTTGTTCTCGTTAACAAACCAACTCTTCCACCAAATTTTGTCACAACTTGGTCACAGATATCACACACCCAACCTGTCCACCAAATTTCGTTCGATTCCGTCCATAACTTTTCGAGATATCCTGCTCACAGACAAACAGACAGACCAACAGGGGTGAAAACAGAGCCTCGGTCCACCTTCAGTGGCAGAGGTAACGACCCTGGTGATGTCCCTGAGCATTCCCCTCCTATTATTCCCACCCCACCCCCCAATCTCATACTCATCCCCACACTCCTCAAGTAGATAATCCATTAAGTTCATGAAGTATAAATTGAGTCTATAAACTGATACATTGGATTAATGTGGTGGTGTTGCAGCACAGGCATGAAGGGCCAAATGGCCCCCTGTACCGAAGGAACCCTATTGTTTTTTTTCCTTCTGTGTAATCCGATTATATTCTGGTTAAGGTCTGGCCTATCAGTGGGATACAAAACATAAACTGTTCAGGCTGGCAGATGGATGCGCTCCACCGAGTGTCGTTCTTGTATTTGTCAGTTTTTCAAATTTGACGTTTGTTTGTCCTTTATAGTCTACCCTTTTACGTTTATTTTATATTTTACCTTTTATATTTTACCTTTTTATATTTATGATAGATTTTACCCTTTTATATTTATTTTACATTTTGTCTTTTTATATTTATTTTATATTTTACCTTTTTATATTTATTTTATATTTTACCTTTTTATATTTATTTTATATTTTACCTTTTTATATTTACTGGTACATGCCCATAAAAAAATAAAATAAAATAAAATAAATGAATATATATTCAAACCGCGAGCAACAAACAACAACCACACAGGCCGTTTCTTCGCTCTCGCGTGCCCGTACGTGCGTGGCCTGGAAGTTCGAATATTATTCGCAGTTACGATAATTCGCAATTTAGTTTTAATACCCAATTATTCAATGAGCGCCAACGTATTTTACCTTTACGCAATGTCGTGGCAAGGAAGAACAAAAAGAGAAGAGAGAGAAAAAAATTTACTTCCTGGTTCAGAGCATACCAGCACTCTGATGTTACCGAAATTTATACACCGTCTAATATGAAAACGATCATAACTTGGGGCATTGTGTTTATCTATAAATGCGCATAAGAAATCGAGAAATTATTAGAATACACAAAGTCATCATTATCTGGAAGTCTGTACATTGTAACCCGTAATGGATCCGGAAGTCCGTACGTTGTAACCCGTAATGGCGAACGCGGCTGAGCTTCCCTTTCCCATCGGCCATGCCCACGCAACAACGTGTCTATCATTGGTTTGGTAAATAAATGGCCATAACTTGGGAAGCACTTGTCCGATTAATATCAAACCTTGAAAAGGCACATCCTCAGGTCCCCAGCAATATACCTGGCAAGTTTCAATTAGATCGGACCAGCGGTTGTCGAGAAACGGCGGTCACACACACACACACACACACACACACACACACACACACACACACACACACACACACACACACACACATTGCTGGAATTATAGATAGATGATATATTTTACCTTTTTATATTTTTGATATATTTTACCTTTTTATATTTATTTTATATTTTACCTTTTTTAGATTTATTTTATATTTTACCTTTTATATTTTCTTCTTCTTCTTCTGTTTTTTGACTGCTCCCGTTAGGGGTCGCCACAGCGGATCATCCGTTATGATCCGCATCCTGATTTTGCATAGGTTTTACACCGGATGCCCTTCCTGACGCAACCCTGGTCGCCTCTTACGACACAGGGATAAGGATTGGGTTTCGCCATGATTCCGGGCTGCCCTACACCCTCTCATAGCGTGGCCCAGCGCAGAGCCCCCGTCCTCAAGCGATCCTCCAACCCAAGCCTCCGAGTAGCCGGATTACAGGCGTACGCCACTACGCCCGGTCTTACCTTTTATATTTTACCTTTTTATATTTATTTTATATTTTACCTTTTACATTTTACCTTTTTATATTTCTTTTATATTTTACCTTTTTATATTTATTTTATCTTTTACCGTTTACAAAAAGCTTCGTCTGAAAGCTGGAGATGGTCTGAAATGTAATGCTAGCTGGAAGTTTGAAGGCAGAATGTTTTGTAATTACAACCTCTAAAATTACAACATTTAATCCGGATTACTGAGGAACTTTGTTTTAATAGTACATTGAAAGAAATTTTTATATCAGTGAAAATATTTGATTAATAGAAAAGTTATCCATTTTAATTTAAGAGCTTTGTAAGAAAAGGACAATTCATGTAATTCAAAGGAGACATCTGGTTTTAATGTGTTTTTATATAATTCGGCTAAGCTGTAGTAAATGCCAAAACATTCCCATATGGATTAGAAAATGCTTCTTTTTGGGGGGGGGGCCGAGGAAATTCACAATAAATATGGATTCCCGTCAGGAGGAAAACCACATTGGAATCGATTTTTATTATTTATATTTAACCGGCGTGTTGGCGAAAGTGATCCTTGGCGTACCTCTAGTTCGGTCGTGCTCGGCCGTCATAAATGGTAAAATCGAGTTTGTTGCGATCTTTTGACCGATCTTTGTTCTTGTTATGTTCAATGGTTAATTTGGATGAACTTGTTGGCCTTCGAGCATTTCCTTTGCCCTTTTTTTAAGCCTCAGTAAACTCTGCACCAAATCAAAATGTCTGTGCAAGGAAATTGTTTTTGAAAGATCAATAAACTCATACAACACTGACGTCAGTTTCAAACACATAAACACAATTAGAGTGTATCGTAGGGTGCAACGCACATCACTGCCGCCCTCTATCCTTGCCTGTAGCAACGTCAAAATACAGTCTCCAAGCATGCCTCTGTAATGTGCTATCACATCCCCATTAAATGGAAGCATTTTTGAGATGTTTGGATGTATTTCAATGTCTGATTCCTGCTTCTTTTTCAAATTCAAAGCACTGGCTTTCATTGCTGCCAACTTATTCCACGCAATGTTGATTATATCTGCTTCTCAGATGGTGAGGCCAATGCGGTGCTGTATATCGCCATGGCAGGCTCCCACCAAGTTTGGGCTTACACGCTGCAAGACTGCACACTCCCTCGAGGAAGGTGAGCATTTGCCATAATGCAGCAACTACCCAGCAAGGAGAGTATATCACCAAAGTGTGTTTTTAAAGGATATAACCAAAGTGTGTGTTTTAAGTGAGAGGATATCACCAAAGCATGTGTTATGAGAGTATATCACCAAAGTGTGTGTTATGAGAGGATTGAGAGGATATCACTAAAGTGTTTACAGCAGAATGCAACCTAATGTGCTTCCACTTTGACTTTGGACTGAAGCACACTGAAGCTTGTTGGCATTTTTCTTCCTCTGCTGTTTTTTTGGGGGGGTTTTATTTGTCTCTTTCTTTGTTTTCTTCTTTCTTTCTATCGTTCTTTATTAGTCTCGCCCCAAAGGAGTTGAGACTTGTTATATAGTGTGTGTGTGTGTGTGTGTGTGTGTGTGTGTGTGTGTGTGTGTGTGTGTGTGTGTGTGTGTGTGTGTGTGTGTGGGTGTGTGTGTGTGTGTGTGTGTGTGTGTGTGTGTGTGTGTGTGTGTGTGTGTGTGTGTGTGTGTGTGTGTGTCCGCGTCCATATAGATTTGCTTTTAAAAAGTTTTCTCTGCAACCGCTTGTCCAATCGATGTGAAACTTTAAAAGTAGGAGGGACTCCAATGGAGAATATTTTATTGATAACTCTGATGCCATAGGTCACGTGCTTGGGCAGCCATATTGGAGTAAAGGAAAAAAATTGGACATAATCTCCGAAACCGCTCAATGAAAAAAATTGACACTTGGCATGTGTTATCAACTCCCCATGGGGTATATATCGTGACGACGATGACGTCATCGGTGAAGTGGTATTCCAGCCATAATTGGTTGAGTGGAAATTCTTATCCAAAAACTATGAAACTTCCTACGACCTGATGTGAGTGAAGAATTACATTTATGACGTCAACAGTCACATGGTCTGGTGGCCATATTGGATTGAAAATAAAAACGTAAAAAACAACTTCTCTAGAACCGCTTAACAAATCAATGTGAAACTTCATACATATGATCGAATAGCCATGGGGAATATACAGTTGTTTGAATTTTTTTTTCTTTTCATATTCCTCTTCATTGACACAATTTAGCCTTAATGTGCACATAAGTGGTTATTAAATTTCCGAACAATCAATCAATAAAGCTATGGATAATGGCAATGTATGTGACATAATAGGATGCATGGATGAAATGAGTATATGGGCAATAATAGTCGTTGTCCGTCATAGTAGCATATTCCGTTCACAATAATAGTAGTTGGCCATAATAGTAGCGTATTCAGTTAGCAATAATATCACCATGTTTTTTTTTCAGAATAAATGTGTGAGGTGATATTTTTATCACCTCTACGAGTGCTGTTCTAATTTCCTTCTTTGTTTCTCTTATTTATTTATTTTATTCAATGTACTAGTCCAGGTCAGGTCAGGTTCGATCTGTGACCTGCTACAGGTACCATGTAAACCTGTACTAACCTGTTCCATGGTCGGGTTGTCGGTGACTAAAACGTCTCCCCGACCAGGTTTTCTGGTGAGGAGGGTGTTTGGATATGGACACCCAGCAGGATTAAAAACAAAACCTGTCAAAGGGCGGAGGAGCTCCTTGTGAGCCAACGGCCATCCAGATCTAGTGCCCAACTGTGTCTGCGGACGTCCTCCTGCAGTTGGGTCACTTCTTATTAGGAGGTTGGTGGCAGGATTTGCACTCCGGCCACCGTAAAACCCTTCATTCCGCAAAACGCAAAAACGCAAAAAAATCTGAAAACCCACTCCGTGGGAGTACCTCCTGTGCAGCTTCCCTTCGCAGGGCAGCTCACCGGATGACGGGATTGGGGCAAAGCCTTCGGGACCCACAATCTTTGATAGGAGGGAAACCACGGGGTAACATCCCTGGGTCAGATTGCGGGAGAGTGTGTCGGAGTGGTGCTGAGGTGTCGTCCACCAGACGGCGGTCTCCTTGGGTTAACCTGAGGCGGTCCCTTCGGGTGGGTGCCTGGAATGTCCTATCCCTAAGAGAGGATGATCACCTGTGTCTGTTATCATCTGAGCTCAAGCGTTTGGACATCGGGATTGCAGCTCTCTCTGAGGTTCGGAGACCGGATTGCGGCGAGAAAATGGTGGGTGGTTACACCTACTATTGGTCTGGTCGCTCTGATGGTTACCATACCCAAGGAGTTGCTGTAGCTGTGTCCAATAAGCTGACCCCAATGATAATTGAGGTAACACTGGTCAACGAGCGTATTATGAGATTAAGGATTCGTCACTCCTTAGGTGTCATTTCCCTGGTCTCTGTTTATGCTCCGACTGAGGCGAGTGATCTCACCGTGAAGGATGCATTCTACGCCACACTCGAGTCTGTGGTTGATCAGTGCCCCAGACGAGATACACTTCTAGTCTTGGGGGATTTCAATGCATCGACTGGAACTGATAGGGACGGTTATGAGGTGTGTGTTGGTCCCCATGGGTCAGGAACTATGAACCAGAATGGCACTAAGTTCCTTGACTTTGCAAGAAGTCATGGACTTAGGGTGGCTGGTTCATGTTTTCAGCGCCCACAAGCTCATCGCTGGACTTGGTATTCCAACGCTGGAGGTGTGGCAAAGGAGATTGACCATGTCCTCATTGACGGTCGTTGGAGGATGATCCAGAACTGCAGGGTCTACTGGAGTGCTCAGTTCCTCAATACTGACCACAGGCTTGTTGTAGCAACTCTAAAGCTGCACCTTAAATCCTGGAGAATGGTACCATCCCAGCCGAGGCTGGATGTTGCCAAGCTCAGGGATGAGAGAGTAGCTGAGGAGTTTGCGAACAGGCTGAGTGGACACTTGGGGGGGTCTGGGTGCTTTGGGGGGGTCCTGAAAAGTTGTGGAGCGCCTTCAAGACCACCGTCCTTGATGTTGCCGGTGGATGCCTTGGAGCTCACCGCAGGGCAAAGAAGAATTTTGTCTCTCAAGGGACACTGGATACCATTGACCAGAGTCGCAGGGCCAGGCTGAATGGCAGAGCTGAGCTGTTCAGGGAGCTGAGGCGTAAAACTGTACGTGCACTGAGGGTGGACAAGGAGGCCTATGTGCGAGGAATCTGTGAGGGGGTAGAGCATCACCTGTGGACAGGTGATTCTCGTCCCGCTTACAGGGGAATTCGCGCATTACGTTCATCCAAGCCCATCCCTCGGAGCACTACAGTTCGAGCAGAGAGTGGTAGGCTCTTGACAGAGGAGTCTGAAGTGAAGGCCCGCTGGGCCGGTTACTTTGAGCGGTTGTACCAGGCTGATCCCCCAACTGTCGAGTTGGACGTCAAGGGTGTTACAGTCCCTGTTGCTGACCCTCAAATCAACTGTGGACCACCTACGCTTGTGGAAACACGGGCTGCGGTGAACCAGTTGAAACGGGGCAAAGCTCCAGGGATCTGTGGCATCCATGCCGAACTTCTCAAGGCTGGTGGAAATGCTGCACTCGTGTCGTTGCATGCAGTTTTGTGCTCTGCCTGGAACACAGGCATCATTCCAACTGACTGGAAGAGGGGCCTTGTTGTCCCTCTCTGGAAAGGGAAGGGTGATCGCCAAGACTGCAACAACTACCGAGGGGTGACGCTGCTTTCAGTGCCGGGCAAGGTCTTTGCTCGGATAATTCTTGATAGGGTTCGCCACCATCTGCTTGAGCACCAGCGTCCAGAGCAGTCAGGCTTCACACCAAAGAGGTCAACGATTGACCGTATTCCTTGCACTTCGTGTCCTCACCGAACGCAGACGAGAGTTTCGGCAGGGGCAGCTTGCAGCCTATGTTGATCTCTCTAAAGCGTTCGATTCAGTGAATCGGGATGTCCTCTGGAGGATTCTTGGTCTTCGTGGGGTGCCACCAAAACTGATCGATCTGATGTCTGAACTCTACTCTGGTACTGAGAGTGCTGTGAAGTGTGGTGGTACCATCTCTGACTTATTTCCAGTTGTTACTGGAGTTCGTCAGGGATGTGTACTTGCCCCCACACTTTTCAGCACTTGTATGGACTGGATTTTAGGGAGGATGTCGGAGAGATCAAGTTGCGGTGCGTCATTTGGGAATGTCAAGATCTCGGACCTTGACTTTGCAGATGATGCAGTCATCTTTGCGGAGACTTCAGACATCCTCTTGGGGGCCCTCGAGGTGCTGAATGAGGAGTCGGAGCCGTTGGGATTATGGGTTTCTTGGGTCAAAACTAAGATCCAGGCTTTCGGTGACATCTTGGATGCTGCTGTCCTGTCTGTGTCTGTTTGTGGTGAGGATGTTGAGGTCGTGGAGAGATTCACTTACCTTGGCAGTGATATTCATGTCTCTGCTGGCTGCGAGTCAGAGGTCAATAGACGTCTGGGTCGGGCCTGGGGAGTCATGGATTCACTGGATCATGGGGTGTGGCGCTGCCGGTACCTGTGCGGGAGGACGAAAGTCCGAGTCTTCAGGTCCTTGGTACTTCCAGTCTTGCTCTATGGGTGCGAGACTTGGACTCTGACCAAGGATCTGAGACGTAGACTTAATTCCTTTGGTACCAGGTCTCTTCGGAGAATCCTTGGCTATCGCTGGTCGGATTTTGTGTCCAACGAGCGGTTGCTGAGAGAGACTCGGATGAGATTTGTTACCCGCATAGTCCGTGAGCGTCAGTTGCGGCTGTATGGACATGTGGCTCGTTTTCCTGACTCTGATCCTGCTCACCAGATTCTCTTAGCGAGGGAGTCTCCTGAGTGGAGGAGGCCAGTGGGCCGACCACGTGCCTCATGGTTGCAACAGGTTGACCATCATCTCAAGGAGATGGGGATGGGCCTGGCATCTGCCTGGGGGATGGCCAGACGGAGGCCCCTGGAGTACCGGCGGAAAGTGGACGCAGCGACGTGCTGTTCTGGCACATGCTCCCATACCTGACCTGACCTGACTAGTCCGAGCTCCTCCACGAGCATTGATTAAGTATGCAAAAGAAATCTCTTCTTTTAACTTTTGTTTCTTTGTTTCTTTCCTTTCTCTCTTTCCTTTAGTCCTTTATTTCATTAGCCCCCATCAGACTTAGTCCAAAACAGAGGCTTATTGATTTGGTCTCAATTTCCGTGTGCGTGCGTCCGTAACCATATCTCTGACCTGTGTGGACCAATTTTATTCGTACTTGGCACAAAGACAACACATGACAGTATACATCGGCACATCATTTTGTTTCGTGATACGATCAAAGATGGCCAATTGGTGGCCATTTTCGTAAAAAAAAAAAAAAACAATGTCACCCGCAGGGTGACCCGTATCTTGCCAAAAGGTGACCACGTGTGACTTCTTTAAGGTCACACTGAGGTGAACAGAGCTGCAATCCACCAGGAGCGACTCCTTGAGGAATATCTGCCTACGAGAGATTCCGATGAGAATCGTTCTACAGAGTAACCATGAAAAATATGCTTTTGCCTCATAACGTCACCAAATGACGTCATAATGTCTCAAGCTTGACATCTAGAAAGCACTCATCAAGGTGTTAAATTTGAGGTACTACACGATATGGTTCCTAAAACTTGAAAATTTGACCTTGGGGTCAAATATGTTTGACCTTAGGCGCTAACCATGAAGGTCAAGGCCAATCGCCACCAAAAATTAATCAGCTGAGCGCCAGATCATGAACTATATTCCCATGAAGTTTGAAGACGATCCGATCAAATTTACTCAAAAAATAAGGGTTTCGTCAACTCCCCTGATTTGCGACAAAGTGACTTTGACCTTTGACCTTGACCTTCAAAATTTTATGCGCTGAAAGGGACCTCTATAGGCCTCTGATATGCAAAGTTACAAAAATTTCCAAACATAACTGTGCTCTGCAGAGTGATTTATACGTGATTACAGACCAAAAAAATAAAAAAAAATAAAAAAAATTAAAAACATATGAAGGTCAAGGCCAATCGCCACCAAAAATTAATCAGCTGAGCGCCAGACCATGAACTATATTCCCATGAAGTTTGAAGACGATCCGATCAAAATTACTCAAAAAATAAGGATTTCGTCGACTCCCCTGATTTGCGCCAAAGTGACCTTGACCTTTGACCTTGACCTTCAAAATTTTGTGCACTGAAAGGGACCTCTATAGGCCTCTGATATGCGAAGTTACAAAAATTTCCAATGATAACTGTGCTCTGCAGAATTTTTTATACGTGATTATAGACAAAAAAAAACATACAAGCTGACTGACATATCTTGCAAAACTTCGTTTTGGCAAGATAAAAACAAAAAAAAACATTATCGAACACATCCTCAACCATTTCTCGGACATGCATTTACCGATCTTGTTCAAACTTGGCACAAAGATAAGGAATGATGGTTTACAAAAGTCTGTAATTTGTTTTCGAAATTAGATCCAAGATGGCCGACCGGTGGCCATTTTAGTTCTAAAAATACCCGATATTGAACACATCCTCAAGCATTTCTCGAACCTCTATTTACCAATGTTGTTCAAACTTGGCACACAGACAAGGAATGATTTCCTACAAGTGTGTGTCGTGTTTTTTTGAGATCAGATACAAAATGGCCAACTGGCAGCCATTTTAGTTTTTTTGAAAACCCGATGTTAAACACGTCCTCAACCATTTCTCGGATATGTATTTACCAATGTTGATAAAACTTGTCACACAGATAAGGAATGATGGCTTTCATGAGCACATCGTTTTGTTTCGAGATCAGCTCCAAGATGGCCATATTGTTACTTAAATGTGTCCCCAATCATTTTTCAGACATTCATGGTCCGATTTGGTTCAAACTTGCCACAAGCATAGTACATGATGGCATACACGTGCACTTTCCTTTATTTTGCGATCTGGTAAACTGGCAGCCATTTTAGTTGAAAAATTATAAATCAGGTATCGAACACATCCTCAACCATTTCTCGGACATGCATTTACCGATCTTGTTCAAACTTGGCACAAAGATAATGAATTATAGCTTACGTATGCATGTCTATATTTTTCAAGGTCAGATCCAAGATGGCTGGCTGTTGGCCATTTTGTTACTTAAACGAGTTCCCAATTATTTCTAAGACATGCATGGTCTGATTTTGTTCAAACTTGGCACAAGTACAATACACGATGGTATACACTTCCACTTAACTTAATTTTGTGATCTGATCAAATATTGCCGACCGGTAGCCTGGTGGCCATTTTAGTTGTAAATAAATATGGGCTTGCCCTTTCACTTCGGACAGAAAAATTACTCAAGCAACGAGGGCTCTGACATTTTATTTCTTTTTTTTCCTTGTTTCTTTTATTTTATCTCAGTTTAGTTTTTCCTTTTGTGTTTTCTTTCATTTCTTTTTTCAATGCTCCCTTTTTAATTTTCTTTCTCTCCTTTTTTGCGTTATTTTCTTTTTGTTCATTTTATTTTCGAAGCAATTCGCCTCTTGTGCTTTGTTGAATAATGATCTGAACATTCAGGATTGTGTGGGCCATTCTCACCTTGGACTGGATACTCGGATACTTTGTGAACCACACGCGGCAACATGCTTCTCCATTTCAAATTCCATAAGCTCTCAGTTTCAGAATATTATTTTGCATCCGAAGTGTTGCCCTATTTCATGTTGTGTTTGTGCACCTGCCATGGTGGTGAGAGATTGAGGATCGGGGTTGGGGCAGAGGAGGAGGGGAGGGAGGTGGTGGTTCAAGCGATTTTTTTATTTATTTATTTATTTATTTTTTTCAAACAAAACACGATCTTTATTCATATCTAAGTTGTGACTTATCTTTGGTTTTCAAGGTGTAGTGTTGAGTTCTCATGGGTTAATTGTGCATTGTTACTTTTTAATACTCCCTGCTTAAAATTCAATGGAGAATCTTGTATGACATTACCATTGATCCAAGTGGAGGTCGAGTATGCTGGCTGGGGATACACTGGATGGGTTGCCATTTTGTTTGCAGTAGAGACCTAAGTACTGTTGTGAATTCGCGCCCGCCGGCGTGCGAACGGCCACGAAACTCGGATTGCGGCACGTCGCCCACCGGACGGACAATTCAGTCGTGACCCTCCGGGAACTATCGCCCGGAGCCAGTCACGGGTGGGCCTTTCGACCTCACCACAATCGTGCCAATCGGCCACCCGCGTAGGATAGGGTTGTTCTCCAAACTCGACCTACCTGAGTACCCACGCGGATGGTAAACCGGGCGATCGGACCTCGCCACAGGTCGACTCCGGACACGAGCCGCTTGGGCGGCCCGTTCCGTGCTATCGGGATAACCGAGCGGTGTTATCGTCGACCTGGACGGTTCAGATTAATTACCGGGATGTGGCACCCACTACGAACCCCTTTCCGTGAAGCAAGATGGAGGGTCAATAGAGGAAAAGACAAAGCGAAACGGGCACAGTTCAACATGCAAGCACTTTATTCACACACACACACACACACACACACACACACACACACACACACACACACACACACACACACACACACACACACACACACACACACACACACACACACACACACACACACACACACACACAGACAAGCACGGAAGGCACGTATTTACAGTCATACGGTAATGAAAAATGCACATATAGCAATTAAAACAGAAGAAACTATGCAGAGCTACAACCGAATACACGTACACACGGCAACACTTAAAACAATACTACTTGAGCCAGACTGGCACCACCCACGGACATTCACACAAAATCCCCAAAGAAAAGAAAGAAAGAAGTCGCGACTTCCCTTTTATGGCTGGTGAGTCCCTCTCGTGCGACCGTCGGCGTGGTCGCGCCTGGCCGCGACTCCGATCCCTGGCGTGGTAGGCGAGTCCTCTCCGGCGTGCCTCGCGCCGGCACGTGTTGGCCGCTCGACGCCATGAACGGGGTTTTCGGCACTATCTCAGCGCGGATAGAAAGGGGGGGGGGAAACGTTGTTGCTCGAGGTCGTGGTGTGGGGAATGGCAGACGCTCCGTCCTGCTAGCGTGGTCTTGGTACCGCACCACAGAAGACCAGGCCAGCGGCCACCACGAAGAGGTGACGATGACGAAGAGAGCAAGAGCCAGAGAGAGAAGAAGACGAAGTTAGCCAGAGCACCCAAAAGCGCTCCGCCCGTGTCCGACTTTTATAGCCCGGGGCTCCGCCCTTCACTCCGCCCCCGTTTTCGGCTCCACCCTCCTTCGAGAGGGTTCTCGAAGAGGGGCGTTCCCTCACCCCGACCGCCTCACGCTGGTCATCCACCAATCGGCGGCGAGCTGCCCTTCCTCCTTCCTTCACACCAAGCGTGGGGAAAAATGGCGGGAAAAACAGGCGGGAAAACCTGCGCATCCTCGCAGTTCCCTCCTTTGTGCCTTTGTTTGCCATTCGGAAGCGGACGTAGTGGCGAAGATGTAGTAGCGTAGATGGTGGAGGTGGCGTGGTTGCAGTGTGGTTGGCGCTGTGATGGGGATGGCGTGGTTGTTGAAATGTTGTGTGTTTGAAATAAAAGATAGAAAAAGAAAAACGCCCAACTCAAAGCGTCGCAGCCCGGATGGATCACATAAATTCCCTCTATACAACGGGTTTGGGCTAACTACACATGTACCTATGAAGATATCTCACCTGAGGGTCCTTTATGGTGTAATGCGAATTTCGACAGCCGTAACAGTACTATAAGAGTTTGGAAATGCAAAATGCCATATTCTTAATAAATACCATGACATTGGATATTGAATTTCATCAAGATGTTATGTGCATCAAGCAGAAGGAAATACATTGTATATCCTAATCAAAATACTGTCATGACATTTCCATACATAACAGAGTAACCAATAAATCATTGCTGAGTTTGTTGTGCTTGTGGTGCTGTAATATTGCTTATACAAGGCCTTCTTTGAAAATTGAGCATAATTGGCTGTTGATTGAAAGTGACTGGTCTGGTTGGCTTACAATAATGCTTGGCATTACCATCTGCATCAAACCCCTTGGAAACTTCCATTGTAGAAAGAATAGACGGTTGTTTGAATAGTCACGCAAGGGCTTGGATTCTGCTTTACATTTTGCTGTGCAGGAGTTCGTGCAGACATCATCACTGAAGGACGAAGACAAAAGGCACAATTTTTTCCTGTCCTCCCCAGGAGGTGCTCAGAAGGCATTTGTGGTTTTGTTTAGTTAATATAATACTTTTAAACTTTGACCAATCATGACCCCACACAGATCGCATATTTTTCCCTGTGGTAACTTTGGCATGCTAAAAGCCGCTCTTGCATGACTGCACCATGCATGGCCAATCCAGAAGCCAGATCACAAAGATTGCCATCAATGCTTGTTATTTTTGAACTTCACGATAAACAAATCCTGCTAAATAATGTCTTTCTGACTTAAAACGAATATTTTTACCTTCGCATTCTGCGAAAGGTTGTGTTTTGGTCGGTGTGTATTTATTTATTGATTTATTTATTTATTTATTTGTAACCTTCTGATTCGTATAACTCAAAAAGTATTAAACCGAATTGCATGAAATTTGGTGGGATGATTGGTTATTAGCCACGAAGCATTCGATTAGATTTTGAGATCGTTCGGGTCAAAGGTCAAGGACAAGGTCACGAAAAGGTCAAAATCGTCTTTTTACGATAACACGGTCAATTTTTATTCAATTTGCATGCAACTAACGCCAAAATGTTCAGAATTCAACGCCTCATCTTGTGATATGCAATATGACACAATGACGCCCATACTATTGTTACCGGTTAGGGGTCAAAGGTCAGGGGGTCACGACCTTGAAAAATATGCGGTTTTTGTCATAACGCGGTCAATTCTTGTCCGCTTTACATGAACCCAGCACCAGAATGTTCAGAATTTAATGCCCAATCTTGTGACACAATGACGTCATAAGACATGTCACCGGTTGGGGTAAAATGTCGGGGGGGGGGTCACGCCCTTGAAAAATATGCGGTTTTCGGCATAACTCAATCAATTCTAATTCGATTTGCATGAAACCAGCATCAAACGAGATTACCTTCTCTTGTTGAAACGTTGTATTCACCGAGCTTGCGAGTGAAGACTCGCCAAAACGACGTGAGTTGATTGTTGTTTAGTCCGTAGCCCCCGAAAGTCGGGGGGGGGGTCATGACATTATAGATATGTGGTTTGTGTCATAAGACCATTCATATGAAACCAGTTCCCCACACTCATACCAAGAACAAAAAAAGTAGTGGTGGCGAAGGTATGCGCTCTATGAGTGCCCGTTCTAGTTTTTGATGTAATTAACTTAATTCTGCTTTAAAAACATTTTATAAACAGATGTTAGTTGAAAGAAAGATGTACAATGATTTAATTTTTTTTTCCTTCCAGATCTGTTGTATTATGGGTTCTTCTGCTCATTTTGTGCACAACATCAAAACCAGGTTTTGAGCATTTTCTTTTTCCAGAATCCGTCGTCACATGTATTAACTTGGGCGTGGAAGCATCTCAGACGTGGCACACAGTTGCTTTGCTGCGTTCAAATATGATACCCGATGCTCGAAGAAAAATGATTTTAATTGTGAGGCGCAGATGCATTTTCTCCAACCTAGAAGACATTGTAGCGGAGATTTATCGGAGTTCAATAAATTTTGGCCGAGCAGCACCTTTGATGCTACCATTGAACTTACGCTTGCTTTTGACTTGAAACCACTGAATAGGCATTTCTGCCTTTTGCTGCAGTAGCTGTTGTGCCTTGAAAATCGTTTCATCTGGAGAGCCCGGGTGGTGTTTATGTGTGACAGCTTATAAAATCGCCAACTCCCCGAGCACGCAAAGATGGTCGTGAGGTTCCACCTTTGTGGGAGCGTATGGTTAAACACCTGGCGGTAATCAAATTTGTTTCTTCAAAATAAATACACCCAATGGAATGATGCCCTTTTGAGAACCCCATATTTCAGACTTGCAGAGAACCGGATGACAATCTAAGGAAGAAGATTTAAGGAGCTTCAACACAAAATCGATTTAAAATAACCCACGCAAAAATGATCCAGTTAGAAATGTAGTATATGAGAGTTGTACTCTCATATACTACAGTAGTCTGCAGGGAATTACTACAGGAAAGGAATGTTATTTTTGCCTGGGAAAATATAGAAGAACAAGAATGGAAGACTGGACCAGAAGCGGAGTCGGTTATTTGACATGAATTGCTGAGATTTTCGCCACAAGAGAAAAGGGAAGTATTAATCACAAATATTTCGATCACTTCAATAAGAATCATGAATAATTCCACGAACGAATATAATAGACCGGCACTCGGTCGAGCACATACCTCCACCAGGCTGAACAGTTTACCGCTTGTGTACCACTGATCGGCCAGATCTGCCTCTGTAGCTTCAGTAAAATCTAATCTGCTTGATCTTGTCACCGAACCAACTCATCCACCAAGTTTCGTCCGAATTTGTCCACAACGTTTTGAAATACCATAACGTGCTATGTATCGTTTTAAAGTGAAGAAACACTTCGAATTTTAAATATTCTTGTATCCGGATCTGGATCTTCACCAAAATCAAAGCAACTCTTCCTTGTAAAACACCCAACGTGTCTCCCAAATTTTGGCTGAATCCTTCCCTAACTTTTTGAGTTATCCTGCTCAAAGACAGACAGACAGACAGACAAACAGAGGTGAAAACATAACCCCCCCTCCTCCCTGTCCACCTTCGATGGCGGACATAAAAAAAGAAAACAAAAAACAAATTTCCTGGTATTCTGGGGACAGAAAATGAAATATGATTGCGACCATCCTGATGGCAATTTTGAGGTTTTTTTTATTTTTTTAAATACATGGTCAATCCTCATGGAAGGGCGAGGACACAGAACAGATCAGGCCACAGCATAACAAAGGGAACAGCAGAAGAAAGGGGAAACACCAACAGCGGGGTGAAGAGAGAAAGTAGACGGAGATGGACAAAGGAATGCAGGTAACAATGACGGGTAGGGGAGAATGCAAGGGTTGGACAAGATGGATACATGAGGAAAATTTTTGGAAGGGTTAGGTGGTTTAACAGGTGTAGAAAATATCATGGTTTCGGATGGAGGATGACTTGAGGTGGTGGTGAACAGTGGTCCTGAAGACCTGGAGGAAAGAATGAGATTGATGAGGTGTGGAAGGTGGTTACACAGGTGGGAAAAAAGCGGGACATATTTGTGGAGGTGAGCAGTGGTTCTGGATTTCAGTAGTTTCACTTGGAGGAGGTTGCTTGTGGACCGCGTGAGTCCTGCAGATACTTGGAGGGAGGGGGACCAAGACTAGAAATGAGGCGGAAGAAGACAGAACGACCACTGACCTGTCAGCGATGGCAAAGTGATCGGCCCTTCGACCCAGCTTCATTGCAAGAGATTCCAATGACCTTGAAAGCCTTGCTTTCCATGGGGAGGGCCGTACTTCATCAAGCTGTGGACGAAAGCCTTGGAGGTGGAGAGGAGCTCAGGTGTGCCAAGGACGGATTTGGCAGGACGGAGGATACCAAGTCAGCGTCTGGCTTTAGAGGCCAACTTTCAAAAATGTGGCTTGCCGAAGGGATATCATGGCTGAGAGTGAAACCCAAGACTTTTGAGTGACTGAAGCTGTTTGAAAGGGTTGCTGAGAAAGTATATGGGAGGATTTGCAGTGTGGTCCTTTCAGGAGAGAGACAGAGACAGAGACAGAGACAGAGACAGATAGAGACAGAGACAGAGATAGATTTCTCAGGATTGAAAGACTTATTCCAAGTGTTTGACCAGTTTGGATTTTGTCAAGGTCTGAAGAGAAAGAAGAGGCCGCTGCCCATCTGTCAGAAGGATGAGGGATGTCACGGCAGAGAGTGGAGTCATCAGCAAAGAGATCATTGATGAATATTAGGAATAATATGGGGCCTAGAACACTGACTCGGGGTATTC
>NC_140961.1:9372340-9414840 GCF_056783735.1 Eptatretus burgeri | reverse complement strand
AAGCAATGGCATATTTTGTGCAACGGGGGTTAAAGATTACCTGCTTAGAGAAGACCTCAACTCACCTGCTTCAGTCAGGCTCGTAAAAGCTCCGTTACCTTGCTCAAAATACTCGCCTCGGTCGCCAACATGCAATACGTTGGAAAATTACTTGCCTATTTGCCTTATTACTCTATGCAGTAAATGTTTCCTGATGGACAACTGCAAACTTTTCCAGCCATTGTTTGCAAACAAATGGCCGAGAGATAAAGTAATGTTAGCATGTTTGAAAGGTTTACCTTATATCCTTCAAGTAGCAGCCGAGCTATTCGCTTTTACCAATTTCCGGTTAGAAATACAATTGCAGTCATATGTGTTTACGATTGTAAATTAACACACGATATAAGTGCACATGAAACCAACTGCTTCAGTAAATACCAATAACAGTGTCATTTTATAGTATCGGTCAATACTTTGTGTGTCCACCTCTGGCCTTCTTGAGTGCCATCAATCCTTGACCCAAACTTCCTGAATACAACTGAAGCACTCTTACAGGAATATTGTGGCAAATATCCTGGAGTACATTCTACAGTTCTGTAAGCTTAGTTGCGTTCCACTTGTTCTTCTCCATTTCCAGATAATCCCATATGGCCTTGACAGAGCTCGTATCAATACTCTGAGGTGGCCATTCTAACACTTGGAACACACCTACTGCACCTTATTCTCCAAATACTGTTTACGATTTTTGAAGCGTTTTTTGGATCATCATTTTGTTTGGGAAATGAATTCTCTTCCGTTTAAACAATTTCCACTAGGAACTGCATGGTGCTGCAGTATCTGCTTGTACTTCTCTTTTGTTAGCTTGCCATTGATTTAAACAAGTGTTCCTAAACCAAAAGCTAAGATGCAACCCTAGACAGTCACAAATCCTCCCCAGTGTTTAACAGTAGGCTGCCAAGATTGTGTGCCGCAACGTTCTCCAGGTCTTCGGCGTACGAACTGACGTCTTAGATCCAAAGAGTTCAAACTTTGATTCATCAGATCAGAGTACTCAATTCCATTGTTGGTGTTGCCTTGTAAATTTGAGTATTTTCACCTTATCCTGTGGTCTCAGCTGTGGTTTCTTTGCAACAACTCTGCCATGAAGACCTGCTGCAATCCTGTGCACTGTGCTGGACGACATGTTAATATTCAGGCCTGCTGTCATTTCATTTGTCACCTGGTGACTTGATTTTATACTGTCGCATAAGATAAGCAACTTCAAGAGCTTGTCTTGCCTTGGGGAGGTTGTTGGGTTCCTGGGCTTTTCTTGTCCTGTACCGACCGAACCAGTATATTCCAAGTGTTGCAAAGTGTACCTCACACCAGTGGAGGAGATCCTTGACTTTTCTCCTATTTTCTTCAGTGTGCCTGAGTGCCCTGCGGAAATATGGAGGGGGGGGGGAGATCACAAACTGAGAGGGGGGGGGGCAAGGCTGAAGAGGAGATGGCAGAAGACAGAAACACCACCGACATGCCTGCGGTGAGAGAGTGAGAAACCCAAAGCCTTAGTTTCAATGCAGGAGATACCAATGATCCTAAAAGCCTTGGTTTCCACAGCGTGAAGCTGAGAAAGGTGTGAGGTGGAAGTGCCAGCCCAGAGGGGACAGCAGTACTCCATCCGGCTGCGGAAGAAAATTTTGTATGTGGTTAGGAGCTCAGGTGTGCCAAGGAAGGACTTTGCACGAAAGAGGATGCCCAGTTTGTCGGCCAGCTTGGAGATGTGGCTTTCCCAGGAAAGATCATGGCAGATAGTGAAACCCAGAAGCTTGAATGAAAGGACTTCTTCAAGAGGATTGTTGAGAAAGTAGATTTGGGGAGGTTCCAGACGGTCATTTCAGAGAGACATGGGGAGCGTGTAAGATTTGACAGGGTTGAAAGACACGTTCCAAGTATTGGACGAGGTTGTGATTGTATCCAGATCTGCAGAGAATGAAGAAGCTGCTGTTTGCCGATCTGAGGGATGATCTATGGTACGGCAGAGAGTGGAGTCATCAGCAAAGAGATAAAGAGGATTTTCCAGAGAGTCGGAGAGATCATTGATGAAAAACAGAAAAAAGAATAGGGGCCAGAACACTGCCTTGAGGAACTCCAGCCTGGACAGGAAGAAGGGATGAGAGAACTCCATTAAGGGCCACGCGTTGTCTGCGACAGGAGAGGATGTCTGCGAGCCATGAGTGGAGAGTGCCTTGGATACTATAGGAAGAGAGTTTGGGAAGCAGGGCAGTGTGCCAAACCATATTGAAAGCTTGCGAAATGTCTTGGGAGATTGATCTGATCTCACGCCTGGCATTGAGGACCTCCATCCATTATTGGGAGAACAGAAGCAGCATATCCAGAGTGGAGTAACCTGATCTGAATCCAAATTGATGATCGGAAATCAAGCCATTGAGGAAGTGGAAGGATTTAATGTTGGAAGCTATGATGGATTCCAGAACCTTGCTGATGATTTGGAGAAGGCTAACAGATGGCAGATGACCTTGAGCAAATGAGAGGGTAAACAGAACAGAGAGAGGGTGAGCAAGAGCAGAGGAGCAGGTTTTTAGGACACGTGGGCTGATGCCGTCTGGACCGGTTGCAGAGTCTGAGTCGAGGTTTGACAGCAAGCTCTCCACCTTGTCAGGAGAAAAGGACACAGAGTCCAGAAACAACAGGGAATGACTGGGTAAGGTGGGTACAGAAAGCGATGTGTATGGGACGCAAGGTTTAGAAGGAAACACAGAGTTTAGGCATTTAGGCGGTAGAGTTATTGGGGGGTACAAAAGATCATGGGGAGAGAGGAGGAATGACATGAGACATTTCATTTTCCGGACCAGCGGCTAATGAATTCCAGATCTCAAGAGAGTGCCTGTCAAAAGAAGAGAGAGTTTTTCAGATCATTGAAGAGGTCGTTTATGTAAATGAGGACCAAGATTGGGCCCACGACAATGCCTCAAGGCACTGCAGAATTCGTTGGGAGAGGAGAGAAGGCTCAATTGACAGCATCGCGTTGACTGTGCGAGTGAAGGTCTTTGAGGGGAAGTCAAAAAGGCAGGTATGAAGGCAGCCTTGTCCACAACAGGAAGCAAGCTTGGCAAGCGGAACAGGAAGCTGCACGATGTCAAATGAAATTCATTCGTCTCAAAAATAGTTCAACCTTTTCTCTATTTCTTTTTTTTGCACAAGTTAAGGCTCATGGAAGAGCAAAATGACAGAGCAGTGAAAAGATCAACAGATTGTCACAAGGACAGAGAAGGAATAGATGGACAAAAAACCCCACCATATCTCCATTGGTATATGTGAAGGGAAAAAACTAGTCTTAAAGACACTCTCTTGTATTTACAAGATCCAATAGCCATATACTGTCGTAACAAGACCGAAGGTTAATTAGTTTATTAACCTCATTTCCAAATGTCAGCTCGAAACGGCATCATCAATTGGTAAAGAAACCGATTGAACCACACAGTCATGAGCAACGATAATCTCCCACAGTACAAACTTTGTAATCCCTTCAATGTCTGCACAGGAAATAAAGGAGTGTTCGAGTCAAACGAGTAGGAGGTGTATCACGCAAGCACAAATTTCAGGTGTATAATTTGGTAAGCACATCAATTCACAGACTCCAAGAGTGAATCATTTCACACATTTAAAACACATCATGATATTCCGAGCGGCCTCTTCGCGCAGCGTTTGCTTGTTGATGTTTCTGTGCTTCGAGATCGTCACATTTCGTTGTTACTGCTGCACATTTCATTTTTACTGCCCCACTTCGCAAATGCTTTTTCACAACACCGATGTCACAAACCAATGGGTATTATTTCCCCCAATATTTGCCTTGAATGTCATTCAATGACAGCAAACCATGAAGATAAATAACAGCATAGCTTTAAAAAATGTCACGTGCGCAATTTCAATAAGGGAGTGAGGCACCGACGGGTGTGCCGTCCCTCGGATTTACGTTGCACTGCTGTCATGTCTGAGAGCATTAGTTGGTGGACGCCAAAGATGCCATGGTGTCCCTTCATGTAGAGTGAGTAATTTATCATCGAAACCCTGAAAATACAGTCACCTTTAGTCACCCCCCCCCCCGCCCCTCCATCCGAGTCAATAAGTTGTAGAATCGCCTTTGATAGCGATCACAGCTTCGAGTCTTCTTGGGTATGTCTGTATCAGCTTTGCACATTGGATATGGGGAGTTTTTCCCATTCTTCCTTGCAGATTTGCTCAAGCACTGTCAAGTTGGATATGGATAGGGAGTGTTGGTGAGCAGCAATCTTCAAGTCTTTCCACAGATTCTCAGTGGGATACAAGTTTGGGCTTTGGATGGGCCATTCGAGGACTTTCACGTTCTTGTTCTGAAGCCATTATAGTTTTGCTTTGGCCGTATACTTCGGGGTCATTGTCCTGTAAGAACATAAATCTTCGCCGCAGTCGAAGGTCTTTTGCACTCTGAAGCAGGTTCTCCTCAAGGATTTGCCTGTATTTTTGGATCCATTTGTTGTTCCCGCTATCCTTGCAAGTCTCCCGGTCCCTGCCACTTAAAAGCATCCCCATAGCTTGATGCTGTCACCACCGTGCTTCACGGTAGGGATGGTGTTCGATGGGTAATGAGCTGTGCTCAGTTTACGATAGACATAGTGCTTTGCATTGAGGCCAAATAATTCAATTTTCATCTCATCAGACCATATAATCTTTTGCCTCATGCTCTGAGAGTCTGTCACGTGCCTTTTTGCAAACTCCAGGTGTGCCGTCATGTGCCTTTTTCTCAGGAGTGGCTTCCGTTTGGCCACTCTCCCATAAAGCCTAGCTTTGTGAAGTGCTGCAGAGACTGTTGTCCTTCCGGCGGGTTCTCCCATCTCAGCGAAGGAACTCTGTAGTTCTGTCAGAGTGGTCATTTGGGTTCTTGGTCACCTCCATGACCATGGTCTTTCTTGCCCGGTTGCTCAGTTTGATCGGATGGCCAGCTCGAGGAAGAGTCTGGGTAGTTCCATATTCTTTCCATTTCCTAATGATGGAGCTCACTGTGCTCTTGGGAGCTTTCAATACTCTATAAATTGTTTTATACCATTCCCCAGATCAATACTACCGGTTAAAAAGTTTGAGAACACCCCAATTTTTCAGTTTTTACTGAAATTTAAGCAGTTCAAGTCCAATGAATAACCTGAAATGGTACAAAGCTAAGCGGTAAACTGCCGGAGGTTAAAAAAAAAGTTTAGGTTACCAAAAACTGAAAAATAATGTAAATTTCAGAGTTGTTAAAAAAGGCCCTTTTCAGGGAACAAGTAATGGGTTAGCAACTGCAGCTGTTCTGCAGCAATGGAAGTAAATTAAGCCTTGAAAGGTGATGCAAACAATTCCTACAGGTGTCCCAACTTTTGTTAATTAGTTACAAACCCTCGGTCTGTATAAAAGCAGTGTTGGAACAGACTGTGTTGCTGCACCCTCTGAAGCATTATTTCGACAATATTGCACTGCAGGAAGTCGTATATTGCTATCATAATGGCGAGAAAAAGACAATTAACAAAGGAAGACAGACAGACCATTATCTATCGATATATATGACTAAAACTCTCATCTTGTATACATGTTTGAATGTATGTAGGTATGTATGTTCCCGAAATACAGCCAAAACTGTACACGGTAGCGCAAAAATTTTCGGCCGACCTTACTCACTATTCAGCTGCGGTGTGCAGTATCAAGTTTCGTTCAAATCGGGCAACGGAAAAACATTATTTAAAAAATCAATTCTCGATTCAGTCAAGTACTCTTCGGGAGAATTTGATCAATGCAAACAACCTCAGTGGTATAGTTCTCTGGAGCTATCTTTTATTTTTTTACTTGAAATTATTTCTTTTAAAATCTCAAACATTTAGTATAGACAAAGAACGATTTATTTTGAAGCATAAAATAAACATCGCCATTTTGATCTAATACTTTCGTGTTCATTAACAAATAAAATTGTGTTTAGAAGATTACGCACAATAATTTCTTCGACTTTCTTTTCTCCGTTGTTTTTTTTTTTTCACATTGACGCACAATATCAAGTTTCGTTCAAATCGGAAAACGAAAAAAATTATTAAAAAATCAATTCACGATTTAGTCAAGTACTCCTCGGGATTATTTGATCAATGCAAACAACCTCAGCAGTATAGTTCACTGGAGATATCTTTTATGTTTTTTTTTTTTAATGATTTTTTTCATCAACCGCTGTCACAACGGGAACCCAACGGGTTCACGGGTCATCTAGTAACCCTTAAAAGTGCAGGTCTTTCCTTTGGAGAAATTGCAAAGTAAGCCAAGGTGTCAGTGAGTACAGTTTCCTTCACCATCAAAAGGCACATGGAAACTGGAGGAAACTCTGACAGGAAGAGGTCTGGCAGACCCAAAGCCACAACACAATCAGAAGACAAGTTTCTGAGAGTCAACAGCTTGCGTGATAGGCGGCTCACAGGACCAGCAGCTTCAAACACAGCTTAACACTGGTCGAAGTGAGGAAGTCTCAGTTTCAACTGTGAAGAGAAGACTTCGAGCTGCAGGTTTGACCGGTCGAGTGGCAGTAAAAGAGCCATTGCAAAGATGGCAAAATAAGAAAAAAAAGCTTGTCTGGGACATGAAGCACCAGCAGTGGACTACGGAAAACTGGAAGAAGGTCTTACAGACCGATTAATCAAAATTTGAAATCTTCGGTTCATCACGGAGGGATTTTGTACGCCGTCGAGTAGGTGAAGGGATGGTTCCTCAGTGTGTGACACCAACTGTCAAACATGGAGGAGGAAGTGTGATGATCTCGGTCTCTTTTGCTGGATCCTGAGTCGACGACTTGTACAGAGTGACTGGCACCCTGAACCAAATGGGCTCCCACAGCATTTTGCAGCGCCACGCAATACCCTCTGGTCTACGCCTAGTTGGTCAGGGGTTCATCCTGCAGCAAGATAACGACTCAAAACATACCTCCAGGCTGTGTCAGAACTACCTTAGAAAAAAGAACAAGACGTTAGGCTTCAAATCATGGAATGGCAAGCACAGTCTCCAGACTTACCCCCCATTGAGCTGATTGGGATGAACTGGACAGAAGGGTGAAAGCAAAGCAACCGACAAGTGCAACACATTTGTGGGAACTTCTGCAATAGTGTTGGGAAGAATTTTCCGAACAATATTCAATTTCCATCGTCGAAAGAATGCCACGAGTATGTTCAGCTGTTATTTCTGCAAAAGGTGGCTACTTTGATGAGTCAAAGATTTTGATTAAATTTTGTTCAACAAAACGATTCCATGATTTCTTTTTTTTTTATCTGCAATTGTTTATTTGTTCTCTGCTTTAATTTCAGAGTACATTGAAACATTAAACTGCTTAAATTTCAGTAAAAACTCGAAAAATAGGGGTGTTATAAAACTTTTGACCAATAGTATATGCATCCTCACAATTCTATCTCAGAGTTCTGCAGACAGTTCCTTGGACTTTATGGTAGAGTTTCTGCTCTGGCATGCACTGTCATCCGTGGGACATTATATAGAAAGGTGTGTTCCTTTCTAAAGCATGTCCAGTCAATTAAATTGGCCACACCTGGACTCTAATCAAGCTGTGGAGACATCTCAAGGATGATCAAAGGAAATTGGATGCACCTGAGCTCAATTTGGAGTGTCATAGCATGGGGTTGAATATTTCTTGACTCAAGAAATTTCAGCTTTTCGTTTTTGATAAATTTGTTAAAATTTATCAAAAAAAATTCCACTTTGACATTGTGGGTTATGATGTGTCGATTAGTGACAAAAAAAAACTTCTCAATTTAATCCATTTTAAATTCAGGCTGTAACACAACAAAATGTGAAAAAGTCAAAGAGTGTGAATACTTTCTGAAGGTTCTGTGGTTGTGTTGACTCAAATTTTTTGTCCCTGTGAAAGTCCGGCCTACTCGCCGAGTTGGCATGCCTCTTCCATCTCTGCTTTGACCAACTCTCCCCAAGCCCACCTCTTTCCAACTTTATGGTTTTCCTTCCTGAGAGTTTGCTTCTGTATCCATTTTGTCCACCCCGTGTCCTCCCGAGTCCTCCTTCTTCCTCACATCCAATATCTTTGAAGTTGCTCTCAATTTTGTAACTCGGCCCTGCTGTTGTGTGTTCCCCCACTCCTTCTGCTTGGTCTATTGGGTCCTGATCGATTCTATGTTCTAGCTCCTCCATGAGCCTAGACTCTGTTTAAAAAAGTAGTGGCAGTAACTGTAGTAGCTGTAAAAATTGGATCGACTGTCCTGAAGCTCACCTGCATCAGGAGCAACAGTCACTCAAACCCCCACAAACCCCCTTCAACCCTGATTTTTTTTTTATGCCACGAACAAATTTTGGTATATCACGGGTGATGAAGGTTGTGGTCAAGTTTCATCAAAATCATATGTGTAGTTTCGGAGAAGAGAGCAAATAACTATTTTTGAGGGGGGAGGGTCAAAAAAACCCCCATAGACACCACCAATGAGCACAGATTTTGATGCGGTCAATATACCTTCGTTAGGGATCAGATTTGAAGCTTGTGGTCAAGTTTCATCAAAATCGTGTGTTTGGTTCAAGCGATAATGACTGTAGTGGTCACAGACTGACCGACTCACACACTCACTCACTCACCTCCGGACAATACTCAATCGCATAAACTCAACTGAATAAAGTCCAGGTGAGCTAATAATAGCAGTAAGAATTATTGTATACTGACTAGATGTGGTGGCAAATATAACACAACTCACAGTGGCACGCTTGCCTTACGTTTATCATTTTAGTTTAATGCACCGGATGGTGATGGGCCTCCGAACTCTAGTTCTCTTTAGAATTATAGCAAACAATTCATTATATTGCAATAAGATAAAAGCAAACATATTTATGAAAACAATGAAATAAAAATATTACATAATTTTAATGAAAACGTCTTGTATAAAATGTTACAGCTTTGTGGCATTCGAGATAGCTGCCATCCTCCCACTTAGGGCAACAGTATATGGACTTCAGCGGAAAGGAGGGATGATAAATTGCCATTTCAATGTCGGCTCATTCAATGTCGTTGAAGAAAATATTGAAGGGGCTGTGGGCTTTGAATTGCGGAGCCAATTATCCCGCAGGTGTGCCGGCTTTGATGAATGATGGAAGAACAACAAACAATTATCAAAGATCTTCAAAAAGAACATGATGCACCTTTGAACATACTGCCTTTTAAAAGTATAATGTGTGAGTGTGTTCGTGTTCTCGTGTTTTAATTAGAGCATGTTGCCTGCCAAGTCGACACCATGAACAGCTAAAGGGGAAGAAAGACAGCCAGGAAATAGATATGCAAATTTGGACACCGACTTGTGCGCATCGTTCAATGCGTAGACAGCATGTTATGCACTGCTTCCACCATAAGGATGGATATCAACAGGAGCAAGCAACAACCGAGATTTTTAAGAGCTACATGTACACATCAATAACAAGCTCCTAAACAATAAAGGCACACTTTAGGACTCCCACACAAGAAAACACACTCTTACCCAACACTCCCTCCCCGAACCCTCCATCACCTGTCATAAAGCCACTGCTGCAAGGAACACTCTTACTAAAGGGAAATATCTGTATCGAACTGGTGGATCTGTATGGATACGATGGTGGATTTCCTCTCATTTACACAAGCACTCCAAACCCGAGTGAAGTCGATGGCATGCCACCGCAAATCACCACCCTTCCCACCTAAAGCAACGTCGAAATATGGTAAAAAGTTTGACCAGGAATGACCCAAAATCAAATTTTGAGTTTAAATTTTCTTTTCCACGTTTTCACACCTGTGAGCCCGAGTCTCCACCACCTGGGGGAATGAACCAGGGGTCAAAATCCAAAAAAAACGGTCATATTTCAGGCGTCCCCCAATGTTGATTGCATGTAAAAGTTTAATGAAAAAAATGTTTTCAAATATACCAGTAATTGAATTTTTATATGACATTTTAACCCCACCCCAGGGCCCCTCGGGTCAGGGCCAAAAATGATACTGCTCTCGGACCTTCTTGCCATGTGGTGATCATAACTACCGAGTTTGGTGAATTTCTGCACAACACTTGAGGAGGAGATAGCGTGACGGACGGCGGCCAGACGGACAGATAGACGTGCAGACAGACGGAGCCGATTAAAATATGCCGCCGTTATTTTTCAAAAAGCATCGGGATAACAATGCAGAGATGCACATACCGGGGAATCTACTCCACACAGACTGAGACATGGCAACCGCATCAGGTTGCCAAGGTGACCTCCGTGATACTAACCACCATAACCGAGGAACACCTCTTCCTGACCCATAGTGGAATGCTTAGAGGCCAGGACCTTCAAGGGGGTTTTTTGGTCACCTTCCGTTCACCTCTCAAGTCTCACGGCGAAGTCTCAAAATCATCATCCATTGTGCAACCACTTCCATGTCTGTCTTGAACAAACCACTTCTTCAGCCCAATCTAACCTCTACCCTACTAACATGAGAGCAGTCATCAGTTGTTTAGATTAATCCTCCCCGACAGCACACACGGGGAGTGTTGGGCAAGGGACCTCCAATGTGTACTCAATTTCTACAGATGCGGCATGTTCTTCCTGTTCTGTCATTTCTGAATGTCCAAGGGGAGATGAGTCTGCTTCTCTTGCCACTGCTGGAACCAAAACAGCAATACTCAATGGTCCAGCTGTATACATTGTCGAGACTCAAAAACGGACAGCCAGACTAGCAAGAACCATGCATTCCAACAACGGATGAAGTAGAGTAATGAATTTCACTTATTGGTGAAATCCTGCAGTTGAGTCACGTAACTTAGGCGCTGAAACACCATCCTAATCCATTTGGCAAATTGAATTTGGAAGCCACTGGACACACAAAGATAAATCATACACCAAATGACCACCTTCACACAAAAAAACAAGCCGGAGGACAATCCTTCTGCATTCGAAACGAGAGCAAAGTCGATGGCACTCCATAACAAATCCCCACGCTTCCCACCTAAAGCAAAGTTGAAAGATGGCATAAAGTTCCACCAAGAATGATCCAATGTCAAATTTTGAGTTAAAAAACAAAAATTTCTCCCATTTTGACCATATGACCACAAATTCTCAGCCCCTGGGGCATGAAGTGGGGTCAAATCCCCAAATGACCGTTTTTACAGCCATTTTTCCCTGCTGTGCAGGGGGTTTGGCTTTTTCTTGAGGCAATGTTTTATGGCTGGATGCCCTTCCTGACGCCAACCCTGGTCGCCTCTTTCGACACACAGGGATATGGTACACCTATTCTAACCGGGGCATACACCGGGACCAGTACACCGGCACTCATTTTGCCGACCTCGGAAGGATGACAGGCTGAGTCAACCCCCTGGTGTTAATTCAGCAGCCAACGGGGCTTGAACTCAGGACCCTGGGATCCCAAGCCACCATCCTA
The DNA here is from genome assembly GCF_056783735.1 of Eptatretus burgeri. NCBI lineage: Eukaryota > Metazoa > Chordata > Myxini > Myxiniformes > Myxinidae > Eptatretus > Eptatretus burgeri. The sequence continues at coordinate 9,403,427 of NC_140961.1, read as the reverse complement.
ACCACTAAGCCAACACCAGGCTTAGGTCAAATCCCCAAATAATCGTTACATACTGTATTTCATGCATCCCCCAATGTTGATTGCATATACTGTACAAGCTTTCATTTAAAAATGTTTTAAAATGTGCCTGTAATTGCATTTTTTGAAATTGACCTCTTGACCCCACCCCAGGAGGCCAGGGCCAAAAATGAGACTGCTCTCACACCTTCTTGGGATGTGGTGACCATAAATACAAGTTTGTTGAATTTCTTCACAACCATTTAGGAGGAGATAGCATGACATACAGATGGACAGACGGACAGACGGAGCCGATTAAAATATCCCCGTTTTTTTTTTATTGTGGTGATAACAATTGCACTTGGCTCGCCAGGATAAAGGAGCCATGATAATGTTTGGCAAATGACAGTACACAACAGGTCTGCCAGGAAGGGTCGGGAACTCCTAAGGATGCACAATTTCCAACCTCAATATCCTGAAACTCAGTGCTTGTGTGCTTAGATCCTTTTCGGGAGTCTAGAACAAGACAAAGAGTTGAAAGTTCAGCAAAAAAATATCTTCATTCATAATTCTCTCATCATAAAAATTCCCCACGATCCACGCTGGACAGCCGCATCCACGAAATCACCGAAACTTAAATTGCACGATGGCACGCTTCATATTTTTTCATCAAGGGACAACTTGAAGATGTAAAGGGAAGGAGATGTCAAGTCAAATCAAATTAATGATGAAAATCGAATTATTACACAGAAGGTAAGGAAACTGATCAAACAATGGAGTTTGGGTAAAGAACAGGGATGATGAGCCAAATGTCCACCCACATCCAATCTTCCTTGAACATATACTGTAAGTCCTATTCAAAATCAGGCAAACCACGATCCAACTGCACATCGAAAGCAATTTTGAGTCAAAGAAGATTATACAATGCTTCAAATGGGAAAATATCACGAACCACACTCTGCATTCTCAAGGTAAGGTGAAATCAATCAGTGCCTTCTCTTATTACTCGTTAATTGCCCAAATTTCACTTAGAATTACAAGATAAAAAGGAAACACTGATGAAGACACTGGTTGATGAACTTTTATCAATATCCTGGTAAAAAAATATGAAGTATGGAAACATCACAGGCAATAGAAAGGCTTTGTTTGCAGAAAGCTCAGTAGTGCAGGCTCAGTCATTTAGTAGTAATGCTGAGACAAGGACAACCCATAACATTATCTGAGAAAATGGCTTTTAGAATGTCCGCCAGATCATGGCAGTAACAAGTGTGCAACGTACAGTGTCATGTTCTTCGTCTCTGTATGTTGCCGATACTATTAGTATGCTCGTCGTGGTGGGGTCATTACCTGAAAAGTAAGACTCCTCCAATGTGCACCTAATCTCCTGCTTCGACACCATTTTCCACGATAATTGCGACATTTCCATTTCCTCCTCACAGGATAACGACCGAGCATGATGTGATGTGAAAGTCCCTGCATGCAGTGTCCTGTAGGGGTATTGTTCCTAAGTGTTACAGTAGTCAAGTATAATGGCGTGCTTGTCAGTCGCAATGTATCGGGAGAACCAATGGAACGAAGAAAAGCACAAACAAAGCACGATTTAAATTGATAGCCTTTGTTCTGCGGTGCCATTTTCTCCTTTTTGAATAACACATTAGTGGATAAGTTGCAGTTGTTGGCTGTGATCTGCACATGTGGGTGGGTTTCGGAAGGTGGAACGGAGCTATTCCAGGTCTCGAAGTGTCCACCTTCATATGTGTGTGTGTATGTATATATATATATATATATATATATATATATATTTATATATATATATATATATATATATTTATATATATATATATATATATATATATATATATATATATATATATATATATATATATATTTATATATATATATATATATATATATATATATATATATATATATATATATATATATATATATATACACATCCTAACAAGGATGTGTAAGAGACTCTGCATCAACGGCGGTAAACGCTTGGAAAAAAAAGGGGGTTTTTTTTCCCCCTGCAACTTATGAAACGTTTATTTTATTTCAATTGAATTATATACTTGAACAGAAATTGTCTTGTTGGCACTTCCAAAAACATTTAGTTTAGCAGTCCTTGGACAAAATATTACAGCAATTACATCATCTTGACCAATCAAATGTGCTGCCCACGCTGTCAGGAAACTTCAGAGCGTGGAAACTCCAACAGCAGAGTTGAAGGAGAAAATAGAAGAAAACTGACAAATGACGGATGTGGGGAAGAATGCCTGGGTAGGGGAGGACGCATGACTTGGATAAGATGGATACAGAAGCAAACTCTAAGGAGGAAAAACTGGATATTTGAATGGAGATGGGTTTGGGGGTTGGGGGGGATGGGGTTAGGGTTAGTGAAGAGTGAAGAGCAGAGGATGCAAGACCATAAACAAGAAAAAGAGCAATCAGGGATTGCAGACCCTCGCCAGGACTTCTTTTAAGTGGTGTATTTTTATAGGTTTTCGGGTAAATCCAATATGGCTGCCAACCATATGACCCATGATATCACATGTGTGAACCTTTTGTTCTTCACAGACAGGCGGTCATACGTGTAAAGTTTCGCCTCAATTTGTTCGCCCACTTCAGAGACGATTTTTGAAAGGTTTTTTTTTTAGAATATGGCTGCCGAATCACATGACCGATGACGTAATGAATTCTTTTTCTATGGACCATTTTATCCCTAGATGACCCTCAAAATTTTTCATCCTGTTCGGATGCGCCGCCGTTCTATATATGCAATTATGACGTCATAACGAGGGCACCGATGGTGTCTTAAAAAAAAATGGAACTCATTCCCAATAAGGAGCCCTTGCTATGTGCCTAGTTTCAATTTTTTCCTTGTTGCAGTTTCAGAGATACAGAGGTCCAAAGATATTCCGTTTTTCCAATATGGCTGCCACACCACGTGATCTACGATGTCATAATTATCATTCGCACCTACATGAGTAGTCGCACCACTGGTGAAAATTTCCTCTCAATCCGTCAAGCGGTTGCGGAAAAAACACAAAAGTTCTGTGTGGACAAACAAACAGAAAAGAGAAAACAGACAAACAAACACAAAAATGGACCCAAATACAATACCCTCTCCTTTGACGAGGGTAATAAGGCGATAGAAGAAAGAGAGACCACCAACCTGTCCGTAATGGGAAAGTGATTGGCCCAGACTCAGCTTCATTGAGAGATATTCCAATAATGTTGAAGGCCTTGGTTTAAACGGCATCGAGCTGAGAAAGGTGTGAGGCACAGGCACCAGCCCAGAGGGGAGGCCGTGCAGGTGGATCGGAGTATGACAGAGGATGCCCAGTTGGCAAACTGGCTTTGGCAGCAAACTCAGAAATGTGGCTTCCCCGAGAAAGATCGTGGTGGGTTGTGTGACCCAGGAATTTGAGTGGCTGAACTTCCTTAAAAGGATTATTAAGAAAATAGGGAGAAGTGTTGGCCATATAGTCCTTTCGGAGAGAGCGAGAGAGCGAGAGAGCGGATTGAAAGACATATCCCAAGTGATTGACCAGCTCATGATTTTGTCAAGGACTGAAGAAGAGATTGCTGCCTGCCTGACGATGAGGGATGTCATATCAGAGGGTGGGGCAATCAGAAAATGCATAAAGAGGATTTTCCAAAGAGTCAGATTGTTCATGAAGATTAGGAATAGGACTGGGTCGAGAATAATGCATTGGGGCCACTCCAACCTTCACAAGGAGAGGAGATGAAAGGAATCTATTGAGAGCCACATGTTTGCTGAGGGAGAAGAGGAATTTAGAAAGCCATGTGTGGAGTTGGCCTTGGATGCAATTGGCAGAGGGTTTGGAGAGCAAGGCTGGATGCCAGACTGAATTGAAAACTTGAGATATGTTTCGAGAGATGGCACCGATCTTGTACCTGACATTGAAGACCTCCTTCCATTGGTGGGAGAATAAAAGCAGCATGTTCAAGATAGAGTGACCTGGTCTGAATCCCAATTGGTGATCTGAGATGAGGCCGTTGGAGAAAAGGAAGGATTTCATGTAAACTGCGATGCTGGATTCCATGACCTTCCTGATGAGTGGAAGTAAGCTGATAGGTCTGGAGTGAAGGGGATTGGTTTTTGCACCTTTTTAGTGTGATGTTGGCTGATTTCCAAGCACATGGAAGATGACATGCCTGGTGTTGGCTTAATGGTTGGGGTGGTGGGCTTGGGATCCTAGAATCCTGAATTCAAATCCCACTTTCATTGAATTAACACCAGGTGGGGTTGACTCTGCCTGTCATCCTTCCGAGGTCGGCAAAATGAGTGCCAGCTTGTTGGTATCCTGTGTCAGAGTGGCGACCCGTCCAGGATTGTGCCCAATAGCCAAGGAGACTGCTTCGGCAGCACCAACGCTCTCCATAGAGTATGATCGCAATGGATGGATGGATGGATGGATGGAGGATGACTGAGCGCAAATGACAAGGTAAAAAGAGCAGAGAGAGGATGTGCAACGGCAGCAAAGCAGGTTTTTACCCCGTGGGGTCTTTCACCCCACGAGGTCGAAGCGCCGCTCACGTTCTCTCTTTCTTGTGTACAATTCATTTGAACGTCTATGTCTCCATTATTTGTGAACAGAATTCGATAAAAATTGACAGGCATGTACTAGACACATATGCTCATGCAGTAACTGAGCCCAAAGTGCGATTGCGGCCCTTCGGGCAGAGGAACGGCCCGTTTTGGCCCATTTTCTTAAAATTGTTATTTCTCGGTTATTAGTGGACAGAACCAAACCAAATTTGACAGGTATATTCTTGAGGTCACTCTGCAGGCATTAACTGGGCCCAAAGTGAGATTATGGTCCTTTGGGCTGACAAACGGCCCTCTCGGCCCATTTTTAAAAAATTTCTATTTCTCGGTTGTTCGTAAATGGAACCAAACCAAACTTGACAGCTATATTCTAGAGACCATTCCCCAGGCATTAACTGAGCCCAAAGTGCGATTCCGGCCTTTTCGCCCCATTTTCTTAAAATTGTTATTAAAAAAAAAAAAAAATCAATGTACTGGGCGATGCCCAACGCAAAATTAAGTCGCAAATGATGATATGAAACTAGCCTCACTCTTGCGAGGTGTTCTGGTTTCTTTTTCTGATGCGATGGAAATCTTACCAAATTTCAAAACTATCTGTCGTCCGTGCTATCGCTCACCTGAGAGTTGTACGAATGAACTCCCACAGGGTATGTTCGCAATTCGAAGTTGTTATGACCTGTGAAATTATGACCTTTCTAACCCCCCCCCCCCACCCATCCTCCTCAACCCTAAATGAAGCGACCCACCCTCCCCCAAAAGAAGGCATCCTCTCACCCTCCCCCCCCAACCAAAAGCCACTCTCCCCCAATGAAGCCCTCTCTTCCCTCCATTGTGGCAAAACTCTCCCACTCCGGTAATCCACCCCCACTCACTTCCCAATGACATGAGCCCTGAATGAATCTTATTCTTCACATGATCTTCCATGAAACTCCAAAAGCTACGTTGTTGAATGCAACACAGAGGTATTTGGCTGACTTGTGGTTGTCCACATTGGTCAGAAAGACTGCGAGCAGTACCCTCATTCTGAATGCGTGAAAAAAAGGAAAACATTCATAAGGTTGCAAGAGAGCTTAACAATCAAACAGATAAACCTCGGATACAATAGTTTAAATGTGTTTATCTAATATATAAAGCTGAGTTCGTGTCTGTGAGTGGGTGGATGTGTGGGATGGGGTGTGTGGGTGGGTCGCAAGCACCACCAATTCTACAGGCCACGCCTTCCCCTCTCTCCCCAGCATCAGAAGTACCGTCCATTAGCCAGGCCACCCCTTTCCCTCCAGCCGTCCAGAGATCGCCGCTATCTTATTCGCTGCATATTGCTCTGATTGTTTATCGGCCTCTGATGTAAATGTGAAGATTGAACAATGCATCTTCCGTCATTAAATAATGGTTCCGTTTTGAGCAAACAAAAGTACATTTTGAGAACAACTCAAACGAGGTAATGCACAGCGGTCGCAGCAGCTCTCACATACACTACCCAATGAAGGAACGTTCATTCTCAAATGCAGAGGAAAGAAAATAGTGATATTTCATTTTTTTTTTAAAGACTTTTGGTTTTTTGCCTGACTTTTCAAGGCTTATAAACAAACTGATGGACAAGTAATTGGTTCACGAGCGCCAGCCATAGTGAACACTATATTCGTTATGTCTGTGTGTCTGTCTGTCCAGAGCATAACTCCGTGGACTTTGATCCGATCTTGATGAAACTTGGTTACGTGTTCGATATCAATGTCTAGTTGTGTTTTCCTGGATGAGATGGTGCTACGCCCATTGTGGGTGGAGCCACGCCCCAAAAAATAACCATTTTTAGGGGGTAGTCGGATTAAAAATCTATCTTCTCCAAGGGAATTGACTGAATGGAATGGGTTCTTCGGTATTTGAATAGCAAAATGAATTATCTAAAACTTGTCGTCGTCCGATTTTTCATTTTCATCCCAAGGTCAAGGTCACAAGGTCAAAAACTTAGAAAATTGCGAATTTTGACATAAAAATCATACGACCGCCCAAACTTTGAGAGCTAGGATGACAATATTTTTTATGCATAATCTTGAGGTCATTCCCCACCTAAAGTCTTGAAACCATTTTGCTCCATCTCGAACACCTTGCCCGTGGCGCCCCCTTCAAGTTTGTTTTTATGCTGATTTCATCAAAGTATGGATAATCCGAAGAGTGTGAAATGCCATATAGCCGATATGACGTTATATTGTTCCTGGAATGTTCCGGAGGAAGTTTTGCACCAAAGGTCATAATCCTTGACCTTTGACCTTTAAAGGCCACAAAGGTCAAATTTTCAAAGTTGTGGGAATCGAACCGGGTTTTCGACCTTCTTCGACGAACTAACTCCAATAAGCTATGGTACATATCCTGTTTCCTTATTTTAATGTCCACAACATTGTTTTGTGACGTTTAAAGGTTATGCAAAGGTCAAATTTTGAAAGTTGTTGAACGAAACAGGGTTTTCGACATTTTGCAGCTAATAACCCGTCACTCGTACCACATCATGTTGATCATTTTTATAACTTGGTCAAAAATTATCACATTGTCTCATCCTTGACTTCTGAAACAATCTACATCGTCAAATACCGCTCGTGAACCATCATCATATTCAGACTAGTATTATCATTTAAATTGGCGTTGCCGAGCAATGCCGGGTACGCCTGCTAGTATCATCATAAAATAACCAAAGGAATGCCTTGGTAAAAATGAAATGGAGGCATGACAAAAACCCAAAACCAGCATCTCTGCAAAAAGATTAAATAAAAAAACTGCGGCTCAAAATATGGAAAATGAATGTATTCGGGAGGGGGTTAAGAGATTCCATAAAATCTGAAGGAACACCAGAAAGACGAGTGGAGCAGCTAAAGAGCAAAACGAAGAAAGTGGGAATATTTCTAATTCTCATCATTAACTCATTTGTACAATCACACGATATATTGAGTGTATGGGAATTGGGAACGAAAATGGACCTGGGATATGACATTTCTACAAAATCGAGTTAAACATCACATAATCAATGGGAAATGTCGCACGGAAGGTTCCACTCCTCAGTAACTCATTGACAGTGCACCAACGTCAATCTCTCTTTGCTTTCAGGGCCTGTAACAATGCACCAGAGGGTAACATAAAGGGTCGTGGAAAAAAAAAAACAAAAAAAAAACAAAAAACACAGCACCTGTATCTTTCCAGCAGCGCTCCAGTGTTTGGAGATCCGGTAGAATGTGCAAGCAGTTAATGCAGCAATAAGTGAAGAAATCCAAAAGTACAATCTTGCCGTGAAGATCGTTGTGTAATGACAATGCTCTCTCCACATTCAGCCAGGTAAGGTCTGTCACACAATAAAGAATAGACAAACATCAGCAAAATATCAGAATCCGATTGGGATACTGGACGTGCAAATCGACAATATTATGTCTGCACCTTAATATCTTAAAGGTCCACCGAGATGATGCAAATTATATAGCATGGGCAGTCCAAAATAAACGGAAATAACTCGACACCAGGCAAGAATGTACGGAGCTCTGATGATCACAAAAACAAGCAATCCAGGACAGGTCAGGTCAGGTCAGGTATGGGAACATGGGAACATGAGCAGCGCGTCGCTGCGTCCACTTTCCGCCGGTACTCCAGGGGCCTCCATCTGGCCAACCCCCAGGCAGATGCCTGGCCCATCCCCATCTCCTTGAGATGCCGATCAGCCTGCTGCAACCAGGAGGCAGGTGGTCGGCCCATTGGCCTCCTCCACTCACGAGGTTCCCTCACTGAGATAATCTGGTGAGCAGGATCAGCATCAGGAAAACGAGCCACATGTCCATACAGCCACAGCTGACGCTGATGGACTATGCAGGTAAGAAATATCATTTGAGTCTCTCTCACCAACCGCTCGTTGGAGACAAAGTCTGACCAGTGAGAGCCAAGGATTCTGTGAAGAGACCTGGTCCCAAAGGAATTAAGTCTCCATCTCAGATCCCTGGTCAGAGTCCAAGTTCCACATCCGTAGAAAAAGACTGAAAGCACCAAGGACTTAAAGACTCAGACTTATTTTCTCCTGCACAGGTACCGACAGCGCCACACCCCATGATCCAGCGAATCCATGACACCCCAGGTCCAACCCAGACATCTACTGTTCTCTGGCTCACAACATGCTGAGACATGAATATCACTGCCAGGGGAGGTGAATCTCCCTTGTTTTCCAGACAGAACACAGAACTGCATGCAACGACATGAGAACAGTATTTCCAACAGCCTTGAGAAGTTCAGCATGCATGCCACGGATCCCAAAAGCTTTAACCTCTTTCAACCGGTTCACCGCAGCCTGTGTTTCCACAAACGAAGGTGGTTCAAAGTTGATTAGAGGGTCAGCAATAGGGATAGTTACACTCCTGATATCCAACTCAACAGCTGGTGGGTCAGCTTGGAAGAGCTGCTCAAAGTAACCCCCAGCAGGCCTTCACTTCGGACTCCTCTGTCAAGAGCTCACCACCCTCCGCTCAAACTGCAGTACACCGAGGGATGGGCTTGGAGGAATGCAATGGACGAATTCCTCTGCAAGCAGGATGAGAATCACTTGACCACAGGTGATGCTCGACCCCTTCACAGATTACTCACACCTAGGTCTCCCTGTCCGCCCTCAGTGCACATACAGTTTTCAGCCTGAACAGCTCATTCCTGCCATTGAGTCTGGCCCTACAACTCTGGTCAATGGTATCTAGCGTCCCTTGAGAGTCAAAGTTCTTCTTCGCCTGATGGTGGGTTCCTCGACATCCCCTAACAACATCAAGGATGGTGGTCCTGAAGGCAGGAGCACAACTCTTCAGGATCCCCCAAAACACCCAGACCCCCCAAATCACCACGCAACCTGTTCGCAAACTCCTCAGCTACGCTCTAATCCTTGAGCTTACCAACATCCAGCCTATGCTGGGATGTAACCATTCTCATGGATTCTAAGCTGCAACTTCAGAGTTGCTATAATCAGCCTTTGGTCGGTATTGAGGAACTGAGCATTCCGACAGAAGCTGCAGTTCTGAATCATACTCCAGCGCCCATCATCGAACATGTGGTCAATCTCCTTTGCCACACCACCAGCTTTGGAACACCAAGTCTAGCGATGAGCCTGTACGTGCTGAAATCATGAACCAGCCACCCTCTGTCCATGACTTCTTGCAGAGTCAAGAAACTTCATGCTATTCTCTTTCTCAGTTCCAGACCAACGGGGACCAACTCACGTCTTATCACCATCCCTATCAGTGCCAGTCAATGCATTGAAATCCCCAAAGACGAGAAGTGTATCTCGTCTGGGGCACTGATCAACCACAGACTCGAGCGTGGCATAGAATGCCTCCTTCACAGTGAGATCACTCACCTCAATCGGAGCATACCCAGAGACAAGGGAAATGACATCCAAGGAGTGACAAATCCTGAGCCTCATAATGGGCTCATTGACTGGTGGTACCTCAATTAACATGGGAGTCAGCTTACTGTCTCGGAACCTCAGAGTGCTGCAATACCGATGTCCAAACGCTGGAGTTCAGATGATAGCAGAGACAGCTGATCATCTTCTCTTTGGATAGGACATTCCAGGCTCCCACCAAAAGGGATCGCCTCGGGTTAACCCGAGGACACCGCCGTCTGGTGGATTAAACGTCAGCACCACCCCGACACACCCCACCGCAATGAGACCCAGGAAGGTTACCCTGTGCTTTGCCTCCCGTCATCAAAGTGTGGGCTTTGCCCAATCCCGTCATCCGGTGAGCTGCCCTGCGAAGGGCAGCTGCATCGGAGGTCCTCCCACTGAGTGGCTTTTCAGTTTTCTTTGTGCGTTTTGCAGAATGAAGTGTTTTACGGTGGCCTGAGTGCAAATCCTGCCACCAACCTCCTCGAAGAAGGGAACCCAACTGCAGGAGGATGTCCACAGACACAGATGGGTGCCAGATATGGTCATATAATGGACTCGCACATCATGCAGTGAAGAGGTTTTCTTTAAACTCACACGTCGTGTAATGGAGCGGTTTCCCGTAATCACCCTCAAAATCCCGAGCGTTCACTACCCCCTTTAAACTCACGGATCATGCAATGGAGTGGTTTCCCGGAATCGCCCTCGCTCCAGTGTAGACCACAGCATTCACTTCCCCCTTATGTTTTATGCGCATTTCTTTACTCGGTGGACACTGTACTTGTGAACGCCATAATGTCTGCCCAAAAGACCTTGCCTGGCACCCTGTGTTGTGCGCATGTCAACATTTCAATTGCATGATGTTTCCTCTATTAAGTGGGTTTTCATTACAGCATATCGGATCACGAGTGTACTGTATTTATCTGACCGCTTTCATGTCCTTCTATCTTTTGTCCCAGGATTCTCCGTTTTCATCGTGCTGTGCCTTCCTATAATAAACAGTTATTCCATGAGAGCACGTTTGTTGTGGTGACCATCTATTGCAGATTTAGCACGTGAGAAACCATTTTGGCGCGGATTTCATGGCAAATCCCTGGGGAAGGTTAAAATTGGTCAAAAATTAACAGTTCTAACGACCAGCTCCGGCAGGGGTCGGTAAACATTCTGTATTTACCGACATCGACAGACGTTCTCCTGCCTGGCAGACATCTGATCGCGGTAACGAGCTTGCAAGTTTTTGTACCCGGCTAACTTCTACAAAAATACCTGATTAAAAAAAAAAAAACTACCATGGGGGTAATTCACATAATCATGGTCATGAGCATTGCACCCTACGAAAATATGGAAACCTCCGTATTGGTCATTACAAAAATACAGATTTCTGAACACAAAAGGAAGAGTTTCACCTGTATTGATGGAGTACCCCTCCCTGCTACACACCTTGCAGAGCTCAACACCGTGGAAACCGAAGCCTTCAAGATCATTGGAATCTCTTGCGATTAATCTGAGACGATGGGTCTATCCCTTTCACTACACAGGCGCGTCGGTGCCCTCTCGATTTTCCACCACATCCTTTCTGGTCTTGCACCTTCTGCTCTTTCCATGCTATGTCCCTCCTGTCCCCCCCACCTCCTTCTCAGGTTTCTACAAGGTGAACATAGTTTACCAGTAACCCCCTTCTGGTGAAACTCCCAAATTCTAGAAACACTGCTCACCATCCACTTGTTCGTTCCTCTTTTGTTTCCCCACCTATGGAACCAACTTCCACATTCTCTTCAATCCCATCCTTCCCTCCACGTCTGCAAGACGGCTGCTCTTTTCATCTGCAACTATGATCTTTTGTACTCTTGTTAAACATCCCCAAGCCCAACACTTTACAAATTTCCAGTTTTTTTCCTTCTTGAGAGTCTGCATCTGTATCCACCTTGTCCACTCTGTAGAGCCTCTGCTCATTCTTCCTTTATTTCTCCAAGTCTCCCTCTATTTTGTCCCTCAATTCTGCTGTTGGTGTTTCCCCCCTCTCTTTCTCCTGTCATGTCCCGATCCGTGATTTGTTATTGCTCCTCCAAGAAACTTAATTCTTGAAACAACAAAAAGTATCCAAAATATGACAAAAAAAAAACAAAAACCAGGTCAACCAATGGCATGTTTGTCCTCACACAATGGAGGCCTTTACAAAAGGAATGGGTTTCCAGCGTTTTGATATTTGGTACAATTGCACACGTGAAAGCAACACAAAAAGTGCAATGTTGCCCGAAGTGAATGGACATTCAAATTGACCTTGACCATGAATGTGCATGCAAACATCCTCACAGGCACAGAATTCAGACAAAGATCTTGTGCACATTTCTCAGTGAGGACCCTCTCAATTTACCCTCAGGAGAGCCAGAAAACATCTTTACAATCTCAAGTCTGAACTCTCAAACCTCTCTCCCTGCTCAAAATCCTGGTGGCAGCGAATCAAATCTGTTTCTGGTGTATGTTCCCCCTCCATCCCCTCCCTTACCTCAAATGGCCACACTGCAGATAACGCACGTGAAAAGGCTGAATGCCTAAACTCAGTGTTTGCATCAAAATCTTGTGTCCAAAACCCATCACTTTCTCTACCCACCTTTCCCAGTCACACCAAGCCGTCCCTGGACTCTGTGTCCTTTTCTCCTGACAAGGTGGAGAGCTTGCTGTCAAACCTCAACTCAGATTCTGCAACCGGTCCAGACAGGATCAGCCCACGTGTCCTAAAAACCTGCTCCTCTGCTCTTGCTCACCCTCTCTCTGCTCTATCACCCTCTCATTTGCTGAAGGTCATCTGCCATCTGCTTGGAAATCAGCAAACATTACTGCCCTGCATAAAAAAGGTGCAAAAACAGATCCCTGCAACTACAGACCAAACAGCCTTTTCCCAATCATGAGCAAGGTTATGGAATCCATCATCGCTTCAGACATTAAATCCTTCCTCTTCTCCAATGGCCTGATTTCCGATCATCAATTTGGTTTCAGACCAGGTCACTCTACCCTGGATATGTTGCTTCTGCTCTCCCAACAATGGATGGAGGTCCGCAATGCCGGACATGAAATCAGAGCAATCTCCCTCGACATATCGTGTGCTTTTGACACAGTCTGGCACCCTGCCCTGCTCACCAAACTCTCTTCCGATAGTATCAAAAGCCATCTACACTCGTGGCTCACAGACTTCTCCTGTCGCAGTCAACGTGTGGCCCTCGCAGTTCTTTCATCCTCTCTTCCTGTCCAGGCTGGAGTTCCTCAAGGTAACGTTCTGGGCCCTGTTCTTTTTCTGGTTTTCATCAATGATCTCTCCGACTCTCTGGAAAATCCTCTTCATCTCTTTGCTGATGACTCCACCCTCTGCCGTACCATCTGCCATCCCTCAGACCGGCAAGCAGCAGCTTCTTCGCTCACTGCAGATCTGGATAAAATCACAAACTCGTCCAACATGTGGAACATGTCTATCAATCCTGACAAATCTCACTCTCACAATGTCTCTCCAAAAGGACCGTTTGGAACGCCCCGCCCCCCCCATCCACGTTCTCAACAATCCACTGGAAGAAGTCCTTTCTTTCAAGCTTCTGGGTCTCACTATCTGCCATGAACTTTCCTGGGAAAACCACATTTCCAACCTGGCATCCAAAGTCAGTCGCCGACTGGGAATCCTCCGCCGTGCAAAGTCCTTCCTCGGCCCACCTGAGCTCCTGACCACATACAAAGCTTTCGCCCACAGCCTGATGGAGTACTGCTATCCCCTCTGGGCTGGTGCTCCTGCCTCCCACCTTTCTCGGTGTCACGCTGTGGAAACCAAGGCATTTCGGATTATTGTTATCTCCCGCGATGAGGCTGAGTCTTTGGGCCTCTCACTCTCTCACCACAGGCAGGTCGGTGATCTTTCTGTCTTCTCCTGTCTCCTCTCTGGTCTCACCCCCCCCCCCCTGCTCTGTCTGCGATTTGTCCCCACCCCCCATATTTCCGTAGGGCCCTCAAGGTTCGCCAACAACCCCCTTCTGGTAAAACTACCAAAATCACGAATCACTGCTCACCTTCACTCTTTCATTCCTCCTTTTTCCCCGCCTTTGGAATAAACTCCCTCACTTTGTTCAATCCCATTCTTCCCTCCCGGCCTTCAAAACAGCTGTCCCCCACCACCTCTTATCATCCCCAATCCAAATCCTCGATCTTTTCTACCCCCGTGATTCCACCCCAAACCCACCTCCTTCAAATTCCCTGCTTTCCTTCCTGAAAGTCCATGTAATGTTCATCTTGTATACCCCATGTTCCTCACCTCATCCCACTCCCTTCCACAGATCTCCGAGTGTCTGTTCCCCACTGTTTTGTCCTTCCCACTCCCGCCCCTCTCGTCTCATGCCCCCCTTTCTGTGTGTTGTGTGTTAGCTCTCATACGAGCTTCGATGAGGCATACAAAAAAGGAGGACAGGATGCACAATACAGCTAGAAAAACATAATGTGAATTTCACTGCTAAAAAGAAAGAAGTTGAAGTTGAAGAATTGATAAGATCATTCTTGCCTCTCCAAATGACGCTCGGAATACAGAAGAAAAACAAGAATCCTGCCATTGAAAACATCGCGCGGAAGAGCACAATTGAAACCATTGGGATTTCTTCGCTTTACTGATCATGTGAACAATTGTCAGCAATGTGACTCTTTTACGATGTCAAGCTGTAGTTGAGGCTTGGACAATGAAGGAGCTGTAATGATTGCTAAGTTAGCCTTTTCCAGGGAGCAAAAGTCAAAGTGGGAATTATTGAAAAATCATGCGATATGTCATTTTTGGCAGTATCTCTCGAACAGTGAAGAATGACCTGAAAAATTAAAAAAAAAAATTATCACATCTGGATTTGTATCCGGATCTTCACGAAAATCTCATCAATTCATCCTTATCACACAACCAACCTGTCCACCAAGTTTAGTCTGAATCCGTCTATAACTTTTTTAGTTATCCTGATCACAGGCAGACAGAAACAGACAGACAGACAGATAGACAGACAAACAGGGGTGAAAACATAACCTCCATCCACCTTCGGTGGTCGAGATAAAAATCAATATACCTTGAAGCCAACCCAAATAACACACCAATATTAATTGATTGCAAGTTCATCCTGATGGCAAAGTGTTTCAGTGAACTGTCGACTCTGGGTTCCAATCCTGACCCAACTACAAAGTGTCATCTTGATGTTTCACGAGCAGGCTGTTGCATCACAATGCGTGTGCCATCCCTGGGATGGGCATTCAGCCAGATGTCCCGTCTGCTGCCATTAGTTGGTGAACGTTAAAGATCCCACGGTGTGTTTCAATCAAGTGGGAGAGCTATCGCCGGCATTCTGGCAAAATTCTAGATATTCCTGCCCGAAGTTTCGGGAAGCATTATTAGCTGCACAGTCGCGCTCCCCAGCAATATTGCAAACCCACAGCTGTGCGCTGCAGACGAGAGAGAGAGAGAGAGAGAGAGAGAGAGAGAGAGAGAGAGAGAGAGAGAGAGAGAGAGAGAGAGAGAGAGAGAGAGAGAGAGAGAGAGAGAGAGAGAGAGAGAGAGAGAGAGAGAGAGAGAGAGAGAGAGAGAGAGAGAGAGAGAGAGAGAGAGAGAGAGAGAGAGAGAGAGAGAGAGAGAGAGAGAGAGAGAGAGAGAGAGAGAGAGAGAGAGAGAGAGAGAGAGAGAGAGAGAGAGAGAGAGAGAGAGAGAGAGAGAGAGAGAGAGAGAGAGAGAGAGAGAGAGAGAGAGAGAGAGAGAGAGAGAGAGAGAGAGAGAGAGAGAGAGAGAGAGAGAGAGAGAGAGAGAGAGAGAGAGAGAGAGAGAGGAATATGACAAAAACACTCGCGGCCATGGAGGAAAAAAAAAATCTTCAAAAGGAAAATACTAGTATTGGAAATGGGACAATTTTGGTAATAATCGGTCATATTTCACAGGCTTTTCAGGCATATTCCTGGCGACACCAGCACCGAGTGCTTTTGAAGATACTTTCAGGGATGCTGCCTTACATTGAGTCTTTGAGGCTCAATGTTTGCTGTGTCCACCCCAGCATTGACAACACTCTGCCAAGATCTTAAAATTCTGCACACGCATCACTGGAAAAAAAAAAAAAACAACAATCTTGGGCCAGTTGATATTACTTTTGTCAAAGAGAATCCCCTAACTGATCCAGTCATTGCAATGCATCCCGCATGGCGTATCATTCGTGCTCATTGGGATTCAGATCAGGTGAACAACATGTGAAAAACATATGGACAATGTTTTCCTTTGCAAGTTACGACTGAACAATCCTGGCCCTGAGAGGCTGAGCGCCAATGTCCATTAGGATAAATTCTGGACAATGCTCAATGGCAACAGGCCTAAGAACACCATCAATGAGCTTATCCTTAGATCGATCATAAATACCTAAACGGAAGATCGCCTAATGCATTAAAAAGGTATGGCATCCAGTTCCGAAAGGTGTTGTGAATGTGATCACATGTCCAATCCAACGTCAGCCGAAAGTGAGATCCGTTCTAGGGAATACACACTCGTGGTCTGTAACAACAAACAGATTTCTTATAAAAAGTCCATTTTGATATTTAAGAAGCTTTCACGTTTCATTTTCATGCCTCATCTATCTATAATTCCAGCAATGTGTGTGCGTGTGTGTGTGTGTGTGTCTGTCTGTGACCACTGTTTCCCGACAACCACTGGTCCGATCCAATTGAAACTTGCCAGCTATATTGCTGGGGCCCTGTGGATGTGCCTTTTCAAGGTTTGATATTAATCGGACAAGTGGTTCCCAAGTTATGGCCATTTATTTACCAAACCAATGACAGGACACGTTGCTGCGTAGGCATGGCTGATGGGGAAGAGATCCTCAGCCGCGTTCCCCATTACGGGTTACAACGTACGGACTTCCGGATAGTGATGACTTACTGTATTCTAATAATTTCTCGATTTCATATGCGCATTTATAGATAAACACAATGCCCCAATCCAGCCGTAGCTTACGAGAGCGAAGGAATGGCATGTGTGGTTGTTTGAAAGTTTTTTTTTTTTTCATGTACGGCCATGCACGTACGGGCACGCGAGAGCGAAGGAACGGCCTGTGTGGTTGTTGTTTCTGGCACGCAGTTTGAATTTTTTTTATTTTTTGCACGTACGGCCACGCACATATGGGCACGCGAGAGCGAAGGAACGGCCTGTGTGTTTGTTGTTTCTGGCACGCGGTTTGAAAGTTTTTTGGTTTTTTTTGCACGTACGGTCACGCACGTATGGGCACACGAGAGCGAAGGAACGGCCTGTGTGGTTGTTGTTTCTGGCACGCGATTTGAACGTTTTTTTTTGTTGTTTTTTTTTTTGCACGTACGGGCCCGCACTCGTCTCATTAAATTAACCATTGAATTTGCTCATCTGGTTTTTCCAGATAATGACATCGAACAACTTGAACACAGTACAACACAAACTATATTTTGGAATGCCGTGTAACTTAATGACTTCAATTATCATTGGTGTTGCATAACTTAATCACAAGGACACACAAAAACATGGAAGCTATGTAAATGTCTTCTTAGATTTTCATTCCAAAGTAAAGTTATGCAACGACATTGTTTCTCCCCTCTCCATCACTACTCACGACCACAAACCTCGTCCAATTTACACATTCGTGCGAACTAGAATTATCGACAGCGATCTTTGCCTGTGTGTCACACTCGGCAGGTGAGGCTAAGGAACTCGAGGGTAAAGTGGAGCAGAGGAGCATTTCAATTCACAAAATCGAACTTTCACTTTGGAAATCGATATAAACTTGTTCAAAATAAGATTTGAATGAAAAAAAAAATCACCCATCGTGTCGAGGTGGAGTGTTTGTGAGGGTAAGAAGGAGATTCGGGGTTACTTTGTTTCGGTGTTCATTCGACATTACACCTGATGAATGCTGATTTCTATCTTGTATAATTTAGAAACCGATGCAGACAGTGAAGAAGGAAAGTGAAAAACCTGGTCTTTATTTAAACCTAAAAAAAAAAAAAGACTAAAATATTTTTCAACTGAGAAGATCGACGTGTTCAGATTGGGGATGATCACGTGGAAATGGTGGAAAGTTTCATCTTCCTGGGTTCTAAGATTGAAGCGAGCGGATATGGCATCAATGTATTCGCCTACAACCACCGGAAGTGCGGCTGGGCATGATTCAGGCCAAACTGGAGGACTTTTTCTGGGGAGGCCATCATTGGCTGCGGCCAAGCGTAATATACCATACTTCTGATGGAGGTCAAAACCTTGTTCACGTGAAGTGCCACGTCATGTGTTTTCGCTTGTGCTCCATTCAACGCCTTCTATATGATGATTACCTGCCAAACCACCCCTTGGCGTGTCATATTTTACAACTGGTGGGCAGATTTGGCTATGGTCTTGAAATATTCCTCACCCACCTGAAGTATATGGACACATCAATACGCCCCATATTTTACCAGAACCTTCTTAATGCCCGACAAGGGCGTTCCGCGAGTCACCAAGCGGATGCATACTCCCCGGGGATGTTCGTAGTGGCACCTCTATTTTTCAATCCTCTCTTCCCTGACATATTCAGGAGCTCTGAATTGTGCCAGCGTTTCATTGATGGAGGCATAAACAAAGTATGGCACAAACAGCCAAACTCCGGTTTCAGGTGAAGACTGGAGGAAATCTCAACTATAACAGGGATTCGGTCCAGGAGGACAATTGGGCTAATAATGAGGAAAGTTGTTCAAAAAGGCGTTTCGTTACGGATATTTTGGACTCGGAATGCACATGCTCATCCTGGTGAACCCTATTTCCCTAAACTGATTTTTCATTGTTCTCCCAGAGAACTATACCCCCTGTTAGCACAGGAACAAACGAATTGCACGCTGCCACCAGCAGGAGCCTTGATAAGTTTGGTTTAAATATAATTATATCAGTGTTTCTCCAATAAACGGAGCAACACGTTGGAAGAGGCTTCTTCCTGCCAGTCCCCCCCACTGAACCTGTGTGATAATTAATCAATGTATTGTAAACTAATCACCAAAAGAACATCTCCAGTGACACCTTGCCCACTGGGTCATCCTGTGTCACACGTATGTCAGGAACTTTGCCCCAATATCTGCATGCTGCCCCTTTTGCTCCGTAAACGAGGATGTATTTCATGTTTTTTTTTTCATTGGCTGTGTTCAGTTCTCCCAGAACCGAAACATGTGTCGTCAAGAGGCAAAGAGAAACAAGGGCGTTCCTTGTTTTTTTTTATTTTTTTTTCCAGCTCCAATGCGGAAAGGTCTCCATCGTCTTTAAGGAGTTTCCTCGATTGATCAATGGCAATGAGGTTGTTCACCTCCTGCCAATTCAACCGGATTGTTCAGAGCCAATCCCGTCCCAGCAGACTGGGCCATGAACCTCTCACTACCATGAATGTCAACTCTACCTTCTGTGTGCCATACCTTACAACGACTTCGCATTCTCCCACAATATCCACAGGTATATGCGCATAGTATGGTCTTGGGCAGATTGTAGGTCTGTTTCGGTCGTCTGCCCTCCACTTCTTTTGAAACATAGCCTCACTAATCAGCGATACCGAAAACCCGGTATCTATTTGCATCTGTACTTCTCTGCCTTGTACCTCCAACCTCACAACCAGTGTCTTGGATTTTGTTTGGTAGCTCGATTTATGAAAAAGACTGTACGTGTCCTCTTCATTTTCCTCCTCTAACTGATGTCTTGTATTGAGACCTTTTGCTGAGACTTGTATTGAGACCAAAAAGTGACCCTTTTTGCCATATATATATATATATATATATATACATACATACAGTGAGGAGAACAAGTATTTGATACACTGCCGATTTTGCAGGTTCTCCCACTTCCAAAGCACGTAGAGGTCTGTAATTTTTATCATAGGTACACTTCAACTGTGAAAAACGGAATCTAAAACAAAAATCCTGAAAATCACATTGTATGATTTTAAAATAATTAATTTGCATTTTATTGCATGAAATAAGTATTTGATCACCTACCAACCAGTAAGAATTCCGGCTCTCACAGACCTGTTGGTTTGGTCTTTAAGAAGCCCTCCCATTCTCCACTCATTACCTGTATTAACTGCACCTGTTTGAACTTGTTATCTGCATAAAAGACAGCTGTCCACACTCAATCAATCGGACTCCAACCTCTCCACAATGGGCAAGACCAGAGAGCTGTCTAAGGACATCAGGGACAAAATTGTAGACTTGCACAAGGCTGGGATGGGCTACAGGACAATAGGCAAGCAGCTTGGTGAGAAGGCAACAACTGTTGGCACAATTATTAGAAAATGGAAGAAGTTCAAGACAACAGTCAATCTCCCTCAGTCTGGGGCTCCATGCAAGATCTCACCTCGTGGAGCCTCAATGATCATGAGAAAGGTGAGGGATTAGCCCAGAACTACATGGCAGGACCTGGTCAATGACCTGAAGAGAGCTGGGACTACAGTATCAAAGAAAACCAGAAGTAACACACTACGCCGTCATGGATTAAAATCCTGCAGCGCAACGCAAGGTCCCTCTGCTCAAGCCAGCGCATGTCCAGGCCCGTCTGAAGTTTGCCAATGACCATCTGGATGATCCAGAGGAGGAATGGGAGAAGGTCATGTGGTCTGATGAGACCAAAATAGAGCTTTTTGGTTTAAACTCCACTCGCCGTGTTTGGAGGAAGAAGAAGGATGAGTACAACCCCATGAACATCATCCCAACCGTGAAGCATGGAGGTGGAAACATCATTCTTTGGGGATGCTTTTCTGCAAAGGGGACAGGATGACTGCAACGTATTGAGGGGAGGATGGATGGGGCCATGTATCGCGAGATCTTGGCCAACAACCTCCTTCCCTCAACAAGAGCATTGAAGATGGGGTGTGGCTGGGTCTTCCAGCATGACAACGACCCGAAACACACAGCCAGGGCAACTAAGGAGTGGCTCCGTAAGAAGCATCTCAAGGTCCTGGAGTGGCCGAGCCAGTCTCCAGACCTGAATCCATTAGAAAATCTTTGGAGGGAGCTGAAAGTCTGTGTTGCCCAGCGACAGCCCCGAAACCTGAAGGATCTGGAGAAGATCGGGATGGAGGAGTGGGCCAAAATCCCTGCTGCAGTCTGTGCAAACCTGGTTAAGAACTACAGGAAATGTCTGATCTCTGTAATTGCAAACAAAGGTTTCTGTACCAAATATTAAGTTCTGTTTTTCTGATGTATCAAATACTTATTTCATGCAATAAAATGCAAATTAATTATTTTAAAATCATACAATGTGATTTTCAGGATTTTTGTTTTCGATTCCGTCTTTCACAGTTGAAGTGTACCTCTGATAAAAATTACAGACCTCTCAGTGATTTGTCATTGGGAAAACCTGCAAAATCGGCAGTGTATCAAATACTTGTTCTTCCCACTGTATATAGCAGTCCACATTTCAAGCTGAACACTCGCTAGCTTGATTATGAGCTGTCCACAGCGATCACATTTTACTGCGGACCCCTCTTTAAAAGATAAAGCACGGGGGGGGGGGGGTGGGTCTGGCGGCTCTTCAAACTAGTCATCTTGTTTACTGCTCCCTGATCCCGCACTACTCCGGTATGTTCACAGAGATCCAGTGTGTTCTTTTCCCCCAATTCCATTGATGAAGCTATATTCAGGGCCTTGTCGAAATCCAACGTTGCTTCCGTCAGCAATCTGCATTGATTGCGATTGTTCATTATTCCACAGACTAACTGATCCCATTGCATTTCTTCGAGATTACATCCATATGCACACCGTTCAGCCAATTTACGTAAGGCTGCTACATAATCCGAAATGGACTCACCACCTTCTTGACTGCAGATGTTCAGTTTGCAGCGCTGCACAATCACCGACGGCCTCAGATTTCAGTGTTGTTCGACGACTTTAACCAGCTCCGAAAATGTCTCCCAGTTTCCTCAGTGCAAACAAACTTGACATGTGCTTATATGTCGATGCCCCGCAAACACTCAGCATTATGGACCGTCAGCTGTGAAGTAGTGCTGCATTCGCTCCACATATAGCGACCACTCTTCCACTTCGGGTTTAAACTCTCCAATCGTCCCAAATGTGGCCATGACTTCAGGAAGAGAAAACAAGTCAGTCTCTAAGGCAAGATAGTTTATCCTTGTCGCCAGATGTTCAGTTCTCCCAGAACCGAAACGCGTGTCAAGAGGCAAAGAGAAACATGGGTTATCAGAACGCCGCCATTATCCAACAAGCTTTTAATCCGACCACCACACAACAGACCCCGTTCATGCGTGCGCAGACACAACATAGCAATACATCACTGGCTGTGAAAGACTTTTTCCAGTATTTTGATTGGTTAAACTTTGTGTCGCTCAAAATGAATTTCACATTTACTTTTCGATCGTTTATTTTTGGGTTAAAAAAAGTGTCAACATGACAAAAAGTATGAACTGCTGTGTGTTTTTTTTTTGTAGCCGCAGAAAAACTTGCTGCATACCTCTCTAGAATGGAGAAGCGAAGTAGTAAATCCACTTGAACAACGCAACGTCATGTCTCTTTCACTACGCTTGTCTCTGCGAGGTTAAAACGTGAATTTAATTTTTCCAAAACCATGGCTGTTCTTGATGTTCTTGTCGAAATGCTCGATGTAAATGTGTACCGTGTCGCGACGCCTGATGGTGGTGGCAGAGGATATTCCAATTTTCTTTTTTACCTGGGCAATGCTGAGGTTGAAGCATTCTTTGCACAGGTAAATTTGTCCTCCTTCCCTTCTGCACTCTGACCCCAATAGTAAGCCATCAGTCAATATTCACAATAACTGTTCAACACCATTTCATCGGTAAATTAATAATTAATTCCCACTATTACATACCAAGGCAGCATGTAGTTTCACCTGCCTGGGGAAGGGGGGGGGCAAGAGAGCTCCGTGGACAGAGAAGGGGGCAGGAGAGCTGGTGAGGTGGGAGATAGGGGAGCTCCGTTGACTGAGAAGGAGGCAGGAGAGCCAGCGGCGGCAGGATTATGGGGGGGGGGGGGCTGGGGGAGGTGGTGAATGGTTTAAAACAGTGAGGTGCGGTGATGCTGGTTTCGATTTATATAAAACAAGAAAGCACCCGCCCATCCTCGCAAAGCTCTTCCGCATCAGCTTTGGCCAATCAATTAATCAATCTTTGTGATTGGCAACAAAGTGCGACCTATTCACGTTTCTCTTCCCATGCAACGTTGGGTCAATCTGCTAATTAGAAAAAAAAAAATTAAGCCAATAACCAAAATGGAATCACAAATTTTGTTTTGGACCGATATCCTGTATAATGTTCCCATCCAGGTTTTTGTTTGCACATCTTATATATTATTTCCGAGTTTGTGGTTTCGTGTCGCGCTATCTTCGACTTTGTTCTGCGCTCGAGTAACGTGATATTCGGCTTACATTATCTCAAAGACCATATGAGGTGCTGGTACAAAAAAAAAGTAAATAAAATGGTTCTGAAACAGTGAAATCGTATTCCACTTATGGCATTAAAGTAAAATTACTACTGATACTCTGCATCAGTTCCTTTCTCAAACACACCCACCCCAACATGTCGCGCAGAGCGTGGGTTATGCTAGTTAATAATAAAACCTCAGCCGAAAATCAAATTAAATTAAGAATGTATGGAGGTTTTCTCCCCTGCCAGTACAGTGCAGTGATATCAGCATCAGCTTGGTGACAACAACCAATGAGATCTGCACACTTTTTGAAACGTGGCAGAATGTTGCGTGCATTTGCTCCCTGAAGAAAATTAACCGATTTTAACCCTTTTCCAGAGCTAGTTGGACAAAGTTGATTAATGCGCTTGAAGGAAGGAAGAATATAGATGGGTATAGAAAGGAAAATATCACAAAAGTTCACAAATTTAAGCGTGGAATTTCAGCTAGATCCTGCACTGGGGTATCACAGAAAATGTTACTGGAGGTTCACGGGTGTAACAAAGATTGAGAGGGTGAACAAAAAACACATGCGGCAACGTTACCAAGAACCTCAACTTCTGATGGAGTCGGTGGGCTCTTCCTAAGAAAGAGGAGAACTTCTGGTTACCTTGGAGAAATGTACACGTGTTGCCAGAACAGTGCGTTAGCTACCGGAAGGACAAGTACATTGTGCAGAGACCATCAATGGAATGTGGAAGAGAAAGCCTCTAATTCTGTGAATACGAGTCAGATAAGATGTAAAAGATCCATTGCCTAACCATACCCAAAATAAAAATCATAATCAATGTTGTTTGATTTAAGCTCAACATTCACTTTTTAAACGAGGGGAGAACAAGCATGAGTAATGTTGATGCCAAATTAGATTTGGCAAGCAGGATATTTTGCCCTCTTTTATTTTTTTTTATATATTTTTTTAGACAAATCTGGCCTCCGCCGCCTGATGTTGCACCACCATTTTGCGGTTGGCGGGATAAGTAGCTCAAAGCTTTGGTACTGAGTGAAACCAAGAGTGCAACAAAATGTACCTTTTTAAAGTCCATGAAATAGTTTAAATTGATAGATTAACTTACACTTTTCCCATCACTGGGGAAGGATACTCGAGCTTCCTTTCCCTGTCACTGGGGATGGATACTCTTGCTTGCTTTTCCCAGTACAGGAGATAGGTACTTTTGCTTATAAACATGTAAAATACAGGGTAGGCCATAAAAAGTAAGCTAGAACTACACCCAGTAGAGCGCATACCGCACGTCGGGGTGATTAGTTTACGTTTTGTATCCCACTGATAGGCTGGATCTGGAGTAAAATTTAATCAGCTTGTTCTTGAGGATATTAGAAATACCACCTTCGTTGTTGACCTTGGGCCTATGTTGACCTTTTGACCTCAAAAACAATAGGCTTCTTGCGAATGACAAACTCTATCATGTGGTGAAGTTTCGTGAAGATCGGTTTGGAATTGTGACCTGTAGGCGATAAACGGACACACAAACAGAACAAGAAGAAGAAGACGTTGTGCAGAGCACGATACTTGCAAAATCCATAAAACAAATTTGACCTCAAAAATAATTGGCTGGTTGAATTCAATGACTAAATCTGCAACTTCTCTTCAAATTTCAAGTCAATCGGATGAAAATTGACAATTTTATAAATTTGACCTATGTTGTCCTTTGAGGTGTAAGATGCGGCTCCATATCATTAAAACCACAGATTTTCATCATTTCTCACCCGGTTCCATATGTAATGTGAAGATAATGATAAGATGCCACAGTTACTGCTGTTCCAGTATTAGGGTCTTCAAAAAAACAATAGGAACCGTAGATTTGTGGCAAGCTCAATCAACATCCGATGGTGATGCTTCTTCGTGTTCTTGTGGTTTTACCAATCCCTAACATCTTCAATTCTGTTTATTAATCATTCCATTAATGTAAATATGATGCTCATCAGAGAAAATGATGTCATCCATACTGAGGTCTTCATTTTCCAGTGCTTCAGAATTAAGCGGTTGAAAAAAAAATCCATCCCGTCTGATTTCTTTCGTGATACACAAAGTCAATGGAAGAGCTAGAACACTGCGGAGATCGGGATGCAACAGAACAAAATGAACAGTAGAAAGAGGTTGGGGGGGGGGCACAAACAGCAGGGTTTAAGGATAACATAAAGGGAGATTTGGAGAAATAAGAGAAGTGGGGAGAAATGAGGGGTAGGGAAGGATGCATGGGGTGGACAATGTGGACACAGAAGCAAACTATCAGGAAGGAAAAACTGGAAATTTGGGAGGTGAGCTTGAGGTGAGGGGGAGGGGTTAACAGGGATTGAAAAAAACATGGTTTTGGGTCGGGGATGATCTGAGATGGTGGGAAATAGCTGTCTTGAAGACCTGGAGGGATGAACGAGATTAAAGAGAATGTGGAAGTTGATTCCACAGGCAGTAAAAAAAGAGGAACAAATGAGTGGAAGTGAGCAGTGATCCTAGATTTTGGAAGTTTCACCAAAAAGGGGGTTGATGGTGGACCATGTGTACCCTCCAGGAACCTAGGGTGGGGGGGGGGGACAAAGCGTGGAAAGAGCAGAGGATGCAAAACTATAAAGGAGTGGTCGAAGACAGAAGAGACCACCCAACCTGTCTGCAATGGGAAAGTGTTGGCCCATAGACTCAGCTTCAACACAGGAGATTCCAATGACCTTGAAGGCCTTTGTTTCCATGACATCAAGCTGAGCAATATGTGAGGAAGGGGAGCCAGCCCAAAGGGGAGAGCAGAACTCTATATCAAGCTGCGGATGAAGGCGTTGTAGGTGGATAGGAGTTCAGGTATTTGAAGGAAGGACTTTCTATGACATAGGATGCCCATTCAGCATCTGGCTTTGGAGGCCAACTTTGAAATGTGGTTTGCCCAAGAAAGATCATGATTGAGACCCAGGAGTTTGAATGAATGAACTTCCTCAAGATTATTATTGTTCAGAAGTCCATAGGAGGGTTTGCTCGACGGTCCTTTTGGAGAGAAGTAGTGCGAGAGATTTGTTAGGGTTGAAAGACATATTCCAAGTGTCTTACCACTTTGTGATTTTGTCAAGGTCTGAAGAGAGGAAAGAGACAGCAGCCTGCCCATCTGAAGGATGTCATGGCAGAGGGTGGCGTCATCAGCAAATAGATAAAGAGGATATTCCAGAGTCGGAGAGATCATTGATGAAGATCAGGAATAAAACTGGGCTCAGAACACTGCCTCGGGGTACTTCAGACTTTGACAGGGAGAGGAGATGAAATGATTCTGTTAAGTGCCACACGTTCGCAATGGGAGTCGAGGAAGTCAGTAAGCCATGTGTAGAGT
Source organism: Eptatretus burgeri (assembly GCF_056783735.1). Classification (NCBI taxonomy): domain Eukaryota; kingdom Metazoa; phylum Chordata; class Myxini; order Myxiniformes; family Myxinidae; genus Eptatretus; species Eptatretus burgeri. The sequence continues at coordinate 9,376,690 of NC_140961.1, read as the reverse complement.
TGGCCTTGGTTGCCATAGGCAGAGAATTTGGAGAGTAAGGCAGGATGCCAAACTGCATCGAAAGCTCGAGATATCTCATGTCTGACATTGAGGACCTCCATTCATTGTTGATGAGTCGAAGCAACATATTCAAGGTGGAGTGACCTGGTCTGAAACCAAATTTGAGATCTGAGATGAGGTTGTTGGAGAAAAGGGAGGATTTCGTATCAACTACGATGATGGATTCCATGACTTTGCTGATGATTGGGAGCATTATTGATGGTAAGTATTGATGGTAAGTCTGTCGTTGAAGGGGATCAGTTTTTGCACTTTTTTAAGTAATGTAGTGACGTTGGCTGATTTCCAAGCAGATGGAAGATGACCTCGGTAAAATGATCAGGGATAACCTGGTGTTCGCTTAGCGGTTATGGATGGTGGCTTGAGATTCTCAGGTCCTGAGTTCAAACCCTGTTGGCTGCTGAATTAACACCAAGTGGGGTTGACTCAGCCTGTCCTCCTTCCAAGGTCAGCAAAATGAGTACCAGTGTAGCAGTCAAAAGGCTGCACATGAAGGGAAGGGGTATTGATGGATTTATAAAAAAATCTGGTGTTGGTGTGGTGCAGGCATGATGGGCCAAATAGCCTCCTCCTGTGGATAATTTCCTTGCAATTCCTTGTAATCCTGAAGAGCCCTTATTCGTGTTCTTTTTTAACGAGCTGGTGTGTTTCATCTTTCACATTAAAACCTTTCTTGTTTTGTAAGCAGTCTCTTCATTGACTTCATTAAAATCTATTTGCACTCTCTTCGGAGAATTTTTCAATATAAGTGTCAGAAATAAGGATGTGCTGCTCAATGTTAAATTGCCCCTTTGTTTTTCATACCTGTCAAAAATAAAACCTTGCATCACAGGCAAAGGAAATTTGAAATTTATTCACAATGAAAATCTCGGGAATCTCACAGCCATCAATACAATAAGAGAGAAACGCCGAATTTTGTTCCCATTTTGTGAAGTCAAATCAAATCGTATCCTCCTGAAAATTGGCAGGTATTTAATTTACTATCGAGAATGTGGCTATATGTACTTTTCATTATGAACTAACTATTATCTATTGTGAATTTTGGGGGTGAAAATGGGCAGGACACACCCAATGCTCTTAAGAAGGAAGTAAAACCATTACCACTTTCATTGAACAAGGAAGTAAAACCACCTACCACGTTCATTGAAAATTGTGATTATTGACGGAAAAATGTTTATTTTATCGATGGAATGAGCAATGAGGTTTCCTTGCATTCATTCAGGTGAGTATTTTTTTTTTTTATCCTTTCCTGACTTGCACTTCATAACCATCCCCTACGCACCTTTATTTGTAGACAACAGAAGAAAAAAGCCAAAACTAAAAAAAGATTGCTATCTAGCTTGCCTTCCTTTAAGCCAGCAAGCTACTGTTCAACAATGCAAAACATTTAAACAGTGACACAAAGATGCAGATTTGCATAACATTTGAACAGTGCAAAAATGATGCAGGTTCGGTTTGCTCTTGATTTGAACAGTCAACATTGCAAAAAGACAAAGTGTTGTATTCGGTAGTTTTGCAGGTTTGCATTTGAAAAGTAGAATGAAAAATGCAGGTGGTTTGCTTACCAGCATACTTTTCTGATCCAATCACTCTCAGCCTGTAATCAACTTCAAATTGTCTAATTGACTCAAATTATAGTGCCTCAAATTATCAAGCTAAGATTTTTTTTCTTTATCCACTGACTCACAACTCAGTCATCAGTCACGACTGAGCAAAAATTGTACAGCTACCCACCCTGTTTGGTGGAGTCTTCCTGCTCCAAATAAAGTAAAATAAAAGTAAAGTTATTCACTCTCCTTTTTAGCTGACCATCAAGTGAGATTGTACCTGAAAATCAGTTTGTGAGCTTGCAAGATCTCACTACATTCCGGTAAGTCACTTTTATGTACTTGGAAACCCCACTTCAGTACTTGGAAGACCCACTGCAGTACTTTGCAATCCCACTTTGAAATCCCACTGCAGCACTTGAAAATACAACTGCAGCACTTGGTACTCCTATCCACCAGTGATGCAGCTGGCTATCCACCTGGAGAATGGCCAGCGAGTGTACTTTGACAATAGCAATGCTGATGCCCACGCCAGAGCGGGAACACCAAAGACAACTCTGACAGAATCCTTCACCATTTGCCGTCCGGATGAGTTCGCGAAAACACTCACTTATCACGAAGTTCCAGAGTATTACACATGGGATTCTTGCAACAAAAAGTGGAATCGACGCAAGAGGGGAACTCCAGAACCACAATTCCCTGGTGTATTCAGAAGCCATGCTATCGGTAGAGTTTACATGGTCAATCCAAAACAATCAGAGTGCTTTGCCATGACAATAAACAAAGCACAGGGACAGACGTTTAGCATAATCGGACGAGATCTGCGTTCGCCTGTTTTCTCACACGGAATGTAGTATGTTGCGGCATCAAGAGTTGGATCAAGATCAAAGCTGCACGTCCATGCCCCAGACAAGAAAACGAGGAACGTTGTTTTTAAAAATGTGCTGCAGTAGACGACCGAAGAGACCCATTCGTAACAAAATTGACTCCACAGAAACTGTGAGTAACCAACATATGCTTTCATTTATGAATTACCCATCGAAGACAGGTAAGTTTGCTAGTATATTATAATATTACTCAGAAAATGATCAAGTTTTGCTCCTTCTTATTGTCCACCCTGTCATTTAGCAAGTAAAATTTTAAGATTTTGTCACCTCACTTTTCAAAGACGTTTATTATATTTTAGTAGAATTTTTCAAGTTCCTATTTCATTTGTTTATTGCAAGTACAGAATCCATTCATATCTCCGGTATCTATCCATTGGGACCACACTCTGTGCAGAGCGTTGCTGCTGCCGAAGCAGTATCCTTGGCTATTGGGTACAATCCTGGACGGGTCGCCACTCCGACCACAGGATACCACCAAGCTGGCACTCATTTTGCCGACCTCGGAAGGACGACGGGCAGAGTCAACCCTCCCTCGCATTATTTCAACAGCTCAGCGGGACTTGAACTCAGGATCCTAGGATCCAATGCTTGCCACCCTAACCATAAAGCCAACACCATGCATATATCTGCGATAATGTATGAAAAGTATGTATATAAGGCACCAGGCTCACATTGGGACCGGTTGGTGCCAGGCTGGACCGTTTAAATTTTGTAACTCGCTGATGCACCTCTTTTTGTCACAACCCATCCACAACGTTTTGAGATATTGTGCTATCTATGGTTTTTGGCCTTTATCTCTCAATTGTAAAAATCGCTTAAAAAAAAATTCTGAATCCGTCCATAACTTTTTGAGATACCTTGCTCACAGACAGACAAACAGACATTGGTGAAAACAACCTGCGTCCACTTTCGGTGGCGGAGGTAATTATAGTACGAGCATACAGATCCGGCTATGAGCACATAGCTGAGGCTATAGACCTTTCACTTTCCCATCATATAGCTGAGTCAATAGGCCCATCACATAGTAGAGTCGATGAGCCTATCAATTTCACATTGCAGAGCTGAATCTATGACCATTTCACTTTCCCATCACATAGCTGAGTCAATAGGCCCATCACTTTCCCATCGCATAGAAGAGTCGATGAGCCTGTCAATTTCCCATTGCATAGCTGAATATATGACCATATCAATTTCCTATCACATAGCTGAGTCTCTGGGTCCATCTCTTTCCCATCACAGACAGGTTGATGGTGTCTCTGTCTTCTATCACCTCCTTTCTGGTCTTGCATCCTCTGCTTTTCTCTCACCGTGCTTTGTCCCCACCCACGAGGTTTCTGCAGGGTGCAATCAGTCCACCATCAAACCCTTCTGGTGAAACTACCAAAATCCAGGATCACTGCACACCTCCACTCATTTGTTCCTCTTCTTCCCACCTGTGGAACAAGCTTCCACATATTCTTCAATCTCATTCTTCCCTCCAGGTCTTCAAGACAGCTGTTCACCACCATCTCAGATGATCCCCAATTAAAAAGCATGATGTTTTCTACCATTGTTAACCCCCCACCAAATCCCTCCAAGTCCGGTCAGGTATGGGAGCATGCGCCGGAGCAGAGCGTCATTGCATCCACTTTCCGCCACTACTCCAGGGGCCTCCATCTGGCCATCCCCCAGGCAGATGCCTGGCCCATCCCCATCTTCTTGAGATGTTGATCAACCTGCTGCAACCACGAGGCACGTGGTCGGCCCATTGGCCTCCTCCACTCACGAAGCTCTCTCGCTGAGAGAATCTGGTGAGTAGGATCAGCGTCAGGAAAAGGAGCCACGTGTACATACAGCCGCAACTGACGCTCACGGACGAT
>NC_140961.1:9344840-9367340 GCF_056783735.1 Eptatretus burgeri | reverse complement strand
GTTTCTGTGTTTATTTTTGTTTGTTTGGCTTGTGTGTTTGTTTGTGTTTGTTTGAGTGTTAGTTTGGTTTGTGTGTTTGTTTGTGTTTGTTTGAGTGTTAGTTTGGTTTGTGTGTTTGTGTGTGTTTGTTTGGTTTGTGTGTGTTTGTTTGAGTTTGTGTGTGTTTATATGTGTTTGTTTGGTCTGTGCTTTTGTGTGTGTTTGTTTGAGTGTTAGTTTGTGTTTGTTTGGTTTGTATGTGTTTATTTGTGTTTGTTTGAGTGTTAGTTTGTGTTTGTGTGTTTATGTGTGTTTGTTTGGTTTGTGTGTTTGTGTGTTTGTTTGAGTGTTAATTTGGTTTGTGTGTGCTTGTGTGTTTATTTGGTTTGTGTGTTTGTGTGTGTTTGTTTGTGTTTGTTTGGTTTGTGTGTTTGTGTGTGTTTGTTTGTGTTTGTTTGGTTTGTGTGTGTTTGTTTGAGTGTTCGTTTGTGTTTGTTTGGTTTGTATGTGTTTATTTGTGTTTGTTTGAGTGTTAGTTTGTGTTTGTGTGTTTATGTGTGTTTGTTTGGTTGGTGTTTGTGAGGTGTTTGTGTGTGTTTATTTGTGTTTGTTTGGTTTGTGTGTTTGTGTGTGTTTGTTTGGTTTGTGTGTGTTTGTTTGAGTGTTCATTTGTGTTTGTTTGGTTTGTATGTGTTTATTTGTGTTTGTTTGGTTTGTGTGTTTGTGTGTGTTTGTTTGGTTTGTGTGTGTTTGTTTGAGTGTTCGTTTGTGTTTGTTTGGTTTGTATGTGTTTATTTGTGTTTGTTTGAGTGTTAGTTTGTGTTTGTGTGTTTATGTGTGTTTGTTTGGTTTGTGTGTTTGTGTGTGTTTTTTTGACTGTGTTAGTTTGGTTAGTGTGAGTTTGTGTGAGTTTGTTTGAGTGTTTGTTTGGTTTGTGTGTGTTTGTTTGGTTTGTGTGTTTGTGTGTGTTTGTTTGGTTTGTGTGTGTTTGTTTGAGTGTTCGTTTGTTTTTGTTTGGTTTGTATGTGTTTATTTGTGTTTGTTTGAGTGTTAGTTTGTGTTTGTGTGTTTATGTGTGTTTGTTTGGTTTGTGTGTGTTTTTTTGAGTGTTAGTTTGGTTTGTGTGTGTTTGTGTGTGTTTGTTTGAGTGTTTGTTTGGTTTGTGTGTTTGTTTGTGTTTGTTTGGTTTGTGTGTTTGTTTGTGTTTGTTTGTTTGTCTGTTTGGTTTGTGTGTTTGTTTGAGTGTTTGTTTGGTTTGTGTGTTTGTGTGTGTTTGTTTGTGTTTGTTTGGTTTGTGTGTTTGTGTGTGTTTGTTTGGTTTGTGTGTTTGTTTGAGTGTTAGTTTGTGGTGGTTACCCCATGGATGCGAATCAGAGTGGGGTTAAGAAATTCGTTTTGTCTGTCAGTCCATCCATATCAGTTTATGATCGAGGAACAACTTTGTTTCAATGAAAGTGATATTGTTACGGATTTGGAAGCCTCTTGCTCACAGACAGTCAGCAGTCCCAAAGTTTAGTTATTTCGTTAAGTGTATGTGGATAGTTAGAATCCATCCCCTGTGTCTCACGGGAATTTAATGTGTGCGCTGCGAGTTATTTTCTAGATAGTTTTATACATCAATTCCCTCCACTTCTTCGCACCACCGACTCCATTGCCCACGTGTTTTTGGTTGAAGGCGTGGGTGGAGCCTCCATCGCCTCAGATCGAGGCTCCGCTCCGAAGAAGGGCATGGAGCGTTTCCTCCAGCCAATGGGAAGCCAGAATGCCAGGAACTACTACAGAGCCTATTCGGGTGGGGGGGGCCGGGCCACCGACACGCCCCCGAACCAGCTCGTCCCGACCAGACTGCACGAGGCGGAAAGGTGCCCGACCGAACTCTTACCCTCAGCTCGCCTTCCCTCCCGAGCTGAAGGGTCCAATAAAGACCCGACGGGGTCCATTTCTTTTGGGTGGGTGTGTGTGTGTGTGTGTGTGTGTGTGTGTGTGTGTGTGTGTGTGTGTGTGTGTGTGTGTGTGTGTGTGTGTGTGTGTGTGTGTGTGTGTAGCACCAGTCCTGTAAGTAGAAATTGTTAAGTGCTTTTTGCTCATTGTACATTGCATATTCGTGATTAAGTCTGCTCTGTGTCTCCCTCTCCGCATTGTAAATAACCCCCCCCGTGTTAAATGTTCCAGTTCGTTGCCCGTGTTTTCTTTCATTGACCCAGCACGGTGCGGGCATGAGAAGTCGTAAGGCCGTTTGTTCCGTAAATTGTTCATTTGGTCCGGCGCGGCTCTGGTAACTCCCGCTCGGTTCCGCCGGATCCGAGTCGGTACATGCAACTCGGTTCGGACAGAGAAGGCCAAGGGTGTGGCTTCCCCGGTAGCTCGACGGCGTGAGTACTTTGGTAAATGGGAATAGACAAGTGGACCCTACCTCACGCCGTCGAAATATTGGCGACCACGGTCCTTTAAGTGACCAGTCGGGCGTCGACTCCGGAGTTCTCCGGGGTGACGACCTTTTAATTCCGGGTGTTCGGTGGGAGACGGCCCTATTTCTCTGTCTAGCGGTCGTTCCTCGCCACCGACCACCGGCCCACAACAATGTGTTTGAACACAATTCGGAACATGAATAGGAAAAAAAAAACTTGCTGTTTAACAGAACTTTGGCTTTGAATTTGTCCTAATCGTACATGCGCAGAGAGGAGTGACATGATGTTTTTTTTTTACTCTCTTCCTGCGCAGCAGTCAAATAAAATTGAAAATTATTCCAAACAGGAAACTTACTGTTTTTAAGGACGTCATAAAGGACACAAACAACAGGCATGAAGAACTATCATTTAACATGTTCAATAAGGTGGTGTGAAGGACGATACAACGGTAGTAAACTTCCAAAAGATTATTTTTTCTCCTGCAGCCTTTAAATCCTTTATAACCTCTGCCACCGAAAGTGAAGGAGGTTTGTTATAAGGAAGAAGCCTATTATTGTTGAGGTCAAAAGGTCAACATAGGCCAAAGGTCAACAACTTAGGTGGGATTTCTAAAATCCTCAATTTTCATCCGATTGACTTGAAATTTGAAGAGGATTTATATTTCAGGTCACTGAATTCAACCAGCCAATTATTTATGAAGTCAACATAGATGAAAAGATCAACATAGACCCAAGGTCAACAACTAAGGTGGTATTTCTAAAATCCTCAATTTTCATCCGATTGACTTGAAATTTGAAGAGGATTTATATTTCAGGTCACTGAATTCAACCAGCCAATTATTTATGAAGTCAACATAGATGAAAAGATCAACATAGACCCAAGGTCAACAACTAAGGTGGTATTTCTAAAATCCTCAATTTTCATCCGATTGACTTGAAATTTGAAGAGGATTTGCATTTCAGGTCACTGAATTCAACCACCAATTATTTTTGAGGTCAGCATAGACCAAATGGTGAACATAGGCCCAAGGTCAACAACTAAAGAGGTGTTTCTAAAATCCTCAATTTTCATCTCGTTGACATGAAATTTGAACAGGATTTGCAGATCAGGTCATTGAATTCAAGCACCAATTATTTTTGAGGTCAAAGTTGTTTTATGGATTTTGCAAGTATCGTGCTCTGCACGATGACTTCCTCTTGTTAATTGCCGGAATCCTTCGGATTTCGGCAATTATGTTGGTCGGTTGTGTGTGTGTCATTCTGTGTGTCTGTCTGTCTGTTTGTTTGTGTGTTTGTTTACCCTGTAGCAGCCACACTGTTTCAGCGATCATGACCAAACTGGGTACAGATCTCGGTCATGGTCCAACTTAGACACTTGTAGTTTTTGGTGAATCTAGGTCAAAGGTCAGGGTCAAGGTCACCATAAAAACGAAATTCTTATTTTCGCAATAACATCCGCTAAAATGGTCGTATCGACTTCACACCAAATCCAAAATATGCATCTTCCAATTTTGCATCCAACCATATGTCTCATTGGGGTGTCACGCCAACACCCTTCTTAGCGGTTGTGGGTCGAATGTCAGGGGGGGTCGGGTCAAAAATTTCAAATTGCGATAAAAACGTCATTTCGATCCCGATTGACTTCCAATTTAGCATGTGGTATCTTGGTATGAGTGTCCTATTATATGCCAAAAATGATGAAATTTGGTTCAGCCACCTCCGGTTACCATGGCAACAAAGTTCAAGTGTTGTAAATTCGTTGTTATTGGTTTCATTCCAGGGAGGTTTGATCTCGCGCATGCATCGCTTGTCAATATTTGAAGTCACAAGGTCAAGGCAAATCTGGTGACCTTGAAAGATCAAACTCCAGGTTTTTGTTTTTTTCAGAGGTCATGGAGATATGACAAAGTTATTCCGGCAATTCCTTGCTCGACGTGCAATTTCATTTGTTTATTTGTGTGCAGGATATCTCAAAATGTTGCAGATGGATCTGGATGAAACTTGGTAGGCAGGTTGGGTGTGTGACAAGGACGAACTGATTCGATTTTGGTGAAGATTCGGATCCGGATCCGACTACTAGAATTTGAAAAGTGATTCTTCACCATTGAGAGATCAGGCCAAAAATGATATACAGCACGATATCTCAAAATGTTGCAGACGTATTCGGACGAAACTTGGTGGACAGGTTGGGTGTGTTGCAAGGAAGAACTAATTCAATTTTGGTGAAGATCCGAATCTGGAACTGGACACGAATTATTTAGTTTTTTTAAGTGATTCTTCACCATTGAGAGATGTGGCCAAAAACGATATATGGCCTGATATTTCAAAAATGTATTGGGCCCGATATGTTCTCGTGGATCAGGCATTACGTGGCGGAGGCATGTGCTCTACCGAGTGCCCTTCTCGTTATCCTTGTTACAATACAGCAACTGTGTAAAAGCTTTGGAAAATAAAATATAAGTTGTATAAAATTCCCATTCACAGAATGCATCTTCTTGTTTTAGTTTGACAAGCTGGATTGTTTTGATTGAGAAAGTTGGAGGAGAAGAGAGCTATCTGTGCTGACATCTCCCCTTCCATCACGTGAGTAAAAGTCATGCACCCTCACCCTCACCCTCACAAGTCCTCACACTCACAAACACACAATCATGCATCCTCGGAATGCAGAACTCTCCCACGGTCAAACCGACCCACCCACCAAAACGCTCGGCCAATTGATAAGCAATTTTGGCGCGAAATGTTGCGGCGATCAATACCCCGACAAAAAAGTGCGCCAATTGGCATCGCAGACCCCGGGGACTCTGACCATCTGCCGGTGCAGTGGCTGCACACGATGAATTCCTCACCTGTGCGGGGAAAAGGATGCAATATCCCTGCAGCGTTCCAAAAGGAGAAGCAAATCAACTCCGACAATCGGATCATCGGCGGTCCGTGCGACGGAGTCTGTGAATCGAGCTCAGCGATGGCGCAGGTGGACCTTGTCAGATGTCGCTCGACAGAAATTGGCTTTGAAAGCATTGATGGTTGGAAATATGGTGTCGAGTCCCTGGTGCGGGGTCGTACGAACCACGACGCATCTTCTCAAGAGTGTGGTGTTCAATCCCCGGTGCAGAGTGGTGCGACCCCCAATGCATCTCGAGGGTGTGGTGGTAATCCCCTGGTGCGGGGTCGTACGAATCATGACGCATCTTCTCAAGAGTGTGGTGTTCAATCCCCGGTGCAGAGTGGTGCGACCCCCAATGCATCTCGAGAGTGTGGTGGTGATCCCCTGGTGCAGGGTCATATGAACCATGATGCATCTCAAGGGTGTGGTGGTGATCCCCTGGTGCGGGGTCGTATGAACCACGACGCATCTTCTCAAGAGTGTGGTGTTCAATCCCTGGTGCAGAGTGGTGCGACCCCCAATGCATCTCGAGAGTGTGGTGGTGATCCCCTGGTGCGGGGTCATATGAACCATGACACATCTCCGGAGTGTGGTGGTGCTTCCCCGGTGCCGAGTGGTGCGACGGCTCCCTGCAGTAAGTGTCTCATTTCAGGGGCCATTGACTGGGGGACAACACACACGAAAACATCCAGCAACATCACTTAATCATTTAACGGCAAGAAACCCTCAAACACTCGGCCATTGTAATTAGGCAATTCCAGGAATGCTGTGCTCCATTAAACACCTGCCACTGCGACAGGTAGCGACAGGTATTATATACTTTTTTTCATTTTCAGAAGTGAGGTTCATGGAAGAGAGAGAGAGAGAGAAAGAGAGAGAGAGAAAGAGAAAGAGAAAGAGAAAGAGAAAGAGAAAGAGAAAGAGAAAGAGAAAGAGAAAGAGAAAGAGAAAGAGAAAGAGAAAGAGAAAGAGAAAGAGAGAGAGAGAGAGAGAGAGAAAGAGAAAGAGATTGAGAGAGAGAGAGAGAGAGAGAGATTGAGAGAGAGAGAGAGAGAGAGAGAGAGAGAGAGAGAGAGAGAGAGAGAGAGAGAGAGAGAGAGAGAGAGAGAGAGAGAGATTGAGAGAGAGAGAGAGATGCTTCATATATACGATGCTATGGTAGCGTACAGACGAAACAAATAATGTTTGTCCCATCAGAGATCCGATGGTCGTGGGGGGCTCGCACGACAAGCCTCGAGGTTGTCCACACTCACATCACGATGTGGAGCTTCAGCTTGAATCTCAACCGAGCTGTAAACCGCCATTCTGCTGTTTCACATGCAGGACGAGGAATGGATGTGTTTGTCGTGAACCTGGGAGTCCCGTCTGCCATGATCATTGGTCATTGATGGTCGTGAAATATCCCACTAGGTGTCTTTGGCAAAGACGAGGCAACTTATCTCTGGAACCCTAGGAACATCACAAATTTATCGATCACTCGTTATATGTCTACAACAATTATCTTTCATCTCTTCCGATGAGAAAAACCTTGTTTTACCATGTCAAGGTGAAGATGACAGGAGAGTTGGTGACTGCTGTGATCCCATAAGCTCAAACATCCCTTTTCCTCCCGTGGAGTTCATCTCGTACCTTTGCACGATGCTTGTTTGTAACCCTGATGAAGGCAGCCAGGTTGATGACACGTCCACATCGAGCATTTACATCGGTGCAAGGTTTGATTACATTGTGCCTTAATAGATAACTAACCCCATTACAGCATGTTCTTCCACGACTTCTATGTAGGGATGAGTCCAATGGGACGGAACTAGGGGTCATCAACGAGTTCTTGGAATGAGATTTTCACCACGGAAGGAAAATTTTAAATTGACAATTATGTATTAAAAAAAGGTCATCCAGACCAGCTGTGCCTGTGTGGTCCACTGTTCTCCTCCCCACCCTACCACCTCCTCCCTATCGCCCTCTAGGAGTCGATATTCAAACGCAGTGAATCAATCTGGTGTTGATTTAGCGCAGGCATGACGGACCAAATGGCCTCCAATGTCAAAGTTCCAATTGGATATCCTTCCTTGTTTGGTGAGGATCTCGTTGGGAGAAGTCTGTGAAGGGCCCTCGGATGTTCACGTCGATATATATATATATATATATATATATATATATATATATATATATATATATATATATATATATATGTATATATATATATATATATATATATATACACAAGTTCTGCACCTATCAGTGGGGATGAAATAGGATCAAGCTCCATGTCGGGCTTCATCCCATGAGAAGAAGTGCTTTGGGGTGAGGAAGTCTGCAACGCTTTCAAACAGCCGTTAGTTGTCATTGGGAATGTTGAAACCTGGAATCGTACCCTGGCAGGAGCAAACTGGAGTTGGAGGACTTCAAGCAGATAACCACCACCAAGTGCAACCGCATCAGCCTTGAGCTCGCTTTCAATTCAACGAGATGCACTTGTTACGACAGGCAGTCACTTTCCGAGGTTGAATTACCCTCGCCGAAGGACAGAGCATTGCATTTGGGTCTGTTTGTCTGTCTGTTTGTTTGTTTGTGACTTGCAAAATCGAAGATTTTTCAAGTATATTGGTCACTCGATTTTGTTATTCTGTCTGTCTGTCACCTGCAGGTCAACATTTTAAACCGATCTTCACAAAACTTCACCACAAGCTAGAGTTTGTCATGAGGAAGCTATTTGTCAAAAAAAGAAGCTATTTGTCTCAAAAAATGTATTGTTTTTGAGGTCAAAAGGTCAACATAGGCAAAAAGGTCAACAACTTCGGTGAGATTTCTAAATTCCGCAATTTTCATCCGATCAGGACTTGAAATTTGAAGAAGATTTATATTTCATGTCAATTAATCCAACGAGCCAATTATTTTTGAGGTCAACACCGACCAAAAGGTCAACATAGGCCCAAGGTCAACAACTGAAGTGGTGTTTCTAAAATCCTCAATTTTCATCCGATTCACTTGAAATTTGAAGAGAAGTTGCATATTTGGTCATTTAATTCAACCAGCAATTATTTTTGAGGTCAAATTTGTTTTATGGATTTTGCAAGTATTACGTGCTCTGCACGTCTTCTTGTTTGTTTGTCTGTTTATTTGTCCCCACAGAACTTTCGTGGTTTTCTCCGCAACTGCTTGACAGATTGAGACGAAACTTTCACCATTGGTGCGACTACTCATGTAGAATTCTTTAATGGTAATTATGACGTCATAGGTCACGTAGGGTGCCAGCAATCTTGGAAAAACGGAAAAAAATTGGACCTCTGTATCTCTGAAACCACAGCAAGGAAAAAAAATTAAAACTAGGCAAATAGCAAGTACTCCTCATGAGGAATGAGAGTGTTTTTTCATGATGTCATAGGTACCTTCGTTATGACGTCATAATTGCATATGTAGAACACCACATCTGATCAGAATGAAAAATTTTGAGTCATCTCGGGATAAAATGGGCTACAGAAAAAAAATTGATGACATAATCGGTCACATGATTCGGCAGCTGTATATATATATATATATATATATATATATATATATATATATATATATATATATATATATATATATATATATATATATATATATATATATATATATATATATATATATACACACATTTTTAACCTTAAAAAATCTTCTTCTCTGAAGTGGCTGAACAGATCGAGGCAAAACTTTACACGTATGACCATCTATCCATGAGGAACAAAAGGTTCACACAGATGACGTTATAGGTCACATGGCTTGGCAGCCATATTGGATTTACCCTAAAACCTATAAAAATATGTTCTCAAGAACAGCTGGATGTATCGAGGGGAAACTTCACACAAATGTTCCCCAATGCATGGGTGTACAAGTTTTTTTTTAAGGAATAATTGATAGGTCACTTGGTCTGGCAGCCATAATTGGATTGAAGAAAATATTAAATAATGTTTTCTCTGGAACTGCTTAATCAATCGACATGAAACTTCACAATTATGATCTAATTGTGATGGGGAATACATGCTTCAAATTTCAACTTGATTGGGCACATGGTCTGGCAGCCAGATTTATTTATTTATTTTTGATCTGGATTCTTTTTGATTTTCTTTCATTTATTTATTTATTGACTAAGGTGCACTTGGATGGGAGAGTAGCAGCTGAAACCCGAATCCTATCTTGGTTCCTCCTGATAAACTTCATCTTTTCTTTTTGCTTGTTCAGCATCAAAGCGGGACGTCTTGGTACCCGGTCATCACGGCCAGCAGTTATAAAGTGGCAGTTCTCTTTCAACACACCAGGACACAACCACCACACAAAACCACAAAAACACCACACAAAACAAGTGCCGGTGAGGGTCTGCAATCTCTGATTGCTCATTTTCTTGTTATTGGAAGTTTTTCACTCCTCAACGCCAAACAAGGAGTACTTTGAAAACAAATCCATTTAGCTGCTCAAGGCTTGCCAATGCAAACGCCGGTGGTGCTCCAAGTCCCTGGAAACACTAATCTGTTTCCCATAACCAAGTGAGAGAGAAAATTCCGCCACTTAAGCAACTTGTGAAAAGCTCTCTATTGCATCCAGATTTTTCGCCTCTTTTTGCCAGAAGTCACCAACTTTATGAGCCTTTTGCTCCGGATGTTTTTGTTTTCAAATATAGAGTTTAGAATATTTTTTTAAAGGAAATTCCATCCAACAAACCAATCTCAGCTTGCTTTCTAAAATAAGTCATTTCTCTTCATTCGATACTATAATTTGTTTGCCCCCCCACCCCCCAGACATTATACCACAACTTCTACTACTTCTACTACTACTATATGTACTATATTATTTGTTCATGATGCTGGTGATAACACCGTGGGATCATGAAAAAAACTCACTGATTCTGGAGATGGGACACCCGGCTCAACGTCCATCCGAGGGACGACACACATTGATGAATCAACCTTCCTGCGAAACACCGTGATGACAGTTTATAGCTGGGTTGGGATTCATACCCAGGCTAAACAACTCGGTGAATACACATACCTCAAGGAGGTTATGATATCCTTTCCCCCAGAGATTCCTCACTCCATTTGATGCCAATTATGGAGACATTGATTTTTCTCAAATCATATCAGTCACGTGTTTCTGTGGGCGTTTCTGGAAGTCCAAGACACAGCTGTTGTACATCTAGATGGCACACCGTGGAAGCCAATGTGGTTTCACTGTAAAAGTGGTTATCAACTGTTTGGTGGAATAACCTTGTGGTTTTTTTTTACTAGAACGGAACATTTATGAAGGCGCAAAGAAATAAGATGGCGGGAGATATAACAAGCTTTTTGGAACTTAGGTACGTTTTATACAACCATGAGATATCATTCGGGTTATGTGCTCCTTGAGGTGGTGGAACAGAACTATTTTACCCTCATTACCATGTTTGCAATCTCTAGAACTCCGATTATATTTCTAAAAAAAATGCAGAAAATCAACGTTTAGTGATTACTCTTTTAAGGCCTTCTTGGTTCTACGGGCCCAATCAATTTGGCTGGGACCCTGGGCAAGCTCCAAGGCCAGAATGGGTCAAATATGTGGCCCGAGGCCGACGATTGGCTTTGCAGAAGGGACAGGCCACATACATGGACAAAAACAAATATTTACAAACGTGCAGATGAGAGTTATACAATGTCATTAAAATACAGCACTGTGCAAAAGTTTTGGTTATTCCAATGATATGCAAACTTTGGGGTGAATTAATTCAAATCAGTGCGAACAGTCATGCGTGTTTATTATTGTAAATGAACAGCCTCAATAAATGCTCATGAAACCAACTGCTTAAATAAACGAGAAAAAGAGCAATCAGAGATTGTAGACCCTCACCAAGACTTGTTTTGTGCGGTGCTTGTGCCCTGGACCCTGGTGAGTTACGAAATTAATAACAGACATAACTCGAACTTCCACTTTATAACTTTTGGCAGTGATGAACGGGAGTACCAATATGGTCCCGCCTTGATGCCACCCCGACCCTGACCCATCACGTTTGTGGTGAGACGTTGTTCGGAGACATGACTTGAATTTAAATTCCAGATAAAGCTCAACATCACCGTTTGGCTGCGGGACGATGACGGTGATGTTGATATCTGAGTGAGAATAATTCAAGATTTTTCAAAAACTTTCATTTCACTCAATTTTTTTTAAACAGAATCATATATATATATATATATATATATATATATATATATATATATATATATATATATATATATATATATATATATATATATATATGATCAGCAAGGATGGTTGATGAAGGTGAGCTGACTTTCAAGGAAATGGAAGCCAACTTTGGGAAAATGACAGAGTGAATCGAGTAGAAAGTTTGGGAAGTACAACATGTCGTCTTTGAAATTTTTTTTCCCCATCAGTAAAGTGATGGGTAACAATGCCTAGATTTATCTACAATGTACTTCAAGGAAACTGTGATATGAAATTGACTTTCACAGAAATTTGAATAATTATTATCAACCGAGATATTGCACACTTCGGACGAAGGTTTAATGGGGGAATGCCACCATAAAAGTGGAAATCAGCCAAACATTTGCACAATACTCTACATGCCATTCATGTTACCCTATTCTGTGTTACCCTATGATAATATATGAGTTCTATAATACAAGGAACTTCGACACAGAAGGCTATTCAGCCCATTTAGCCTGAGCTCATATTGCCAACCGATGGTTGATTGTCAGTGATCTATTCTTTTAAATGCTGAGCATCACACGAGGAGGCAAGTAGCACGTTGTAAATCTTTGGTACAATGTGACTCATAGAGGGTTCGAACCACCGACCTCCCAGACTCAGAGCAGACACTCCAACCATGACACCAGCGAGTCTGGTTTCAACCCTGCTCCGTGTTACCCTTCTTACACTGTTAACCTGTTTCCTCTTACCCCGTTCCATGTTCCCCTATTCCGTTTGCCAGAATCTCGAGGTGCTGTTCCCAAAATAACTGTAAAACAAATGTTCATATTCACAGAGAACACATCGAAGTCTCGGAGGATGGAGCACGGGCAACATTTCTCTGTCATCCGAGGAATTGTGAACGTTCTTAACATGAGCAGCTGTTTATATACGTTCATTAACTCGGAGCTTACACCATCTGCATCACCAGCACCACCAGAACGAATGTTAAAAGCAGCAGATGGTGTGT
The DNA here is from genome assembly GCF_056783735.1 of Eptatretus burgeri. Classification (NCBI taxonomy): domain Eukaryota; kingdom Metazoa; phylum Chordata; class Myxini; order Myxiniformes; family Myxinidae; genus Eptatretus; species Eptatretus burgeri. Next base: position 9,354,887 of record NC_140961.1, on the reverse strand, counting down.
GTAGCTGCCAATTGGGATCACAATTCAAATCCACAGTTGATGGGAAAGGAACAACGAATGCAATAACGAACCAATTAATTTCTCGTGAAGTGGTGACATGGGAAAACACATACCTGTGAAATGGGTCATAGGAAAACACATACCTGTGAAATGGGTCATAGGAAAACACATACCTGTGAAATGGTTCATGGGAAAACACATACCTGTGAAATGGTTCATAGGAAAACACATACCTGTGAAATGGTTCATAGGAAAACACATACCTGTGAAATGGTTCATGGGAAAACACATACCTGTGAAATGGTTCATGGGAAAACACATACCTGTGAAATGGTTCATAGGAAAACACATACCTGTGAAATGGTTCATGGGAAAACACATACCTGTGAAATGGGTCATAGGAAAACACATACCTGTGAAATGGTTCATGGGAAAACACATACCTGTGAAATGGTTCATGGGAAAACACATACCTGTGAAATGGTTCATAGGAAAACACATACCTGTGAAATGGTTCATGGGAAAACACATACCTGTGAGATGGGTCATAGGAAAACACATACCTGTGAAATGGTTCATAGGAATACACATACCTGTGAAATGGTTCATGGGAAAACACATACCTGTGAATTGGTTCATGGGAAAACGTATACCTGTAAGATAGGTCAAAGGAAAACACATACCTGTGAAATGGTTCATGGGAAAACACATACCTGTGAAATGGGTCATAGGAAAACACATACCAGTGAAATGGTTCATGGGAAAACACATACCTGTAAGATGGGTCATAGGAAAACACATACCTGTGAAATGGTTCATGGGAAAACACATACCTGTGAAATGGTTCATAGGAAAACACATACCTGTGAAATGGTTCATAGGAAAACACATACCTGTGAAATGGTTCATAGGAAAACACATACCTGTGAAATGGTTCATAGGAAAACACATACCTGTGAAATGGTTCATAGGAAAACACATACCTGTGAAATGGTTCATAGGAAAACACATACCTGGAAGATGGGTCATAGGAAAACACATACCTGTGAAATGGTTCATAGGAATACACATACCTGTGAAATGGTTCATGGGAAAACACATACCTGTGAGATGGGTCATAGGAAAACACATACCTGTGAAATGGTTCATAGGAATACGCATACCTGTGAAAGGGTTCATGGGAAAACACATACCTGTGAGATGGGTCATAGGAAAACACATACCTGTGAAATGGTTCATAGGAAAACACATACCTGTGAAATGGTTCATGGGAAAACACATACCTGTGAGATGGGTCATAGGAAAACACATACCTGTGAGATGGTTCATGGGTAAACACATACCTGTGAAATGGTTCATAGGAAAACACATACCTGTGAAATGGTTCATGGGAAAACACATACCTGTGAAATGGGTCATAGGAAAACACATACCTGTGAAATGGTTCATGGGAAAACACATACCTGTGAAATGGGTCATAGGAAAACACATACCTGTGAAATGGGTCATAGGAAAACACATACCTGTGAAATGGTTCATGGGAAAACACATACCTGTGAATTGGTTCATGGGAAAACACATACCTGTGAAATGGTTCATGGGAAAACACATACCTGTGAAATGGTTCATGGGAAAACACATACCTGTGAATTGGTTCATGGGAAAACGTATACCTGTAAGATAGGTCAAAGGAAAACACATACCTGTGAAATGGTTCATGGGAAAACACATACCTGTGAAATGGGTCATAGGAAAACACATACCTGTGAAATGGTTCATGGGAAAACACATACCTGTAAGATGGGTCATAGGAAAACACATACCTGTGAAATGGTTCATAGGAAAACACATACCTGTGAAATGGTTCATAGGAAAACACATACCTGTGAAATGGTCCATAGGAAAACACATACCTGTGAAATGGTTCATAGGAAAACACATACCTGTGAAATGGTTCATAGGAAAACACATACCTGTGAAATGGTTCATAGGAAAACACATACCTGTGAAATGGTTCATGGGAAAACACATACCTGTGAGATGGGTCATAGGAAAACACATACCTGTGAAATGGTTCATAGGAATACGCATACCTGTGAAAGGGTTCATGGGAAAACACATACCTGTGAGATGGGTCATAGGAAAACACATACCTGTGAAATGGTTCATGGGAAAACACATACCTGTGAGATGGGTCATAGGAAAACACATACCTGTGAGATGGTTCATGGGAAAACACATACCTGTGAAATGGTTCATAGGAAAACACATACCTGTGAAATGGTTCATGGGAAAACACATACCTGTGAAATGGGTCATAGGAAAACACATACCTGTGAAATGGTTCATGGGAAAACACATACCTGTGAAATGGGTCATAGGAAAACACATACCTGTGAAATGGGTCATAGGAAAACACATACCTGTGAAATGGTTCATGGGAAAACACATACCTGTGAAATGGTTCATGGGAAAACACATACCTGTGAATTGGTTGATGGGAAAACACATACCTGTGAATTGGTTGATGGGAAAACACATACCTGTAAGATGGGTCAAAGGAAAACACATACCTGTAAGATGGGTCAAAGGAAAACACATACCTGTGAAATGGTTCATGGGAAAACACATACCTGTAAGATGGGTCATAGGAAAACACATACCTGTGAAATGGTTCATAGGAAAACACATACCTGTGAAATGGTTCAAATAGTAAAACGTGTACTGTACCTGTGAGATGGGTCATATGGTAAAACGTGTATAGTTTTGAAGAAATTGCCTTTCTTTTTGCACATGAACTCAAACATTTCCTCATTGGGTTCATGGCACCAGTTCCAGTGTGTAAACAATGGAGAAAAACTGTCAATGACCAAGCAGGATTTGAACTCAGCATGCTCAGATCCCAAGCCCACCACCCTCACCAAGAAACCAACACCAAGCACACGTATAGATATACATTAGCTCCATTTTATTAAGATTACACAAAACGGACGATAATGAAAATTATCAACAGTGGTTTGCAATCAATGAAAAAGAAACTCCCCAAAAATCTAACTCATGCGCACGTTTCATTGTTTTGTGACGATGACACTTCATCTCTTTCAAACCGTTATCATTTATTTATTTTCATATCGAGGCTCATAGAAGAGTTCTGAGCGGAGGGTGTGAACCGACAATGGAGCAGTGGTGCCACACAAAACGTGACAGAATGAATGAACAGAAAAATAGGAGATAAAGAGGGAAGGAAACACTCAAAGCTGTGATTGAGAGGGGTTAATAAGGAAGGGTAAATGGGGATGGAAAAGATCATGGTCACTGACTGCAATGGGGGTGGAATGACATGAAAATTCGATATTAGAGCATCTTACTGCGGAGAGCATCATCGATTCGAGTTTGATGTTCGATATTATATCCAATCAAGCGATCACATCCTATTTTATGTTTTATTTCACAATAAATAAATAAATTCTGTAATTCCTTCTCGAATGGCATGCAGCTCTCTGATGATTCACCGTCACCCTCAAACTCTTGCAAAGTGTTTCAAGACGCAAATATTTTTTTTTCATGACAGTTAGTGGTCTTGGGAAGCTTCATGACTTGGTAGTGACCGAGTGCTAACATGTTCCCTCTTCTCATTTTTCCTTATCCGTGCAGAAGAGTCGGTGTCATTCAAGTTTCTTCGCAGTCAAAGCACCGGTGTCCATGTGAGTCCTGGGAGAGGTGATCTGAGCAAAAAAGGTCAATTTGTACCTTCCCTAAGAGAACGTCATCGGAACTCGGACCTTCACTGCAGAACCAGTGATGACGAAGACCCTGTGTTCAGTGCACAAGATCCTGGCTGTGTTAACAAGACTTTCATCCATGGCGACTCCTTTGGGAGACAAATCGAGGATTCCAATGGAGACATTAACATTGCATCCCAAGGACTCGAACCTGCCGAAGGTTTCGCTGAAGATGAAAGTGGATACGTCTCATCAGAAGCCCACAACTGGAGTGTTGACAGCATCATCAAGTACGATTTATGTTTTACTTAGTGCTCGGCATATCCAAAGATTTAGCCATATTGCATTGCCATGCACCAACAGCAATCATCTACTCACATCTTAGATGAACATCCTTGATATATTAAAATATCAGCATTTGATGTTCTTTTAAGCTGCAATGGAACAGCAATTTTGGATAAGAGTACTTTTGATAACCTGACGAATATTGTTTCGAAACTTTTCAACATTCCCAAGTTTTCCACGAACCCACTGAGCTGGCCCGACATTGGACCGGACGTGATTTTGGCAGGAATTGGTCATCTGTTCAGAGTGCCTGTGATAACTCCCTTACTCTCCACGATAGATACCGTGGGATTTTTTTTTAACGTTCACCAACTAATGCTGGCAGATGGGACACCCAGCTTAAAACGCATCCGATGGTGCGTGGCGCACAAATCGATGCCAGGATGACAGTTTATAGCTGGGTTGGGATTTGAACCCAGGATAGATAGCTCAGAGGGGAATGTACGTACCTCTAGCGGCTGTTATACCAGCCCTTTGCAGGGATGTGGATATCCCCTTTTATTAAAGACAGATTTAATAAATTACATAATTATAAAATCGAGTCTTTCTCAGTTTTTGTCATTTGAGTTTCGCATCCTTTTGAGCATTCCTTAACAATTCAGACTTAAAAGTATATCTGAATGTTCATCGCAAGACGATGCTACATGTTTGCCAATATTTTATTCACTAAATTGTCTTGCCAGTTGCAAATAGTCATTCGTTATTCATTATCTGTACATATCAAATCTATAAGAGTCTGTTCATTGATTTTACTGGCGGGCACTCCCGCCCTCCAGGTAGGAGTACCCTTCTCAGCCCACCTTCGGTGGGCAATGTGCTGCGGCACATTCTTTGAAGTACATTTTATAATTTTTGTCATTTTAAAAATAAATTTTACTGATCACCACAAATCATAATCCGCATCATAATTTTGAGAAGGTTCCATGAAATTATGAAAAAGAGGGAAAATTATTTGTAATACCGAATAGCAGCACCAAAGGTGGCACTATTTGCATCATGTATGTCCAGTCGGTACAGTATGTTTCGCCCAATGTGCATCTGTTTCATTGTAGATAGATTCTTTCAAAGCACACAGGTAATTGTAATACATTCAGTAATCACAAAATATGGTTTATGAAAATCTTTTAATTATTAAGTCCTCTAATTGGTAAAGTAACCACACAATTAGAGCAGGAATCCCATGTACCATCTATTATTATCCATTACCATCGATCGAGCAGGAATCTATTACCATGTTCCCCCTTTGAATCTCTTAACCTCCCCTTTCCCCGTCATGTATGAAGTGTATAATCACCCATATCATGTATACGTCCACCCCCCACAAGGAAACAAACTTGGCTCATGAATGCAATTTTTATTATATATTTTGCCCTATACCTTAAAATGGACGTACCTTTTGCAGGACACCATCAAGTCACTCAAAACTTAGAAGAAAAAGAAAGGCATCATATCACCCAATGCCACTGACATCCTCGCCAAAGCATTCTACAATGACGTCTGAACTCTTTATTATACCGGAGTCACCCCTGGGAAAGGAACTTGTCACTGAGACAAAAGAAAAGAAAATAACTTCAAAAACATTTCCGCATCAAGTGCATGCCAGTAACAAAAGTGCCATTTGCGCAATGAAAGGACAGAGTAGCCATTCAGAGCCAATTGATTTGACTGTTGATTTGAGAATGGTCAATAAGAACTCAATAAATTCCCAGGAACCGATTATCCAAAACAAGGCTCAGAAACCGGGCCTGAAGGGCAATCATTTGGAATCAAAGAACCTGGAAGTGAAGCAAGAGGTGTTTTCCAACCGCAATAATTTCACAACTTCCTTGTGGATTAATCCATCAGAAAATCTGGAAAATATTCCCTCAGCTTTAAAATTATCTGACACTGTGGTCGTGAGCGATTCGGATGATTTTGAAGAAGTGACTTCCTGTCTCAGAAGTCCACGGCTGACCAGTTGTCGCGGCAGGAACAGAGACGGTGGTAAAAGTAAAAATGGCCGCCCACCGACCAAGAAGAATAAAGCAAATGAATACGAAGGCGACGGGTCCTATAATAGCATACTGCAAGAGTTAAACATTAAAGGCACAACCAGAAAGAAAAAGAAAGAAACAAATAACATAAATAAAAATCTAAAGGAAAGAAGACCGGCATCAGAAAGGGGCTACATGGGTGTGACCAATGATCAGGTATCTACCTGGCCAGGTGATGATTTAGAAGTTAGCTTTGACCTAATCCTTGAGGAGAATACTTTGGAACAAGAATCAATGCAACCAAAGATACGGTTGTTAAGAAGAAGGAAGTCCCGCACTCAAGGTACGCAAACTTCTCCGGAAACGAAAGGCGCTGTCCCCGAGTTTCCAACTGAAGAACGTCAACATTTCTCTCGAAAAGGACTCACAGATACTGACATCGATGCATCGATATGGCCTAAAAAGGTATCTGCAAGGTCTCGCGAAAAACGAACAGTGAAACCAATAAAATCTCGAAAATCCTTGTCATTTCACTCTGAAGAAACACCTGCCGATGAACAAGAGAACCGTTTTATTCAAGGGGCGCTAGGTGAGCAGCAGGACATCTCCACCGATCCCGTACATTGGGTCACGAGCCATCCGACACTACCTTTGTTGGAATTGTCGCCACCGAGAAGGGGGGGCATTCAACACTGGAACTATAAAGGAGAAGATGGAATTAGGCCCGAAATTGAGTCTTTCAGGCGAGAAGAATCAAAGTTGTTAATCAGAGATAACTCCGATTCGGATATCCAAGTGGAAACAGATGATGTAGGAATAGCTGAGCCCAAAATAGCAGACTTTGACCTTGTAAATAATATGAGTTGCCAGATTGTCCCAAAAAATGACGACCATCCCATCAAAGAACCAGTGGAACATAAAGGACTTGGCTGTGATGCAAGTGACGTCGGCCAGAGTGTTTGTGGCGTGGACCACAGTGACAAAACCAACGATGAAAATTCAATGAGCACTTTCACATTCTATGGAGCTGAAAGCAGCAGGAAGTCACAAAAAGTCACAAATACGCTTTCTGAAATCATTAAGAACCTCAGGAGGAAAAGCTGGCTTCAAACACCGGTTAAAAATAAAACTAGCAACCTGTCCATTGGTAACCTGAAGACGATGATCAAAGAAGCTGAGAGAACGAAGAGGAGAAACTGTGTCGAGTTGGAAAGTGCAAGACAAGCAGATGATGTTGTTGTGGAAGGAGGAGGATCGATAATCACACTTAGTGACAAAATAATTGATGGAACACAGGGCCAGAAGATATGCATGGCAAAAAGATCTGAAGCAAGGTTAACAAACAATCAAGAAAATAACTTCTTCAATGGACTTGCAGCGTTAGGAGGAAGCACGATACGTGACGGAGATGCTCAAGCACCGAGAAGAACCAGGATAGGCAAAAGGGTTGTGCGAACAGCACCGACAGCAGAGAGTCTAGCAAACAAGGAATCAGGTTGGAACCTTGCGCATGCCAGAGTGACACTCAAAGGAGGACCGACAAAAGGTCTGGTGGTCAATGGCAGATGCACACAGTCTACCGTTCGAAGTCGAGTCACTTGCTCCAACATACCAGGTAAGACCTTTTTTTCCAGGTACATTGCAAAACAAAAGTCAGAGAATAGGGATATTTTGAATTTTCTTCAAACGAGGAATGTTCAATTATAATTTTTCAATAATTTCATGATGAACTTGACATCTGGTGAACAAAAGATCTTTCACAGTGAGTTTGGATTCATGAAGGTGTTTTGTATGTTGAGAAGAGAATCATTGGACAAGATTCTGAGCATTTAACAATTTTTTAGCTGTAAAATCATCAAATTCTTCCCAACTTTTTAACCAGGAAAACAACTTGTGATATGTTGGATAAGGCCATATATATATACATATTTGTGCCCATGCTTTTTGAAAAAAAACCATATTGTAATCAGCTCCATCCGTCTGTCTGTCCGTCACGCTATCTCCTCCTAAATGGAAGTGGATAAATACACCAAATGTGGTCGTCATGATCACCACATGGAAAAAGGTGCGAGAGCAGTATCATTTTGGCGCCGCTCTCTCGGACGGGGGAAAAGGATCAAATAGCGAAAAATGCAATTATGGGCACATTTTAAACACATTTTTAAACTACAAAGAGTAATCAGAGATTGCACACCATTGCCAGAGCTTGTTTTGTGTGGTGTTTGTGTACTAGTGTGTTATGTAATTAATGAGACCTAATTTGAACTACCACTTTATAAATGCTGGCAGTGATGACCGTGTACCAAGATGTTCCACTTTGATGCAACCCCGCTTTGACTAGACACCTGACCCATGATGATTTTATTATTATTATTATTATTATTATTATTATTATTATTATTATTATTATTATTATTCAATTGAATTTAGATTGGGATTAAAATAAATTTAATTCAAATCAAATGGAAGACCAAATCGGTACAGAAGATTGTTGTAGGTTTTAGGGTAAATCTAATATGACTGCCAAACCATGTGACCTATGATATCATCTGTGTGAACATTTTGTTCCTCATTGATAGGTGGTCGTACGTGTAAAGTTTCGCCTCAATCTGTTCAGCCACTTCAGAGAAGATTTTTTGAAGATTAAAAACAACAACAACAATATGGCTGCCAAATCATGTCACCAATAACAGCATCAATTTTTTTTTTCAGTGGACCATTTTATCCCTAGATGACCCTCAAAAATTTTCATACTGATCAGATGTAGCGTTCTCCATAAGGAATGACGTCATAATGAAGGCACCTACGGCATCATTAAAAAAAAAAATCACACTTATTTCTCATGAGGAGTACTTGCCGTTTGCAAAGTTTCAATTTTTTTACCTTGGTGCAGTTTCAGGGATACAGAGGTTGAAAGTTTTTCTGTTTTTCCCAACATGGCTGCCATACCACATGACCTATGATGTCATAATTATGATTAAAGCATACGACATGAGTAGTCACCCCAATGGTGAAAATTGTCTCACTCCAACAAGCGGTTGCGGAGAAAAACACGAAACTTCTGTGCGGACAAACAAACAAACAGACAGACCAACAAACAAACAAACAAAGACAGACCGACAAACAAACAAACAGACAGACTGACAAACAAACAAACAGACAGACCAAAACACAATACCCTTCCCTTCGGCGAGGGCAATTAATCTATGTATATGAAATCAATGACCCAGGTCAATGACATGACCCAGGTCATGCCCGGGGAGGGGGGGGGAGAGGGACTTGGGCTCACAGGGGTCAAAACAGAAAATTATTTTTAACTCGAAAGTTGAGATTAGGTCATTCCTGGTGGAACTTTTTGCCATCTTTCAACTTTGCATTAAGTGGGAAGTGTCGAGATTTGCGGTGGCATGCCATCGACTTCGCTGCGGTCTATAAAATTTATTTTTGGAACACCAGGGTGAAGGAGGATGGTTCAGGCTGTCTTCATTTTGTACCGTGTTGTTATAAACTTTTGCAAACCCTTGTGAATGTCGGGAGGGTATGGGAATAAAAAATAAGACTCAGGGAGTGGGGAGCAGATGGCAAAGAGGGAAAGGAGGTTGGAAGCGGATCGGGGAGAAGGAGCAAATGAGAAAATAGTGACGAGCGTGAGTATTTAACAATTCTGCCATTTTCGCCTCCACAATGAATAGATTGCTTGAATTCATGTCTGTGTCATCAGGAACCTCGTTCTCAGTTGACACATTCTCTTGTGGGGCAATCCTGGGCTGCAAGGCTTACTTTCTGAGCCACTTCCACTCTCACTGCTACCGAGGTTTGACGAGCACCTTCGTAAATACCATCTACTGCAGCAAGGTGTGATCTCGACAAGTATCAACATATTATTATCAACTATTATGATTATTATTATTATCTTAATGACCCTCATTTGCAGCATGGATATAAGTTGTAATCTTCCTGGCAATAAATGTGACAACCGATGAATATTATTTTCTAATTGTCTTCTC